>NC_056525.1:78812169-78867747 GCF_019175285.1 Sceloporus undulatus | reverse complement strand
GCTATGAAAGAACTGAAGAAGATCCTAAAATACAAGGATATACAAGTGAGCACAAAAGTTAGAATTGTACAAGCCATATTACCGTATATATGGATGTGAGAGTGGACAGTTAAGGAGGATAGGAGGAAAATCAACTCATTTGAGATGTGGTGCTGGAGAAGAGTGCTGAGGATTCCATGGACAAACAAACAGGTCCTGAAGCAGACAAGCTGGAAAACTCCCTAGAGGCCAAAATGACAAAACTCAGGTTGTTGTACTCTGGCCACATCATGAGAAGGCATAAATCAATAATACTTGGGAAAGTGGAGGGAAGTAGAAAGAGAGGAAGGCCACATGCAAGATAGATGGACTCTATTAATGAGATCACGAGTATGAGTTTGCAGGAGTTGGGCAGAGCAGTGGAGAACAAGGAGTTGTGGAGATGTCTCATCAGCAGGGTCGCCACTGGTTGAAATCGACTCAAGGGCAGTTAACAACAACAAATGATTCCCACCCTTTCAGGAAGTAAGCCACACTAAACTCAACAAATCTTCTTTTTGTATAGGACTGCATAGGATTCCACTATATAGTTATAATTCAGTGCACTAACATGAAAATAAGTTCAGCTGAGCCCAATGCAATTTACTTTGATGGCAATATACAGAGGATCACATTGCAAATGAGGATGTCTTTCGCTTACATAAGTTTGACATTGTCCAAGGTGAAAATGGGTAACTGTTGAAGGTTCTGCATTAGCCCTGTAGGAATCCCTGGAGGGCAACACCCTATGCCACACACCCTTGCACACACACACACACACACACACACACACACACACACACACACAATTTTTCCCTCCAATATGTACTCAAATCTAATCACATTTTAGGTCTTCCTGACCATTTTAGAATCAGGAGAGGCTTTCTTTCTGAGGCATTTTTATTTTTTTAAAAAAGGCCCCTCACAGGCCTAAAATGGCCCAAAGATGTTGTGAAAATACTCTATAGAAGCTATCTGGAGGCATTTGAAGGCTCCCCTACAATAAAACCCTCACTTCCTTATTGTTATTTTTTTTAAAAAAGGTTTTGATCCCTGAGGAACAGTGAAAAACATGTGGGCCACAAGCAGCTCATTGGCCCCATTTTGCCCATCCCAGTATTAAGACAATTAAAACTAAACCTCTTTTGGTTCATATACTTTGTATGTGGCAACAATCACATTGATCCTAAGAGCTAAATATGTAAAATATGATAATAGCTGTTTGGAGAAACTAAAATACATGCTACTGGAATGCATATGTGTTGCCTGGCGTACTAGCATTACGTATAAAACACTCTGAACATAAAAGCTATTTGTTATATATTTATGAAACATCATGAATAGTCTTTGGAAAACATCCACCTACCTTCACATTGTCTAGTAGATGAACAGGAGACAAAGGTTCTAGGGGAAAAAACATTTATTATGACCCACAGCTAGGAAGACAAGGGATTTAGACCGGCAGAGTACCAGCTTTAGCTGTTACTGAACTAGAGGGCATTGTACTGTATTAGCTATTCCCCCCCACCTTTTTTTAGCTCGCTATTTATAACATATAATCTCACAATATAATCTCACAAGCCTACTAAGAATGCTTTCTCAATAGAATTATAAAATGGAATCATCAGTACATCGTGTCTTGAAATGAATGAACCTTGTGGCACATCTATCAATAAATCATTTTTAACACACTGGCACAAAATAAATAGATAAAGAGGGGAAGAAAGGAGGAAAGACCATTCAAAAGGTGTTGAGAAAGCATCACCATGACAACAGAAGACAATATTTAAATTGACAAAATTCTGCTGCTCTTGTTTTTCAAGCAGCCTCAGCAAATGGAGACACATTATGGATAATTTCCTCAGTCAATGGGGATTATCACACCCAGGAATCCTGGAGGGAAAGACATGGGATCTAAAAGATGAAAATGGATGTTGTTGCATTTACCTGTGTCTGGGTGGAATGGCAGATCATAATCACTTGGGCAATTGATCTGTAACCAGGACTTCTTCTGTGGCTTTCCCAAGAACGAGATTTTCCCATTCTTGAAAAAGCTGCAGGAGAAGTCCAGGTAGCAGACAGGCTGCCTGAGTGGATACAGGCTGCCTATAGCCTGGACATGGGTAAATGCAATGACATCCCTTTTCATCTTTTAGATCATGCATCGCTCCCACCAGGATTCCTTGGTGCGATAATCTCCAAATCACAGCAGATTAAATCTCTGACACTCAGTGGAGGTAGCAAATCAAGAGAAACAGCTGGCCCATAACATGGGTAGAGAACATATATCCTGGGGGCAATATGTGCTCCCAAACCTACTTTTGTTACCTTCAAGCCACCAGAGACACCCACCATGCAAATATGGAGCTAATTTTGCACTAAAAAAAGGTTCCAAACACCTTTAAACCATCCCAAATACAGCAGTTTGCTTCTTTTACCCCCTCCTCCCAACTCAAGAAAAAGACCCGTCACCCCAAATTGAACTGGACGTGATATGTCATCACTTCCAGTTCATTAGTAATAGGTATGTGAAGGCATGAATATTCGCCTCTACACTCCCCACCTCCATAGTTTCTCACCTTTAGGCTACATGACTCCATAGACATAAACTGCATCTGCACTACAGAATTCATGCAGTTTGACACCACATTAACTGCATGGCTTCATCCTATGGAATCCTCGGATTTGTAGTTTGTTGTGGCACCACAGCTTTCTGAGAGAGAAAACTAAATCACTCAAAATCCCAGGATTCCATAGCATTGAGCCATGACAACTCAAGCAGTGTCAAACTGCTTTAATTCTGCAGTGGAGATGCAGCCATAGAGAAACCCTTTCTTTGAACTTCGGGATGCCCCAATTGTAATTAGGATTGCACCAAATGTTTGTCCATTTTGATTTTATCAGTTTTCACAGGCTAGTCCCAATTAATCCTCTGTCATCCCAATATTTCAGATGCTTTTAAAATACCCTAGTTTTCTTCTCCTCCTCCCATTCCCCCCATTTGTTGTCAGCTTATTTCAGTTGTTGCAAACTGAGTGCAAAATGCAAAAGTAATTTGTACTCTAACTCAGTAGGGAGGAGAAGAGAGGACAGCAGGGGTGGAATCTTGTTTATCCACAAAAACTATCCAAAGAGTGATAGTACTTTTTTAAAAAAGATTTTGTGTCCAGCTCCTGTAGTTCTGTATAAATGAATGCTTCTCTTTCTTACCATATTATTAAAATATCAAATAAAAACTCTGGGGGGATGATACACTCCCAACTCATATGGTCTTGCAAGTGACATTCACCATGGATAACACTAACCTTATTTTTTATTTTAACCTGGAAAACAGCTTTAAAAGCATTTTTTGCATTTAATTAAAGTGTCTATCTGTCGCCTTAAAACATGTAACACCATATATCATGGTTATTCTTAGTCCTGTTATAACTGGCCGTAATGATTAGATTTTATATATTAATTATGTAATTTTAATCTCAATTTGTTTAATTCTTTTTGGGGGGGGATTATGTACATTATTGTATGGTTTTATATGTTGTTTGCCACTTTGATTGTTTTTACAAAAAGTGGGATACAAATAAAAGTTTTATTTATTATTATTTATTATAAAGTCAAACATTTCCAGAAATAAATATGAAATGATAAATGTTAAGAATTCAGCTTGCAATGAACTATATTCTTACCTGTATTCAGAATGATTAAAGTAACATGAGGAACAGCAACAATAAACAGAAAGAAAAATAAAAAGAAGTAAAGAAGAGAAAACATAAAGTTGCTCAAAAGTATATGAAATGAAAAAGAAACCTTATTTTATCATAGTTCTGCCAATAATCTACATGGATGAAATGCACCAATGATCTTCCAATAGGTTTTAAAAAGGGCCCATCATTTTATATATCTGTTCTCCTGCTTCAATTGTTGTTACGTATATTCTTTAGTATGTTCACTGAATTCACACAACTACATGCCATATATTCTCTAACCACTTCTGAACAGAAATATTTCTTTCCTGCTCCTTGTTGTAGTGGTACAAAGAATTGTGACTATTTCTAAATATGTTGTAAAAACTACATATTTAAAAGGATTTAGAACTATTTCAGGATTAGGTGTTAAATGATACCAGGTATTTTCTTGAGGCACACACAATAGTTCACCTTGAAACGTGTGTGTTGTTTTTTAACTAGACCAGACAATATGTAAGTAATCTGCCATAAGTGGTTCATATATCTCCAGCAAGGTATATTTTTCTTTCAGATTTTAAATAATTTATATGGGGTTAGGTACCATTGAAATTAGCTAACGTAATACAGCGACTTAATTGTTGGACCAGGACTCCAGAAGACCAGGGTCTGAATTCCCTCTCAGACATGGAATCCCACTGCATGATCTTGATCAAACCACAGCATAAGAGGAGAGCAATGAAAAAAACCCTCTGAACAAATCTTGCCGAGAAAACCTGTGATATGTTCACATTAGGGTCGTTATAGGTCAGAAATGACTTGAAGGCATACAACACACAACACAGAACACTGATATACAACTTTGATGAAATTGTCTCTAAGACTCAGATTGATTAGGATAGAAGAGATTGTACTGAACAGCCAAGCCCAGCCTGACCAATAAATTCTGAGACCAAATTGTAATAATTTTTTCTCTATTTGCTCCCCTATTTAGGTCATTAATGAGGTAATCTGACCTCAGAAAGTGCTTCATTTTGTGAATACTGAATGGCTCAGAAAAATAGTTGGAACCCCCCCCCCCCCGACTTCTTTAACAACAACAAGAAGTTTCTTAGGCTGAATCGCTGTCAGTTTCTATTGAACAGCTCTTGAAGGAAAAGGTCTGTTTCCCCCTTTCTCTCTAAAGGGGCATTCTCATGTTGAAAATTCTGAGAAGCAAGTGTTGAGTTTGGAATTTACCCTAGGGACAGGGATTGGTTGGTTCCAAATAGCTACATTGTAAAATATCTATATAATAGAATTATACAGAATTATTTTTTGTTGATAAAATGTATTGTAAAGATTATAAAACATTAATTAATTAAAATTTTAAATTAATCAATAATTAAATTAATTCTGGCACACAGTTGAAATAAATCCATCTTTAAAAAAAAGGCATAGGAGGGATGGGTGAACCCAACAGATGTGAAAGGATTGCTTTTTATGCAAGAAGATCCAAAAGTGGTTATGAACTATGGTTGGGACTACAAGAACAACCATGCCACTACAGAAACTTCCTCTTGGTATTGTGAACAAGTAATACTGTGATTAACTGAATTATTAATTGGATACAGCAGTACAGCTAATGGAGTAAAAAACTTCTTGACAGGCCTAATAATTTCATGTCAAAGGGCATTAAAGGAAAACACAGATTAGCATTTCCCATCACATAGTTTGACCCTATCCAGCCAGCTCTCTTGTGAACAAAAGAGTCAAGTTGATTTGACTCCTTTTAAATGAAACTGATTGTATGCTATGATAAGGTATCTATACACCTCTGACACTCATTATAAAATGACTGAACAATTTCATGAGAGTAAGTCCACCAATTAATTAACAGAGGTCCACAGCATGGTAAAAGATTAGGCCTTACCTTTCTTTCACTGTGCCACAAATTGAACCACCAGAGTAAAAGCTATGCTTAGCAAGGGGAAGGGGCTTATTGTGCATTCTCTGTCCATATAGGGTTGCCATAAATCAGGACCTCCAAACCAGGACAAATGTAGGACAAAATTATGAAATGTAGGACACTTTTTTTAAAGGAGCCTCCATTTAAAAAAAACACATGTCCTACATTTCATAATTAAATCACTAGCGGCCCTGCACGCTCCTTCCCGGCCTCTGCAGAGGCCTCGGTCTCCTCGGAGGCCGGGAAAGAGGGCACGGGGCCGCTGGTGATCGACAGGGCCTCCCCTCCTTCTCGGTCGCAGAGGCCGGGAAAGAGGGCACGGGGCCGCTGGCGATTGCCAGGGCCTCCCCTCCTTCTTGGTCTCCTCGGAGGCCAGGAAAGAGGGTGCGGGGTCGCTGGCGATCGCCAGGGCCTTCCCTCCTTCTCGGTCTCCTCGGAGGCCAGGAAAGAGGGCGCTGGGCCGCTGGCGATCGCCAGGGCCTCCCCTCCTTCTTGGCCTCTGCAGAGGCCGGGAAAGAGGGCGCGGGGCTGCAGGGAGGCGGGGAGGGTGGCGCGGCCGTGCGCAGGAGCCACCGCCTCCCCCTTCGCCTCCTCTGCCCCAGGCCTCGCTGCCCTCCTCTTCCTCCGCGCGGCCATGTGAGGTGGAGGAGGAGGGCAGCGAGGCCCCGCGGGTTGCGGCTCAACCCCTCTGCAACCGGGGTTGTCCCAGTTTTTGGTGGCAGCCGTGACGGGAGCGGGCAGGTGCCGCCAAAACCGGGAAAATCCCGGTTGCAGCCGGGTTATGGCAACCCTATGTCCATAAAGTGTTTGGTGATCCTGGAATGGGAAACAAATTAAATTTGACGTTCAGATTGTTGACTAGTTCACATTTTTATTGCATAGGAAGCAAGTGAAGTGACACGTTGCAATCCTTCTCAGGAATATGACCTCTGCAGGCACTCTGAAAAAGAAATATTCCTTACTTCCAGAATTAGCTCTATGACTTGGATGGGAGGCCTCCATTGAATACCAGGTGCTGTAGGTTATTTTTCAGAGGAAGGAACTGGGAAAACCACCTCTGAGTATTTCTAAAAAAAATCCTATGAAATTCTTGGGATTGTCATAAGTGGAGAAGTGACAAGAAGGTGCGCACAGAGAAAGAGAGTTAAAGAGTAAGATAAAGTAGGCTGCATTGGTTCCCATACTGAGAGAAAAGTGGTATATTAAATAAATAAATAAATAAATAAATAAATAAATAAATAATAAGTCAATGACATTAAGGGGTCAAGTTGTTGTCTGAAAGGCACAGCAAGACTGTTAGAAATGTTAGCCCCAAGAATGGAGGATACTGTTTTGGACTAACTTGACCATTGGAAACAATAATTCACTTCCTCACCGAGCTCGAGGAGAGAAACTATTAAATCTAGAACACAAGATTTTTGAGGATGCCTTTTCATGAAGAATCAACATTTCACAGATAAAAACTGGGAAATGTGCAGCCAAGCAAAGGTTATTGGTGAGGAAGAACACACAAACCAGGAGAGGCAGCTTTTGGGAAACTGAGCCTGGGATTCTTTCCCCTTCTCTCCTTTCCGCCCTGCTACATTAATGTAGTGAAAACAACTATTGTCCTGTCCTGTCAAAATTAAAAATAAGTTGAAAAAGTGATGTGACAGAGGATTAAATAAGGGTGTCCCTATGAAATTTGGGACAGTTGGAGGAAGGGGGGGTTGAACCATATAATTCCTGCAGCTATGCATCGTCCTGAGGATCTGATGTAATCATCTTATGCCCACACATGGCTGGAATGGACCAATGCTGGACGTAAATTCACAATAGTTCCTTACAGCAACAGTAAATTAAAATAACATGTATAACAGGAGATTCAGTTATTGATCTCTCACACAGGGTGCACTTTGGTTGCAAGGACATTAATTGTACAGGTACTAGCCTAAGTATTTGTTTAATTCTAGTGTAAAACCATGTCTAACATGATTAATGTTGTGAATGGCTTTTTCTTTACCACCAGGCATTTTTCATGAACATGAAGTAGTCAATCAACAACTCCCCCTGCCCAACCTGCTCAAGCCCTCATAAATCATACTTGAGTGCAAATTTAACTAAACAAGCATTTTGTAATCAGAACACAGAGAACTGGCTAGACTCAGTAACAGGCTGCCAAGGTAACTGCAGGCAGCTTTTGAGAATGATAAGATTTTTTTAAATGTATCTGAGATTGATTTTCTTGTCTCTTTAAAACAAATAAAAATAAAAATAAGAAGCCACATAGTGTGATAGTTGTCAAAGTAATGTGGCACTGCCCCTCTGTGTGCCTAGCTTTGTTTTAGTAGTGAAGAAGTTATGATTGTATATATTACCAGTTTGCAAAACAGGATCTTTCAGGGGGAAGGGGGGAATGAATAAATTTAATCAAGAAAGATATTTCACCACCTTAGGGTCACCATAAGTCAGAAATGACTTGATCACACCACAAAAAGGCATTAAAGCCCATCCCACATCAATTCCTGCACTAGTCTAGAAAAGTTTTTTTTAAAAAAAAATCATGCATGCCTGACCATTTGGCATAACATTGTTGTGAGAAACCATGGAACTATCATTAGCTCAACAAGAAGCCTACACAGTCGTCATTCCATATTTGTGGGGGTTAGGGATGAAGTAGCCCTGCGAATATGGAAAAATCACAAATAACCCTATCCCCATGAGAGGGTCCACACGGGTCCTCTCCGGACCCCTGCCATGCTGGGATCACCTGATCCAAGCAAGGCAAGGGTGGAGAAAGACCCCCATGGGTCCCCTCCAGATCCTTGCCATACCTGGATCACCTGATGCAGGCATGGCAGGACTGGAGAAAGACCCACTCAGGTCTCCTCTGGACCCCTGCCATGCCTGGAGCATGATACAAACATGGTAGGGCTCTTCAGGGAACCTGCAGGGGTACATTACCCCCCCACCATTCCTGGATCGGGTGATCCAAGCATGGCAGGGGTCCAAAGGGGATTCATGAGAGTCTTTCTCCCCCCTGCCATGTCTGAATTGGGTGATCCAAGCATGGCAGGGGTCCAAAGGGGATTCGTGAGGGTCATTCTTCCCCCATGCCTGGATCAGGTGATCCAAGCATGGTAGGGGTCCAGAGGGAACCCGCAGGAGCCTTTCTTCCCCCTGCCATGTCTAGATCGGGTGATCCAAGCATGGCAGGGGTCTGGAGGTGACCTGCGGGGTTTTTTCTCAACCCCTGCCAGGCCTGGATCACCTGATAGGGGCATTGGATGGGAACTGTTCCAGGCATCAGAGGGATCAGGAGAGACCTCGTGAATAACCAAATTAATGAATTCCAAGTTTGCAAATTAGGAGGGAAGACTGTACACTTCTTTGCTTATTTTCTACATGTCCTTCCATTGTTCAGACACAATGGAGCTATTATTTTATTTGACTGATATTGTTTTAAATTGAGATGACCCTGAAGACAAAATGTCCTGAATTCAAACACACACATTTAAATAACCGATATAGGCTAGAGACATTCCAGTCAGGGGTACAAATAGGGTAGCTTAAATCAGGGGTGGGAATCACCTGCCATTGGGCTGCAAATCCTAGCAGCTTTGACAATGGGCAAGAAATGCTGGGGATTGTAATCCAACAACACTTGGAAGCCATCATGATCATCATTCTTGGCTTAAATTCACTTTACTCCATACTAAAAAAGACAGACTGAATTAAAGAAGCACATGTAAGTATTGACTTACCAAGCTCACAATGATTCAGTGAGTCTACTTTAGTTACAACTAAGCAATTGGATGTAGGCCATGGAATTATTGCTAAGCAGTAGCTTCACTGTGTAATAAATAATTTTCACTGGATCAGTACTTCCATAAATATTATAATGACATTATATGGTGTCAAAGGAGAAAGACCTATATGGTTGAAACTTTATTAATCTTAGGTTATTACTCATAGTTTTCTGTTTGTTTATAGCCTTATGATTTCTTAGACATAGAAATATTGTTATTCATACAACAAGCAGCTGCCTATAAATGGGGGGAGCTGAATTTTTTAAAGCTTAGAAGAAGTGTTCCCTAAAAATATACAGTGGTTTGTATATCAATTATGTTATAATTTTTGTGATGTACTACTACTCTGTACTTATTCAGTGTCCACAGGGCTAATTCCAGAGAAATCTAAAAATAACTGAATCACATGATTATGTAGGTTTGTCTCACAGTCCATTCTTCCTGTATTTGTCATGTCTCAGGATGCAAGGATGATTTTGTACGTTTATGTTAAGTCTAATGGAGCACAGATAACCATTACCAAAACTCTTTACATAGCCATTGCATGTACCTATTGGTTTGAATTTTATATATTTATTTAAAGGAACGTAGGTTGGAATTGTCATGTTTAGAAGTTCAACATTATAATCTTCTAATAGTTAAAGCCATCTTCCAAATGTAGTTGAAATCTAAAACATATTCAGACAAAATGTAAAACATATTTACTTGATTATTAAGAAGGATCTGGATTCCATCGCATTCACTCTTAATTTAGAACACATTCCAGGGGTTTCTCCCTTCCTTTTGGGTTCTGTTTCTAAACTGCTACAGAAGTACAACACTGATGATGTGGAAGGGAAAAAGAAATGATTTTAGCAAAGAATGCCATGTTCAGTCTATACCTTGAATGCACCAATTAGAAGAGAGCCTTTCTGTTAAAAAGTAGCAAGCTCACTTGTTAGCATTTTACAAGCAATGTCTCATAAGCAATATGAAATGTATGGTGTAGAGTTCATAAACAGAGGAAAGCAATGACAAAATACTTCTCAGTATTCCTTGCCTAAGGAAATCCTATGAAATAAATGAGGTTGCTAATACATTGACAAGTGAATTTAAGGCACACACACCTACAGAAAGAGAGAGAGATCATAAATACCAAAAATAATGTATTAGAATTAAAGTTCCAAGTTTTTTTTATGTAATGGCCACAGTTTTACAATGCAGTCCTATATCTATCTATTTAAAGCCCAACTGAGTTCACTCCCAGACTTGGGAGCAGAGGAAATCAACTCCATAAGCTATTGGTGTGACTATTTGGTTGGGTTTGGTCTTTTATGAATGGTGGCTAGTAGATTACAGCATGAGATTATTGGTCTTCCGGTGGCAAATGGTGGTGCAAGGACTGCACCTCTGAGTTGACACCGTGATGAATGGCGATACAATTAATTCGATATATAGTGTTCCCTTGAGAGAGGGGGAGCAGAGGGGCTCATGAGAAGCATCCAAGACCCTGAGTGCCTGCGCAAAAGAAAGGAGGGGAACTGAGAAACACCAAAGCAGGATGTGAAGGAGATAAGGGTGCAATAGCAAGCCATGTCCACAGTAAAGCAGCTGTTTGAAGCTGCTAAAGTGCTGCCGCCATTTAATTTTAACTTGAGAATCAAAGCATCAAGTTAGCCAATTTCATCAGGCTAATGGAGAAAACTTTCATTGATTAAACCTTATTCTGCAATTAATAAATTTACAACAAAAAGCGAGTTTACTAGAGTTGAATGGGACTAGAGCAGAGGGAAGAGAAAGGGGGAGTGAAAGTGTAGAAGCAAATAGAAAATGGTTGCAGCACTCTGAAACTGATAAGACAGAGGAAAGTTTGAAAGACAAGAAGAGAATAGCCTTTAAAACTTTAAATCAAGACTGATTCCTGACAAGACTGGAGGTGAATAGTGGAGACAGATGGAGGGATCAGATTATGACTGAGCTAACCAAATTAAATTATACTGGATATAGAGACTGAAAATAAAGGGGGGGGGTTTGACCTTTTTTTTCCTTCATTTTGAAATATTAAAGAGAAATAAAGAAATAAAGAATTTATTACTGAAGCAGTTGTTTTGAACATTGGATTGTAGACATTAAACATAGAGATTGGATTTAAAAACTTGAACTGGACATAATTAAGATAAATGATAAATAAACCATAGAAGTTTCATAAATCACTTAAATCTGAACTGCATGGTTGGACACAACTGACATAAACTGACATAATCTGTATGGGCTGTATGAACTATATAAATTGTAGAAAACATAGAAAATAACAAATAAAGGAATAATAAAGAAGACATGAAAAAAGAGAGACTTATAGACTTACAAATTTATAGTCTTGTACATAGACACAACAACAATATCACAAAGGTACATTAACAATTCAGGGAGACAAGCAAAAGAAAGACATTGGACTATATTATCTCTACTGAAATATTGACATAATAGAAGATAACAGAAGATAATGGAATAGAATTGAAGAACTGGGTGGATGGGTATTCAAAATCTTTAGGTTTTTTTTCTTTCATTAAGTTGATAATGATTCCAATAACTCAAATGATTTTAAAACTATATAATAATAAATTTTCTTTATTGGTTTTCTAAAGTGCATTATTATAATCCCGTATAATTTCCCCATAACTCTTTACATTTCTACATTTTTAAATATATATATTCTTAATTCTATATTCTGAAATGAAATTGTTTACGTGCCTAAATTCATAGTAAATTATAGATCATTGTGAAGGATAACTAACAGCGTAATTGATTAATAATTTAGTAAGTTAAGTTTTTTCCTTTTGATCTTTTGACAAGTATATAATTGTTAGTTAGTAACTGTGTGGAAGAATATTGATGAATGCCTAGAATTGAATAAGGAAACTTTTGTTATAAATTGTTGCTATAAATTTGATTGATATAAGTGATATATATTTTCCAATGCCTGAAGTGTGATTGGGAAAAAGTGGGAGGGGGCTAAGAATACTGTGTAGGTTAGAAATATAAATTTCATATTTGTTCTATAATTTGTAGGTAGAAGTAAATAATTCATAAATTAATCTGGAATTTAAAATTGATTGAAGGAGAAACAGTACTGTTTGTGTTTATATTCCAATCATCTTTTCCTTTTGAAACAAAATCTGAGAAAAAGGGGAATTTGAACTTTATTAATGCTGGGCTTACTTAAATCATAGTATAAAAAAAGTAGGAAAGGAGAACAATTAGGAAAAGCAGAGTAGGGAACAGAAAGATAGGTGAACTTGAACAAACAATCAACAAAATTATAGACTAAACACAATTAGAGAGTAGAGACAAAGAAAGGAATAAATGAGATATTAGGGAGACATCTACTGGTCAATAATGAAACTACATTGGTAGATACAATAATAATAGTTTCAAATAAAAGAAAAATGAGGAGGAAAAGAGAAGGGAAAAAGAGAAAAGGGTAAGGGAAAGAGTGTGATAAAATAAGAGAGAGAAAACAGAAATAGGAGGATCTAAATAGAGAATTTGAGAGAAAGCAGAAGGAAAGATCAAAAGGATTATAAAGCAAGGAGAATAAAAAGTAAGAGATTAAAGAGATAGAGAAAAAGAGTGACTAATATAACATGGCAACTGCTAAGAGAATGCCACAAATTGCTAATCAAAGAAGATCATCTTTGGAAACTTCTGGAAAGGACAATGACCAAATTGGGATGATATTACAAGAAATTAAGCAATCCCATGAGAAAATTAATCAATCCAGAATGGAGATGAGAGAAGAGATGAGACAAGACCTAAAAAAGTAATTTAACTTAATCAGACAAGATCTAGACAAGATTAATAGATACTGGAAAAATCACAGGAAAGGGGGAGAAATTGGAAACTACCACAGAGAAACTAGAAGGAAAAACAGAACATTTAAACACGACACAAAGAGACGATCAGGAAGCTCTACTGAGAGTTGAATTTAAACAGAGGTAATGTTTAAAATTAAGAGGATTGCCAGAACAAGTGAATGAAAATCTGTACAAATATTTTATTTCCTTTCTAGGAAAATACATGGATTCATCTGTACAACAATTCAGCTGGGAAATAGATAGAATGTACAGATTGAATTTGAAAGTGGCTAAACTAAACAGTCTTCCAAGAGACGTGGTAATTTACCGAGTATGAAAACAGATGAGAGACGCAATTTTCCAGAAATATTACAAACTAGAATGGTAATCCAAGGTAATGAGATTAAAATTTTTTAAAGACATACCAACAAAAATCCTCAGAAAAAGAAGAGACTACAAATTCTTGACAGAACAATTGAAATACTTTCGAATACCATACAGATGGGAAGCTATAGAAGCACTATCTGTAACATGGAAACAAAAAAGGCATAAATTAGATTCAATTGAGAAAGCAGGAGAATTTTGGAAAAGATAGAGGAAGGAGATTGAACAAAGTAAAGCAAGGAGTCCAGGAAACTACAAAGATGAAGGTGAAGGCGCAGAAGAAGGCATTTTTTTGAGAAGAACTTACGAAATGGAGACAGAACAGAAAATGTTCAAATAAGCAGAGGAACAAGACAAGAATGCCCTATGTCTCCCCTTTTAGTTTTGTTAGTGATTGCAAAGTTAATATTAAAAATCAAAGAAAATGAGAAAATACAGGGATTTAGAAAGAAAGAAAATCAATAGATGATCTAGTGATTATCCTAAATAATCCGTGTGAGACTGCAGAAGAAGAAATAATAAATTTATATGGACAGAAGAAGTTCATGTCTGATCTCAGACCCCTATGACTAGCAGTACATATTTGAGTTATGACTGCAGTGTTAAAACTTTCTCGATCCTCTGTTCAGGAGCTACTATGTAAGGAAGAAGTTTAGTATCAGAGATATGAGCATCTACACTGTAATGAGTGTTGTAGCTCCATCCTATGGAATCATCTTACAAGGTCTTTAGCCTTCTCTGCCAAAGTGTGTTGGTGCCTCACAAAACTATCAATCCCAGGATTCTATAGGGTGGAGCCATGATAGTTAAAGTTGTATCAAATTGCATTATTTCTGCATAGTAGAGACATCCTAAGTCATTTGTTGAACCAGCTAGTGAAAGGGAAAGGGGTTTGGACATGTTTGTTTGCTTTACTCCAGGTTCAGAAGTCAGTCTCATTGTTAGAATTGCCTAATTTTTTTTATTAACCTAAGTTGGCGCTTTACAGACCACCCAAAAGGAGCAGTCTCGCACCGTTGCTGGTTGCTCCATGAGGGAGCCGCAGCAGCGAAACCACACGGCTCCCTCACGGAGCAAAAAGAAGCCCCAAAATGGTGCTTCTTTCCACAGCACGGATATGACGCCGCGAGGTGCCAATGGCGCACTCGCAGTGTCATATGCGCCACGCGACGTGCAGACGCAGCACGTCCACTACGTAAAGATGGTGGCCCCGTGTGGAAGGGCATCACCATTTTGTACGCGCTCCGCGCGTATTAGGGTTAAAGGCGTCAGGAAGTGATGCCCCTTTCTAACCCCAGTACGCACAGAGTGCGTACTTTATGCCTGTGTGTAACAGGCCTTTGTTAGCCTATTCCTGCATTTTATTTCTGTGCCTCATTGGTGTTTCCTTATGGAATACTTGGAAAGCATGTCCTGAAATATTTATTAAGGCCACGTGGGTTACTTCACAGTGGTATCTCCCAGGTTTGGGAATTGAGGGGCTGTACAAACAGGCCGTTCCTGGGCGGCTCTGTTCCGCCTCTGGAAGCACTGGATTGGGGATGTGACAGCCGCACACCACACCCCCAACCCCGGTGCAAACAGAAGCCGCGAAACACGTCTCCTATTTCTGCCCTAGAAGGGATGCCATAAGGGCTGTGGTGCAGCCTTATGATGCCCTTCATTGGGGTAAACCTCATGAAAGTCTGTAGATCAGAAATGAGGAACTTCTGATCCTCCCGATGTTTGGATTTTTATCTCTATCATCATTTAGCATTGACTGTGCTGCTTGGTGCTGATTTGAGAATCACATTCTTGAATATATTTGCTACTACACTGATTTTGATGGTGCTTGTATCAAGTACCATTTGCAAGACAAAAGTCTAAAGTGAGTTATTATATCACTCTCTTGATTTCTGTATATTGTTTATTTTTTTATTTGTTAGTCACATGATGGCAACCTTGCAAATAAAGCCATATTGATAATTTCCCCAGGATTCCCCCCTCTTTTTTTTTAATCTTTCCTTTTTAAAAACAGAACTATTTTCTTTTCTTTTGTGACTCTCACATCTGAGTCCAAGATCTTTTAAGATTCCTATTTGGGAAACAAAATTATTGCATTTTCAAAGAGCATTACAAAATTAAACAAAACAAAAAAGACTATAACAGGATGTAGCTAGTTTCCTCTTCAAACCTCATTCAGATAGGCAGAACATATTAGTCACCCAGAGTCATGTTTTATTGCAGAATTCATACAGGATATTGTCAGCTAAGTGTTGTAAACAAGATCCTTGAGTTTCAGCCACCTCTAAAATATTTGCAATTTGCTTATTTTTCTAATAGATAAAAGCTTCCAGGACAAAATGGGCCCAGCAAACTTACTGCATTAAAATTTATTACATTTACAGGATGGGGTGCGGTGCTAACAGCTACTCAAAAGAAATATCCCACATTATGCCTATTTTTGTTTTCTGGATCTGCTTATGTATTGTGTAGCAGCAGCAGCAGCAGCAGCAATTATATGTCTCTAGATGCTGTTTATTTCCTCCAAGTTGACCTTAACTCATGGTGAATCTGTGAATGAGACATCTCCAAGACCCCCTATTCTCAACTGCTCTAAGTCCTGCAGGTTTAGGCCCATGGCCTTCTTGATTGAATCTAACCATTTGGCATATGACCTTCCTCTCTCTCTAGTGCCTTCCACTTTTCCTAGATTCATTGTGTTTTTAAATTATTCATGCCTTCTCATGATATGGCCAAAATATGACAGCCTCAGTTTGATTATCTTGGCTTCCAGGGAGAATTCAGGCTTGATCTGTTCTACCTTTTTGACCATTCATGGTATGCTCAGCACTCTTCTCCAGTACCATATGTCAAATGAGTTTATTCTCTTTCTATCTGCTTCCTTCACTGGTAAGCTCTCACATCCATGCATAGTGATGGGGAATACAATAGAATAGGTATTCCTAACTTTAGTGTTCAGTTTTATAACTTTGTGCTTTAGAATCTTGTCTAGTTCTTTCAAACTGCCCTTCCTATTTCTAATCTTCTTCTGATTTCTTGACTGCAGTCTCTGTTTTGATCAATGTTTGATCCAAGGTATTTATCACACCTTATATCACAAGATCTCAGAGTAGTGTACAAATATAAATCAAAAACAGGGTAAAACAATGTTAAACAATAAAAACAATCTACATAGACTAAAAGATCATTAAACACATTAATAAGTTAAAACAGGTTTAAAATAGTGCACATGCATTTTAAAATAAATCATCTAGGCACAAAGGCTTTATAAAACAGCCATATTATGATTTGAACCCTAAATGGAACCATTGTTGGCACTAGTTGGGTCTCCAAGAGGGCATTTCACAATTGTGGTGTTACAGATCAGGAAGCCCTTTCCCATGTGCCTCCACAGTGTACTGACCTCACTGGTAAGACACAGAGGAAGCCCTCTCCAGAAAGCTTCAGTCCTTGGGTAGGTATATTGAGAGAAATACTATCTTTGAAATACCCTTATTCTGCACCTACTTACACTTCTGTTGACCTGAGGCAGGGACGTAGCTGATTTTGGGAAAGGGGGGGGGGTTCCAAACTAAGTGTCATCATATATTTTTTGATTAGATTACGTTTGGTTGATATTATTTTTAACATTAATGAATGGAAGGGGGGTTTGGAACCCACGGACCCCCCCCCCCTTCTTGGCTACATCACTGCCTGAGGCATTTCACTGAAATTTTCACTGGCATTAGAAAAGACTTCACTTTATGGCACTCAATAGGTTGTTTTTATAAACATCTGTCAGGATGTGGGTTAAATAAATAGAAGTAAGAAATACTACAAAGTAGGAAGTACTCCTAAAATCAGTGGGACAATCTGTCTAATTAGTACACTTGTGTGTATGCGTGTATGTGTGTGTGTGTATGTTAAAGAGGGCTCCTATTGTTCTGGTATTTAGAAGATATCCAGTAAGCATAGACCTCTTCAACATGGATAATACATTCAGGGATAGGAAATTACTTCTTAAGGGCCAGCATTATTATTAGGGCAGGTCATCTCCACCCTACCAGCCCACGCATCAAGTTGTCCACCTTACTTATGAATGAAATAATAATTGGCATTCACAAACATATGGAGTATGACAGTAAAATAAATGAATTAATTAAAAGCCTCCCTTCTCCACCCAATACATTTGGGACTTATTAATCTGTTGCAGGTGGAAATAAATATATAACAGAGTTCTGGAAGAATGATGACCTTTGTACTATTCTTCTTGATCTTCCTCCCTTCCTCAGTGCCTCCTCTCTTAAGAACTCCTGGGTGTCTATATGTAAGTAATTTTCTTAATGGGCCCCTGTGAAATGAAAATCAGAGTTCCTCACTCCCACTCCTTTCTTCCTGGCAGTCTAATAATCACAATGTATGATGTTTCAGACTGAGGCCAGTAAGCAAAGGATAGCAGAAGGATGGTAGAAGGCCTGTGTTTTTCATCTGACTTCCCATCTGTGGAAATAACCTTCATTTTTTTATGTGTTAGGACCTCTTTGAAATGGCCCATCAGGGAATTGCTGTCTGCTGAAGTCATTTGGTTAAACCCTGTCAGGTTTCATCTCTTTATTCTTCTTCCAAGTTGTCTGGTTAGAGGAAATATCTCCCATTTGTCCAGGTTTTACTGGTGGTGAAGTCCACAGTTGGGATGGATATTTATAAGGAAAACAATCAAGAATCCCCCCCCCTCAGTTTATTCCCTCACAAATGAAGGTGTCACTTCTGGCTACTCTAAATGAGGGGAAGTGAGGCTGGGGAAGAAGAGAAACTGGGGAGTTAAGGCAATTCAATGTTTTGAGTAATTTTCAGAAGGTTTTCAAGAAGTCTGCCAATTTTTGAACATATATCCAGTGATTCAATCCTGGGCCCAGTGCAATTCAACATCTTTATCAATGCCATGGATGATGAAATAGAGGGCATGCTTATCACATTTGCAGGTGACACTCAATTAGGAAGGCTTACTAATAACCCAAAGGACAGGTTCAGAATTCAAAATGACCTTAACAGATTAGAAACCTGGGCCAAAACTAACAAAATGAATTTCAACAGGGAGAAATGTAGGTTACTACTACACTTGGGCAGTAAAAATGAAATTCAGATATAGGATAGGTGACATCTGGCTTGACAGTAGTACATGCCAAAGGGATTTAGGAATCTTAATGGATGACATGCTGAACATGAGTTAGCAATGTGATGAGGCAGCTGAGAAAGCCAATGCAATTTTAGGCCATATCAATAGCAGTATATTGTCTAGATATCAGTTCTCAACCTGTGGGTCAAATGACCCTTTCACAGGGGTCACCTAAGACCACTGGAAAACACATATCTCCGATGGTCTTTGGAACCAAGACACCACTAATTTCATGGTTGGGGATCACCACAACATGAGGAACTGTATTAAAGGGTTATGGCATTAGGAGGGTTGAGAACCACTGGTCTAGATTGAAGGAAGTAATAGTAGAACTCTATTGTGATTTGATCAGACCTCACCGGGAATATTGTGTCCAATTCTAGGCACCACAATTCAAGAATTATGCGGACAAGCTGGGGCATGTACAAAGGAGAGTAACCAAAATGATGAAATGTCTGGAAACTATGCCCTATGAGGAGCAGCTTAGGGAGCTGGGTATGTTTATCCTGGAGAAGAGAAGATTAATAGGTGACATGATAGCCATTTTAAAATATTTGAAGGGATGTCATATTGAGGATGGAGCAAGCTTGTTTTCTGCTTCTCCAGAGACAAGGACATAAAGCAATGGATTCAAGCTACAGGAAAAGAGATTCCACCTAAACATTAGGAAGAACTTCTTGATGGTGTTTGACAGTGGAACACATTGCCTCAGAGAGTGGGGGAGTCTCCTTGTTTCGTGGTTTTTAAACAGAGGCTGGATGGCCCTTGTGGTTTCTTCCAACACTATGATTCTGTGATTCCATGAAATATTAAAGAAATCAAAGAAATATATATTTCATTGTCACCCCCACATAGTCCATAACTCCCCCTCTGTGGAAAACAAGTCATACTACAGACACCTCCTAAACATAATGGAAAATATTGTTTCAAATGAATTTTGAATGACATACTGAGGCCACAACCCTATTCAAATTTTCAGGATACATGGCAAAACCCTTTTTCCCTTTCTGGTTTTAAGGGGGGCTATTGAAGATACTTTTACTTGTGGAAAAACAGTAAATGGTTTCCCTGCTTTGCAAATCAAGATTTATAGTACTCAAAGCCCATCAAGCTCTTTTTGAACATGAAGCAGCACATCCTCTGCATCCTGTAAGGAGCACCCACCTGGCAGTATGTATGTGTGTGTGTGTGTGTGTGTGTGTGTGTGTGTGTATATATAGTTAATACAAAATTATAAATTACACTGCTGCCCTGTCATGAACCTCCTACTTGAGGCATCTGCCTTACTTTACCTAATGGCAAGGCACTTCTCAAACAATAAATTCCAACCTGAGACTGTAAGATGAACTGTACAGCCCTTCAGTGTAATTGAATTCAAGTTTCAGAAGCCCTAGACAAATGGTGAAGAATGCTTTGATGTTCCAGTCCAACAACATCTGGAAGTGTGTATGAGTCCCACCTCTGGTTTAGTAGAAGATATAGGAGGAGGAATTTCAAACAAGGTGTCTCTTACAGTATGTCTTATTCCTACAACATTATCTTTTTTTTCAAAAATTCTTTGGATGGAACACTACACACAACTGAATAATTTTGTGGAAGGCAGGTGGGGTGAAAAGTCCCATTACAACTGACCAACCTGTGATAACCTTGATAGGTCTGCTGTCCCTGATAGCAGAAAGGTGAAATATATGTCAATTTATTAAAATGCCTTATTGGAAATTAACTAGTCACAAATACTGGGACATTCTCCCAACTTGGGACAGAGAACTATAGCTGGTGCCATATCAACAACAAACGAATTGCTTACCTAAGACACAGAAATAGCTAGCTTACTTGCAGAGGGGAACAGCAGCAGTTGATTATTACTGAGGCACTTGATTTTGTGGGCATATGTGACCCACTGCAAAAATCAACATTTCACATTGAATTTGCCTCAGTGTCTAAAGCCTTGACTACCACTGGCTTCTCCCAGTCTCATTTATCCATCACTGCTGTTACCACCAGCAATGAACCTTCTATGAGGTAGTGTCTCCCCAGAATTTGGATGTGTTTTGTTTCATTAAACAGATTATATTTTACAGCAAGGGCATTTTATTTTTAGCCCTTAATATTGAATTTGCTTGATTTTTGAAAGCAGTTAAAAACTGTGTGTGTGAGAACAGTCTGGTACACTTAATAAATCTTTAGAACTGGAAAAAAAACCCCATCATGCTTACACAGAGCAGTACGTACCATGCTTGCCTTTGTAGCAGTGAAACAAAATACAGAATTACAGAGGGGGACTTGAATGCTCAGGAGTAGTAAATACAACTGCAGAAATGAGGATGATTACTCTCATTTTTCAGCAAGGCAGCATTTCAGCTTTCATTCATGTTATCTCTTGCACAACATTTTACGCGTAGAGCTATACTAAACATTAATATAATTTGGTAAACTATGGAGTCTCTTGTAAAACATATATTGGCCAGTGGCTTTTTCTGGATGTCCTGCAGATGTACAATGACAACAGGCACGATGGCATTTCCATTTAGGGAGAGTAGACATACTTGGCCTAAATATGGGGTGGGCAACTCCAGCAGGTCTAGGAGCCAATGTTCTATTACTGGGACCTACAGTTGTCAAAAATGCCACCACTACCCTAAAAATGGAAGGAGCCAGAGGTCTACTTCTATTTTTTTTGTGGGGGGGTGTGTGTCTTAATTTATGTCCCATCTTTTCCATGGCATAAGACATTTCAAATGTTAAACAGTGCAGCCCCCCAACCCTCATCAAAAGGCTTACCAGGCCTTGAGATTCCTATCCCAAACCCTGAGATTCCAGGGGCAAAACCTTAGTCCTTGGGAGTACCCTTTGTGATTTCAGAGGTGATGCACCCTGATATTACAAAAGGCAGTCCTTGGTGATGCCATTAAGCACGATGTATCAGCCACAAAAGCAGAGAGTATTCCATTAAAAAAAACAAAAACACCAGCAGGCCTGCAATCTTGCATTGGGAAATAATAGCTCATATGATAGTCTCTTACTAAACCCTCTTCCAGCTCCACAAAATGTAGCAATTTCTTTGTTGGTGAAAAATGAGAAAAGAATCAGACAAGTCTCCAGCTACAATCCTTTAGCTGGATGCACAGGGATAGACACCTGTGGAACCTCCAGAGTCTACTGTGAATGATGTCATTGTTCTGTTTTCAGCAAGTACTTGATAGCTAGTACTTGCCTGCTGCATCAGAAATGACTGTTTGGGCTGCAGCTGAGAAGGTTGGGGTATTTTTTTTTGGGGGGGGGGGGTTCATTGTATAGTTGGCAATGGCAAACCCCCTATGAAAAAACTTGCCAAGTAAATCATGTGATAGTTTGGCCTTAGAGTTGCCATAAGTCAAACTTGAAGGCACACATATAAGGCCATAAATTGTTTACAAACACAAAATTATTCTTCAGATTTTATTCATGATGACTAGTGTGGATTTTGACTGAAAAGACAATTGAGACACAAGATCAGAAATGTATTAAATGTATGGAAACACTTCGAAGGAAATAATGAAGATCAAGTAGCATTGATATTTTTGTATGCAGAAAAGACCTCTGAAAATCAGAATTTGATTTTCTTATTTAGAGTTTTAGAAGAAATGCTTTTGGATATAATTTTATTAAATGGATTAGATCAATATATTCAATGCAAAAAGCTCAAATAATAGTTAATTAAGTGTTGTCTAACCCATGTGAGATACATGAAGGAACAAGACAAGGATGACCATTATCATTGATATTGTTTATTTTAGTGATAGAGGTCCTGAATAGAGATATAAGTCAGGAGGAAGAATCAAAGATATAAGAATTAAATTAAATATGTAAAATTTTAAAATTATTTTAAAATTTTCTTTAAAATATCACATCATTCCAAATTTTCACTTTAATTCCATGAAATACACTTTGAAATGATATTGTAATTTAACCATTTCATTTTAATTTTGTTAGTTTTTATGTCACAACTATTGCCATTACATTCAGTGATATATGGGAATTATGATTTATCAGCAACATTAGTACAAAAAGAAATATTTCTAAGGATTCTTTATGGGGATGGGGAGGAGGTCAAGGGTGTGTGTGTCACCATGAATTATTGGGTGATGCCAGTCCTAGTGATGCCACTGTTTGGGAGGATGGACACAATGAACGGTCCATGTGGGTTTCTATAGGTAAAAGTTTTCTGTACTCCAAAACACGATGCATAAATAATCCAGTTTGGCACTACTTTAACTGCCCTGGCTCAATCTAGGGAATTCTGGGAACGGTAGTTTTGTGAGACATTTAGCCTTCTCTATCAGAGAGCTCTGGTGCCACAATAAGCTACAATTTCCAGGATTCCCTAGCACTGAGCCAGGGCGGTTAAGGCAGTTTCAAACTGGATCATTTCTGCAGTGTGTTTTGGACCTAGAAAACTAAAGTAGATTATCAACGGAGGAGAGATTTTTAAAAGCATCAAAAGAAACAAACACTTCCACGTAGCCTGAAAAACTCACAAAAAAACTTTGTTCATTTAGTTGTCAAATGAGCTCAGAGTAAAAATGATGATCCTCCCATTTGTAAATTGAGAAACTGCATAAACACTGCAGTGGCTATGGTCTCCAGTGTGATGCCAGTGTTGTCCTTGAGCGACCAATATAGATTTGAAATGAGTTGTGGTGGGGAGGCCTACATAACAAAGTGTTATTTCATCAACAGCACCATTTATCATGGAGATGGGCTGAGCAAAATTGAAAAGAAAAGCAAACATTCATCTTGTTTTTATTAAAAGGCACAAAAGGTTTGCAGTGTAGTTGACAGAGGCCATATGTGACCTGCTTAGCATTTGGCAGGGATCATTCCAGATAAAAAGTGAAAGGAGTGTCCTGTGAGGTAAAGTTATACCTTACCTTAATGAGCAGTAAAAACAGGGAGGATAATGATTGGATTTCCAGTGACCTGAGGTTCAACTTCCTACTTCATCAGATTTATACGCAAGTTGCTGAGGAAAGCAGAGATAACTTGACCAACAGAGCAGCTTTAAAAATATGGACTCGTGGGTCTCATTTTTCATCCCACTGTGGGACAAGTCCCACTTCATCTTTCAAGCTGCTTGCAGCTAGTTGTCCTGAACTATAAGCAAAGATTTTATAATTCCACTGAGTTTTAGAAGGCAATTGGACAAAAATATAAGGTTACAGCAGCTAAATACAGAGGGTGGCAATTATAGTTATTTATTAGCATGTTGGGGACTGCCCCTCCCAAGTGCATTCTCTTCCCCTTAATCTTCAAAAAGGTGTTGGACTTGGATCTCAAGAAGATTTGAGTTCTGGTATCAATTATTTGATGGACTACCCCACTGTGTGAGAATGGCAGGATATAAACCTTTTAAATACATAAATAAATATTTGAAGGGGTGTCATAGATAATTGCATTGACAAATAAAGTGACTGCTTCTCAATGGGAGACAGTTGCAATTCGGGATGCTACCAGTAATTACTGCATGCAATTTGCCACCGCTGCCTCCAAAGCGTGCTGGGACCTGGGATGCAGCTGCCCAGTGGTAGCGGTGGCAAATTACGTGCGATAATTTCAAAAAAGCAACAGGTCTCAAAGTAAACAAAAGCAAAACAAAATTATTAACAAATATATAACAAAAATGAAGGTCAGATAATAATTGAACAAGTAGGATTTAATCAGAATAAAAAAAGTAAAATACTTAGGAATGGGGCTGGTAAACAAAAATTCAGATCTCTTCGAAAACAACTATAAAAACACATGGCAAAAAATAGAGACTTACAAAAATGGAGAGAGAGAGAAAAAAAATCCCTATTAGGGAAAATAGCTACAATAAAGATGAATGTGCTACCTAAGATCTTCCTCTTTTCCCAAATGATTCCAATAATAAAAAATAAAAAAGTATTTAAAGAATGACAGGAAGATATAAATTATTTCATCTGGGATAAGAAAAGGCCAAGAATAAGATTAAAATACATACAGGACGCTAAAGAAAGAGGTAGTCTGGCACTACCGGAATTCAGAATTTATTACAAAGCTTGTTTAATTTGGCTGAAGGCCTGGATGAATTTATGAAATAGAAAATTATTAAAATTGGAGAGGTTAAATATAAAGTATGGCTGGCATGTATAACTTTTCTATGATAAGGACAAAGTAAACAAGGATTTCAGAAACCATTATATTAGAAATTCACTACTGGAAGTTTGTAAAAAAAAATGTTCCAAAATTCCAGTATGCACCTCTCCTCATGAGGCGCTATTTAGATCAGATCCATGGAGGAATTAACAGTGGATTACATATAAAGATATGCTAACTAGACAAAATAATCTATTCAAAATAAAATAATTAGAAGACCTGAAAAAAGAAGGGTTTAAATTGGTTTAAATACAGACAATTGAAAGAGATTTCAGTTAGTCAAGACAAAGGACGAATCAGGAAGCAAAAACTCAGAATTAGCAAATGTGCTTTTGTCAGACAAATAGGCTATATTGTCAACATTATATAAATATTTATTGAAATTATATATGGAGGATGAACAGGTGAAAGATAACATGATCAAATGGGCCCAAATTATTGACTATAATTAAGGAATGGATCAATAGAAAAACTTGTAAAAAAGTTTTAGCTACATGAGATGCCAGGATGTGAAGGAAAATTATTACAAAGTCTTTTTAGATGGTACCTGACACCAGATAAGATCTGTAAAGTTTACAAGGATAGTAATAACAAATGTTGGAAATGAGAAAAAGAAAAGGGAACAATACAGTAGAGTCTTGGTTAACCGACCTTCGGTTATCCGACACTCCAGATTATCTGACACCCCTCGCCTCCCCTCCTTCCTCCTTCCTACCTTCCTCCACAGCCGCCGAGTCCTGCCCTGCCTCCCTTACCTTCCACTCAAAGGACTCCGAAGAGCCCTTTGGAGTAAAGGGGAGGTCTGGGAAGAGGAGGACCGTCCGGGTGACCAGGCCTCTTCTTCCCTACCTACCTTTCCTCTTCCCCAAAGGACTCCACGGAGCCCATCGAGGGAGAGGAAAGGTGCGGGAAAGAGAGGTCTGGGCCCATGCCGAGGCTGCATCCTCGGCCCGGCTTGTCCTCCGCGGCCACGGAGGACAGGCCAGGGCTGGACACCCAGGCCTCTTCCTCTGCAGACAGGACTAAAGTAAGAAGGGAGGGAGGGAGGAGGAAGGGATGGAGGGGAGGCAAAGGACTTTTGTCCCCAATGGCAGTGCTGGTGCATGCGCACTGCCATTGGGGACACTGAGCCTCAGATTATCTAACATTTTCGGCTATCCGACTATCAGTCGGCCCGTTTATGTCGGATAATCAAGACTCTACTGTATTTCATATCTGATGGATATGCCTAAAGGTTAAAAAATCAGATTAGATTAACAATCAATAATATATTAAGGATAGATATTGAACCTAAAGCAGAAATATTTCTGCTAAATATGGTGGATGAACAAATAGAGATAAAACATGGTCATGTTTTATTTTATATGATTGTTGCTGCCAGGATGGTGTCTGCAAAATATTGGAAGAGTAATAGATTACCAGAAATAGAAGAATGGGAATTTAAGATGTATGAGATAGTAGAAATAGACAGAATAATAAGAAGTTTAGAAAAACAAGAGATAAATAAATATTTAGAAGACCGGGAAAAATATTAAAATATCTAGCTAAAAAGTGGGGAAAAATTGCTACCATGAAATTCAAAAGAATAAAATAGTATGGAAGGAGGTAAGCAAGGAAAAATGATCTATGTTTGGAGAATAAAGAATATATTCAGGAATTTAGTTTTAAAGGCTACACATAGCTTCACAGAAATGTAATAAATAGATAATAATTTTTTAAAATTTATATCTCACCTCTCTGACTGGGACAACCAGGGCAGCTTACAATTTAAAGCAGTACAGTCCCATATCCCAGTATTCCCCCCTCCCAAATAACAATTAAACAATTCACAGTTTAAAACATACCTGAAAATAAACAACTCCATGGCTATAGCAGATTCAAAGGGATAATGGGTTCTGATTTTTGGTGGCCGGTTATCTATTTGGGAAAGGCCTGCTGGAAGAGATCCATCTTGACAGCTTTTTAAAAGCTATTTAAGCTGGTAATGTGACTGATCTCCTCAGGCAGGCTGTTCCATAATCTGGGAGCAGTTGCTGAAAAGGTCTTCCACTGCTCTGCTTAAATTTTGTAGATTCATGCCCATGATCTCTCTGATTGAGTCTAGACATCTGGCATGTAGTCTGCCTCTGTTTCTACTACCCTCTACCTTTCCTAGCATTATTATCTTTTCTAATGTATCATGCCTTCTCATGATGTGGCCTCAATAACAGCCTCAATATGATCATCTTTGCTTCAAGGGACATTTTGGGCTTGATCTGTTCAAGGACCCATGTGTTTTGTCTTCTTGGCTGTCCATGGTATCTTCGGCACTCTTCTCCAGCAACACATCTCAAATGAGTTGATTTTCTTTCTATCCGCTTTTTTCACTGTCCAACTCTCTCATCCATACACAGTGCTGGGAAATACCATGCTTGGATGATTCTAAGTTTAGTGTTCAGCTGTATAGCTTTACACTTTAGGATTTTGTCTAGTTCTTTCATAGCTGCCCTTCCCATTCCTAATCTTCTTTTGATTTCTTGACTGCAGTTTCTATTCTTATCAACTTTGATCCAAGATATGAGAAATCTTCAAATATTTCAATTTTCTCATTATCTAGGTTGAATTTAAGTAGGGCCTCTGTTGTCCTTCTGAATATAAAGAAAACAAAAATAATGACATCTGCCTTTGCACTTTCCCCCTTAACCTTCCTCAGTAATTGTTGCAGGCCCATTATGTTTTCTGTCAGTAATACTGCATCATCCACATATTTAGACCTTGATGTACCTTCCTCCTGTCTTCCTTTTCTAAGTCCAAGTATGATGTTTTCTGCATGTAAGTTGAACAAGTAGGGTATAGCCTTGCCTGACCCCTTTGCCAATTGGGAACCATTTTGGTTTTCTATGGCGGGTTACAGACGGGCAGGGGAATACGTCTTGGAGGTGTATTCTGCTGAATACGGAGCCTCCAGACCGCCCGCCCCGGGGGCGTGGCTCAGGTGTATGGGGCTTCCACATGGGGGGCAGTGAAAACGCCTCACCTGGGGCCGTTTCTGACCCGCAGTTTCCATACCGCCGCCTCGGAGGATGCCGCAAAGAGAGAGGCAGCTTCCTCACGGGCGGCCAAAAACGGGCCTTTTTTTTCTTTTGCCGCTGGCGGATGGCGCCAGCTGCCGCAGCTGCGGCACTCAGCACCAGCGAGAAAGCATATGTGCACATTTAAAGCACCCAAGCCCCTTTAAAAACTTTTTCCCCCGCCCTGGCCAAGAACAAAGGGTGGTCTCCTCGCCAGCTGGTGATCAGCTGGTGTTGTCATCTTTGTCCGCTTGCACGTTGCCAATGTCACCAGCATCATGGATGCCTCTCCCTTTGGTCCCCTGCCTCTTGCTGAATCTGCAATGCACACCACAGCGTCACCGTCACCGCACCACCCGCTGTCCCCCTGCCATCCCCATCACCTCCCTTGTACATATGTAAATATTTAAAGTTTTAGCGTTTTTTTATTGTTAGGTGAAAATGGCAAGAAATGTGTGTAGGGGTGCACTTTAAATTCGAAACTTTCCACGATTCTAGCAGCGCATGCGTACATGCAGCTCTAGGGTTAGGGTTAGGATTAGGGTTAGGGTTAGTGAGTCTTAAAATGTGCCTGCAGCTGCAGCTTCCACACCTGCATGGCAGCTGACGCTGCAATTAAAGCCTGACTGTAAACTGCGCATGTTCCAGGACCCCGACTCATTATGCGACGCAGCAGACACAGAGCTTTTAAATGGGCAACTTAAATTAGTGGCGTAGCAATTGTGGCGTACCGGTGCAGCAGCTTACAGACGGAAAAGAAGCGGGGAAAAGCAGCACCTTTTTAATGCCGCTTCTTCCCGCTTGGGGCGTGCAGGCGGCGTGTTCATGGCGGCATTCAGGTAAGGGCCGTCTGAAGGCTCTACCTTCATGACATCATGAACACACCCCTTTTTGCCCGTCTGTAACCTGCCTATATTCTGTTCTAACATTGGCTTCTTTTCCTGAGTATAGATTACTCATCAGAACTATCCAATGTAGTGGGACTCCCATCACCCATTTTTATTTAGAGGTAATTATTTTAGCATATTTTCCATGTGAGAACTCCTTAGCCTGCAGATGTTCATGGATTGCAAGTGCCAGAAATCCTAGTCAATATAGTTAATATTGAGGAATGCTGGGAGTTATAGGCCAACAATATCTAGAGGACTGTATGATTCCCACCCCAATCCAGGCCTTCTAAATGGCCTGTTTTTAGAATCTGTAGAATATAGAATCTGCTCACAAGGCTGCAAGATCAAAGGCAACCTTACAGCCTGAATGAAGAAAATGCAAAGAAATATGAAACAGACACAACATTATTGGACACATTTATAAAATGACATATGATCCTGAAAATACAAATAAAGATTTTTTCCTCCCTTCACACATGACTCTAGAGATTATGTCAGTAACAGTGAAGTGAATTTATTTGTAATTTGTAATGAGGAGAAGTCCCATATAAGGGCTTGTAAGTCTCCAGAAGACTAAGGAGCTTATTCCATGGCTTAATAAATTGATTTACCTCTACCTGACTTAAAGCTTGATTTGGGTGGCATCCTGGTGTTATCAGAAGGTTTTTGCCACCAAATTTTCTGCCCAAATACAGACTGGATCCATCCCCACTTCCAGGAGCACTCCGGGCAGCTCTTTTCGGATCCGAGAGTTTTCTGGCTTAAGAAAATGGCTGCCAGAGCACTCCTGGAAATGAGGATGGACCTGAGCAGTATTCGGGCAGCAAATTTGGCAGCAAAAAATCTTCTGATAACATCAGGTTACCAGCCGAATTAAGCTTTAAGATGGGTAGAGGTAAATCGGTTTATTAAGCCATGGGATAAACTCCCTAATTTGCTTCTTTCTCTTTTAGATCCATTATTAGGTTGGTGAGTAGGTGTGGGATTAGTTTTTGTTCAGCTCCTGCCTTGGCAGTTTGATTATTCTGCTTCAGAGAACCAATACGTTTCCAAAAATTATCATATCTAAATGAAATTACTCACTGTCACATTGCTGAAATAAGTGGGAAATACTTACTTTTTACTCTCTATCCACCCCCCCCCTTTCCTACAGTGTATGTCTGCTGATATGTTCTTGGTGGCATCCAAATAAACAGAACATTTAATGGAAAATGATGTGGGAGAGAAAGTGGATATCTTTGGTTACATCAATAAAATGTCATTATAGACTTGAGCGGAAGACATTTTCTTGTAACAAGAGGGCCTGATCAAAGGTGTCATATTCTGTGGCTTCACCTCCAAATCTTTAGGTAATCATTGCTGGAAACCAGAGAATTTGTTATTGCAGGAACATTTTGTCAGCTCATCAAACACTCAAGCAAGAAAATTATCCAGCTTTCTTACACAGAAAGGGCAGTTTCAGGCCCTCATCTACAGTAATTTTGTACTTTTTGTACATATTTTCCCCTTTCTTTCATACAGGATTTTTCTTTCTTGCATAATCTCTCTAGTTATCTCTGTTCTCCATTTCTTGCTAACTTGTCTGCATGAGAAGGAGAGAGAACATGTTCCTGTGGTGAAATAAAGAAGGAAGACTTTTGAGGATTTGTGTCACAGCATAACTCATGAAGAACAAAGAGAATAAAAAGTTAAGGGGTGGGTGAGGTTAACTAAATAACAGAAGAAAGGCTTAAATGTTTAAAGAAAAGCCTTTGTTTGTGGGGTATAGAGTCACTAGCCCCAGATGACAGTGTCTATGCAATGAGAGCAAGAAGTGTATGTGAAGACCCACCTTTTATGGAGATTTTTTTTAATCTGGTGCAGCAAAGGGGCCAGGCCAGAGAATGATCTGGCACAAAAAGATGCTGTCAGCCCTTGAAGCAATTTACAAACTGTCAGTGGGGTTTCTCATGATATGTTAAGGAATGGGCTTTGCACAGAGTACACAAGGCCCACATCCAAGGAATGGATTTACTTGCTGTTTGCTGTTCTCAATCACATTAAAAGCATATTGATTACATTAAGATGGATGCCTTTAAAGTGTGAGGGAATGGTTGTCTCTTCTCCTCAGGTAGAAGAACCTTGATACATTTTGACTTCAAGACAAATAAAAATGTCCTTCAGCTAGATGCAAATCTTCTGGGGGCCTTTAAAAAACCCTCTTAAAAATAGTTTTCATATTAACATTCTAGCTAATATCTGTGATAGTGACTAGAAAAAAAAAATTCTGCAGGTAGCTGAGAACTTAATATTTCCCCAGTACAAAGGTTAGTGGCATGATTGCTTGATCTATCTCACAGTCTTCTTCTGCTTCCTCCTCTTTTCCTCTTCTATAGACTATGGAATAATCTGTTTTACAATAATCAGAAATTCACATCTGGACATCTAGCCAACATTTGTTTTTCCTGCAGTGGTTAGCCAGATGTTTTGAAGAACTGCACAACCTAGTATGAAGGCAGTATCTTTCTCCCAGAGCTGTTCCTTATCAGTAGCCAGAGTGAGAACAGCATCCCAGGTAGCAGGTACAGTGTGTGTGTGTGTGTGTGTGTGATGGGGAATAATGACCGTTGTTCCTCCTAAGCCATCTTAGCCTGTTGTCTGCATGAGAAGAAGGGAGAGAGAACACTGAAAAACTGGGTCTGCAGTTTTTCAGTGTAGTAGAAGATGCTATCTTGGTGTCTGGCTTTGGCTCCCATCTCAAGGGGTCTGAATTTTCTCCAGATATTGATTGTTAGGCTTAAAATGAGCTATCCAAGGTAATGAACCTATTTTGAGTTCAGCACCTTGAATTGCCACTTTAAGGTTATGGTGCAATCTATCCTTTAAATGAAAGCTGGATTCACCATCCAACTGACATGGGAGCTACCGCCCATCACTGATACTGTTCTATAGACAGTGTTGTAATAATGATAATTATATTTAAATATTTGAAAGGGGGACACTTTAAGATGGAGCAAGCTTGTTTTCTGCTGCTCCAGAGCCTAGGACATGGAACAATAGGTTCAAACTACAGGAGAAGATATTGCACCTAAACATAATAATAATGGTAAGAGTGGAATATGCTTCCTCAGAATGTGGAGGAGACTCCTTCTATGGAGGTTTTTAAAAAGAGGCTGGATGGCCATCTGTCAGGAGTGCTTTCATTGTGTCTTCCTGCAGGGAGCTGGACTGGATGGCCCTTGTGGTCTCTTATATGAAGGTTCATTTACCTGTTCAGTCTGATATTGGGGTTGGTAGATGCCATCTTGCCCTTTGCTTTTAAAGGCAGCTGCCAAACTGTCCTCTCCTGATGTTGCTTCTCAGTAGCTGGAATTCAGGACAAGGCCTTGAATAAATTAAACAAATACATACATACATACATATATCTTTTAAAACAAACAAACAAAGATACAAACAAGCATAGCAGAACATATCAGAAGCAATAGATGCCTACAACTGGCTGTAAGGCTGTCAACCCTGCATCGGTTTCACACACAAAAATACTACTGCTTTCACCCTTGCTGTAGCTCTTATTAGGCAGAATGAAGCACACTCCTTAGTAATCAGATACTAAGATTTACAGCATCAGTAGCCACAAAACCATTGCCCTCTGTGGAAGAGAAGAGCTGTATGTGTGTCAGATATGGTAGACAACAGTGCCCTGTCACTGCTGTAAATTTCCACTCCCAATCCAGTTTGTTTGTCTATGGAATTAAAAGGAGGGATTGAGTGCCACCTTGTCATTTTGTTCAGATAGCAAAATGTCTTTTTTCTGCCTTGATGAGCTCTGATGTCATATGCCAAAGATAGTACATCGAAATTTAGAAGGCAATAAGTAAAGCAACATATATCACTAAGGAACTATTAATGTGCTTTTGGGGGGTAATATACCTGATTTTTCATTGTCATGCACAACCTTGGTGATCAGTCGACTCATTATAGTCAAGGTAATCAGCAAAACTAATAACAGCATGCAATAGGTGAAAGACCCTTTCAACAACTTTCACCCAGTTCTCATCTGCTTCTAGTCCTTGTCAGAAATGCTTTTTTTAATGAGTTTTAATCACTCTTGCTAGGTCAATGTTTATTTGAAAATTAACATGACCAAGAGGTTAAAACAGTTGACCAAAATGATTAGGGAGATGGAAAACTATCTTAATAAGAATAAAGAATACATGGAAGTGGGGCATAATGGAGATTTATAAAACTATGCACATCATGGAGAAATCTTTTTCTCCTGACACTATAACTCAGGGTCAGCCATGGGGAAGTAAACTGACAATTGATTTGGCACAGACCAAAAAAAGGGGGAAAAATACATTTTATGCAACACATAAATAATTTATGAAATTCACTGTCACAGGAGTGCTAATAGAATTTGATTAGGTAGAGAGATTTATTAATTGTTTTTATCTACAATGGATAACTGAACCCTTAGTTGCTGGAGAGCACATATTAAGCTTGAATGTGTGCGTATATGTGTGTGTGTGATATTGCCTTCATGTCTTACTTTATGACTTCTCACAGGTATTTGATTGACCACATTGAGAAAAACAATATCTTAGATAAGATGACACTTCCCATCAGTTTGGTAGGCCTGTCTTTATATATTTTTATTTATTTAAAAAGAAAGAAAAACAAATTAATTATATTAATAAATTGATCTTTGTCTTGCTTTGTATGTACTCTTTTGCCTGGCAAACATAGGAAAAAGAAGTCTGTCAGGGAAGAGTGTTCAATAATTCCTGTTAAGAATGCACATGATAAAAACAATAACCCACAAACTAAAAACATTATTCTGTTGAACCATGTCTCCCAGATTCCTGGTCAGAGTAAAAAAACCCTAACTTTCCCAAGTTCTGAAAAAGAAATATGGTGAGAGAAAGCAATGAAGCTGGCAAAGGTGAGAAATTGGGAATAGTGGCAGCAGCAGTGACAGGGGCACAAGCATTGCAGACAATATCAGGATAGGCTATGCAAGAGGATGGAACAAGTGGCTATGGCTTCCAACACACTTTACCAATAAATTGAGATCTGTAAGCCAGATCTGGATCTTAGCCAAAGCTGTTTGTACAATGCAAAAATCAGAGGCCCAGAGAGGAACACTTTAGGGAGTGACTCTTCATTTGTTTCTTTGTGTTGTGCATCTTCTCCATATTAGTGGCCAGGAAGTAAAAGAAAAGTACTTTGGTCAATGTTCAACCCTTTCTTTGTAGTTCTACAATATATGGAATGGAAACTGCTTGGATTTATTCCCAGTGAAATTCCAAAGACTGCACAGAAGCTACGCCAGGGAAGAATTTGACCCAACACTTGAACATTCTCTGCAGTGGTTTCTTCTTCTTGCCAAGCTTACAAGCTTTCTGGAGTTTCATGCTTCACTAGCCAGCACCATCATCCCATATCCAATAACAGACACATAATCCAAATGGAAAGAAATACTGTATTTTCATATATATGTCTGTCTGGATGTATACATATGAAATTTACTTGTCGGGTGTTTTAAGAAAGTCAATTTCAGCAGTATCTATCCTCATTTTTACAGTTAATTCTGCATATTGTATACAGTGTATTTTGCATCCTTATGTTTCAGATCACTGAAGGTGAAGTGCAGCCCAAATAACATGCTGCAGATTTAAAGTCTGTACTTCTTTCCCGCACTGTGCAAACTTAAACAGGATGTGGATGGGAGGAAAGAATGTGTAATGAAGAACACCCACTATTTCCAATGGCAAGGATCTTTTCTCACCTGTATAAATAGAGCTTTACAGAAGGGCAGCTTCCATTATTATAGAGGTATTGTCTCCCCAGAATGTTGTCAACCCAGCTGTTATCTAAGCCACTGTTTTCTTAGCTACTCTGAATGGATGGCTTGCTTTCCCCAAAGTGATTTAAGATGGCACCTGAATGAATATCTTCTGCAGTAGGGGGAGAGCCTATGTTCACATCAAATAGATTAATGATACTAAAGAGAAAGTTTGTCAGAAGAACAACAAGGCTTTCCAGTAAATATATTGACTGTTGAATCTCAACCCTGTCTGCCGAATATGTGAAAAGGAAATTGTATTAACTCTTAGGCTGGTCAGTAACTTCACAGTAAATTGTTGTTGCTAGGATAACAGATTTCACATTTTATTAAATAACACATCCTATCACTTATCATTATACTACTGTGTTCTCAGTTGTGTGATAAGAAATAATCTGTCTTGCAACCAGTGTGTTTGCCACTTACTTGCATGTGCATTTTCCTCATGCAAAAGCATTACATCTCTTTAATAATATTCATAACTTTATTATGAATATTAACTGGATGAAAACAAATAATGAGTATTTACAAAACTTAAATAAGCAGCTTAGAGATTTCATTAATTAAACCAGGGCTGTGAAACACATTCCCCACCCCCATCTTTGTGCTCTTCATATCATTCAAATGCCACTGAAATTCATCAGTGGCAGAACAACATTACACCCTGGCACACATTTTTGTCCTAAAAGGAAGCATACAGGAAATAGCACACACTTTGTTTTACAAGAACCACACTGACAGAAACTTTCTTGGAAGCCTCCCAGAAGAACAATTCTTTATAAACAAGGCATGTGTTTTAACCCAGAATTGGTGTGTGTGTGTGTGTGTGTGTGTGTTTCTTTACGTTTTCTTTAGAATTCATAAATTTTGGATGCTGGGTTGCAGACCCTGGCTGATTTCCAGGGAGAGGGAGTGAAACTGACCCTTTGACCTGTTGAAGTTGAAATATCCTTCCCCATTTTCTGTAATCCTTCCTGCTATTACATGCTATTTTTACAAGTACATATTGATTACTTTTATACAATCAGTGTCATGTTTAACATATTTAGCATCATATTTTACATTGTCTCCCAAGTTAATTTGCCCAAGAAAAGGTAGTAGTCTTAAAATATCTGAAATCCCTTAGTTCGGGGATAAGCAACCTCTAGATTATTGGTCAGATGCAATCTACAAGGGTTTTCTATCTGTACTATGGCATCTTCTGCTTTCATCTTGAATCAGTGATCTAAGATGGTAAGATGTCATCTAATGTCTAGGAGGCGTGTACAATCTCATTGGATTCATTTTTGCAGCCAGTTAAGCTATTGCACAGCAACTAATTTCTGAGTAAACTTGAATAGAATTGTGTGGTGTCTTTTCTCCTGATAGGAAGATGCCCACCATGTGAAGAATTGCTGCATGGTCCTGTCCACATTGCTTTAGACCCATCTTTAATTCTACCCACTCTGGGAATGAAGTCCCCTAGAATTCATCCCAGATTCTGAGCAAATTGTTTAGCCCTAGCAGAAATGACTATGTTTACTCTGACATTCTTTTTAGGTGAAATCTTGTAGCAACCTAAATTCATGGGTAATCTCAGCAAGAAAGCTTCTCTCTGAAGTGTCCAGATGTTTTGTGCAAGCAAGTACTCCATATTCCACTTTGCATGCTACTGTAGTGAAAACTGGGTGGCAGTTCAAATGACCCATCATCTGTAGAACAAGGATCTCAATTGAAATCAGTTATATGCAGAAGGATGTTGCAGCTGCCTACAATCCAATTCAGAGAAAAGTTATGCTTTTCCATTTTCTCAACTAGTGCCAAGCAGTCTTAGGGGATGTGTCAGAGGTGTTCTTAAGAGCAGTTTTAATATGTTGAACATTTATTAATGATTTATATAATTTATTCTTATTTTTTTCCTTCTGTTCAGGAGGCAAACAGTGTTTTCCAGTTCATAAAAGAAAATGTATATTTAAAACATCTCAGCTACAATTTTAAGACTATGAAAGTGGATAGAGAGAAATATTTTTTCTTTAATTCTTTCTGTTACAGTTGAATCAGGGCTCAAACACTTTTGAGACTATTTTGTACTGTTACATTTTCATTAGCAGGGATGATGAAGGCCTCTGTCACTCCCACTCCTTCCAGTTTCCATTTTCCTTCTGAGAAAAGTGTAGGTATCTGGATTGATTTTTCCAGAATTAACTTTTTGTTCTGGGTTATCTATCATAATGCAAATTATTGGAAGGTGAGTAGGGATAGCTTGCTTTTGAATGGGCAATCAAGCTTTCCAAAAGACTTCACACCAGTAGAAATGAAACTGGGTAAAATTGGAATATATTATTTATATTCCGCTTAATCTCAAGGAATCCAAGCGGATTACAGCAGTATAACTAATAGAGACTGTCATGATGAACAATAAATTCTTGTATTTAAGAATTACCTGGGAGCAGATCCCATTGGGGAAAAAAAGTGAGACTGCCATGTATAGGGTTGAGATACACAGATCATAGTGCTTTTGTGCAGGCAAGGCTTAGGCCCTTTACTGTTTGAACACATTGTTTCTGTTTGAACACATTGCTTCTCATGCCTTTAGTAAACATTTTTTTTTTCTCATGGTGATCTTTTAGATATTTGAAAACAGATGCTATATTCCTTACCTTCCTTTGTTTGCTTCAATGCTGTAATTGCCTAGTTCCCTATTTCAGCCAGTATTTGCTGTATTTTCCATTCCCAGTCATGTTTACTCAGAAGTAAGACCTACTGCATTCATTGGTGATAACCCCCTAGTAAGTGTATTTAAGACAGCAGCCCAAATAATGATCCAAACTCAGTATAAGGTTGCAATTGAGATCTTGTGGGAACCAAATAATATGGCATTATTGACACAAGTGTCTTGCATATGATTCTTTGGTCAGTCTGAGCAAAAGGGGTTTTCATAAATCATGTAATTTGAAATTAAATATAAGAATGTGTCACTTGGGTGAGGCAGTCATGCTGTGTAATAAAATTCATCTTGGATTTTTTTAAAAAAGTTGGGTGATGGAAGACTTGCAACCCAGCCCTAAATACATCCTATTTTTAGTGATTGGCGCTAAGAGACAATGTTATTCATACTACCAGATGTACACACACATAAACACAAGCACACCCTAAAAAGAAAAGAAAAAAATTTAAAAAAAGAAAAGAAAGTGTAACCTTTCCAACAGTCACCACATGCACAACATTTTAGTACAGCTGGACGTAAATGCTCTATTGGGCTCTTTGCTTTAATTTGGTGATCAAACAAGTTCCAGTATTTAAAACAGATTTTTTTAACACCAGATGAAAGGTCGTCTATAGAACACATCTAATTTTAATTACTTGAAGTGGTGCATATAACAGGTCCTTTAATTAGAAGCCCCTTTGGCAACTTGTTATATTTTCACATGTTTGATTGCTAGCCAATCCTGGCACCCTTGGAGTTACAGGGTCCGTTGAACTCCATGGATGCTAAGTAGTTTTTCATCTCAAGTATTTTGTACTTTTTTTAAAAACTGGAATGTTTCTGGCATGCATTTTTAGACTGATAAAGGTATAAGCCTGTTAAATGAACTGCTAACTGTAGAAGAAATGTTAAAAAAAAATCTTTTGTGTGATTGGTAGACTTAGCATTATGAAAATATTTTAGCTTGTAATAACATATTTATAACTCTTAAATCGATTACATAATGAAGACTTAAGCTTGAGATGACTGTATGAACAGTTTTAGGTGGATATCATTTGTTTAGTAAATTTTCTTTATTAAATTTTTACCATCACATCCACTCACAATTACGCTGATTTACACGATTTTATATAGTACAATGTAAATGAAAACTTATAACATTTCCACCCGATGTTTTTGGCGTCAATTCTTCCTGTCTTCATAAAAAATAAAACTTCTTTGTGTTGATCTCCTGCTTTCTTACTGCTTCTTGCCTATAAACAATACACAATTCCATTTTACAAATGGGGAGTTTTCAATCAGGTCAAAACATAACTTAACAAACTCAAGTAATGCCCCAAATCAAGTTACTTAACATTGTGCATAACTCTTTAAAATCCCCAAAGATATTTATCCAAATAATCCCGTTTAGAACTACGATCATTTAAATCATATACCTGGATTATTTTCCTCCCGTGTAATCCACAAATTAGCTCCCATATCCTCCAATTAATTACATTATTATACAATCCATCTTGCCAGGTTTTCATCCAGACCCCATCTTGTTTGTAGGAATACAGCTACCCGTTCCCATTCCTTGTCAATATTATTCTTCTTCTCATCACTCAGTTTACATGTAAGTAAATCCATTTGTCTTATACCACTTAGCTTTGTTAACCAGTCCTCAATTTGCAATTTTTCTTCACTTTTCCAGTGTTTGGCCAGTATCAATCTAGCCAATGTTGTCATATACAAAAAAACCCTTCCATACCCTCCTTTCATCCTCCGAATCCAAGTAGTAAGTCATATTTAGAAGATAAGCTTCTGGTCTTTTCTTATATGTTATACCTAAGATTTTTTTGCATTATAGAGTGAATTTCGTTCCAAAACTCTTTAATCTTTTCACACTTCCACCACATGTGGATTGTTGGGCTAAGGATTTGGGAAGAGAAATACCATTGGACGCCTGGGAGTTGGCGTGGAAAAGAACTAAAGCTTTTACTAGCTGTCAGGACTTCAATGAGAACTTCCTAAAAGTTAGTAATAGGTGGTACTATACCCCAGCTAGAATAAAGAAGATGTTTAAAAAAGATAGTGATCTTTGCTGGAGATGTCATAGGTGGATATCATTTGTGAATGTTATTATTCAAGCATCATTTTCCTAAGTCGTACAAAGCTTTACAGACCTGGGAAGTAGGTTTCTACCACCTGCAGACCAACTGTTGTCCATGCATTGGAAATGAGGATTGCACCTACAAATAAGACACAACCCTTTCCTGCAACCAGCTGTGATGAGAAATTCATTAGGGGGAAAAAGTTCTTTCTGACTTTTCTAGCTAAATAAGGTGTATGGAGCCATGAGCCTTGGTTTAAATGAGACTCATATTCAATGTACTTTTGCATTTTAACAATGAAATAAATTCTGGGTGGACTACTCCTCTACAGGGAGGCATGGGCTGTGTGTTGTTCACTCCTGACCTTGGCCTAATTTGTTTTTACAGCTGACCATGCTTTCACCTGTCATCTTTTTCTTTTATTTTAAACTAGAAGATTCATTGATGTCCTTTATCCACATTCACATTCTTTCCCTCAAATGCCTACATTTCTGATTACGTTGGTCATTTCCTAACTCATTTTCTCCAAGGTTGTCATGGCAGGATTATCCCAGGCCCTAAATCATCAGGGTCACAAATTGAGACTTGGGGACTTGTGATGTCACCGGAGACAAGCCCTGCTGATGTTAGCAGACAGATTATCAGGCTTCTGGCATATCCTGTCATAAGAAGTGATGTCCTCTTGCTTTGATTACAGATTTCCCTTTGATATTGGTAGTGCATAAAAGTGTTGCATTTAAATATAGACATGGTGAAAATATTATAAACTGTGTATAATGTATAATCAAGGGTTGGTAGTCCAGCTGATGGGAGTTGTAGTGTTTGTTCTGGAGAAAAATAATTGCTTGGCTAGACAATGCAAAGATGTGTGTGGGAGGATACTGATATTGTAGTCCATCCTGTGTACCAATTTTCTGTGAAACCTGAAAAGGTCTAAAATGAAAATATATGAGAGGGGTGGGTAAATAAGAAAGAGTGCAAGTATATTTTGGCTTATGAACAAATCAAGGTAAAGACTATATATTTACAGGGCGGAGTATTGCTCACTCTGTACTTACATTTGGGGATTATGGTAATTCTGTCTACAGAAGTCATACTGTTAACTTCTCTAGTTACTAAAATAAAATTTTGCTGTTAGTATACAGAAGACTGATTTATTGAACTAAGGGGATTGGGCAGTTCTTGACATGTGTGACAAGAACCAGCCCCACATAATGACATTAAACATGATACATTAAGCAATTTTAGCTGTATCTATATTGATGTTTCTAAGCTGCATTGAGACTGGGAAAGGTGTAACAAGAACAACAGTTGCTTAAATCCAAACATGTATACCAAATGATGAAAATGCACACATAGATATACACACTTTTCAAGGCAGTTCTCCCACACTAAGATTTCTTCCCCCTGCCTGTGAACTGGAGAAGAGGGGACAGGCCTTGATAACTGACAACCCTAAGTTTCTCACAGTTATAGTCCTAGTTCGCACTGTCCATGGGCTTTCAAGTATTCACATGACATCCCCCATATTTTCAATATGATAGGAAGAACAGAACTCTACCCCATTTCCTTGACAGCCACACATACAGAGCATCTGAAAAGGACAGCATCTATATGCCCAGCGTGTATGCACATTAACTCCTCTTTTTAGGCAGCATGTAGAATCCACAGTGGCTATGGTCAAGTGTACTCCCTGCAGGCATAGTCACCTTCTCTTTTCCATGCATTCAATGAAAGTAAGGGGTTATTTCTATGACCCTGAATGTTCCCTGCATTTGCCTCCATTTTCTTGCCACAATGTGAGCTCCTCCAGACCCTGTTTTAAAATATCTGATATGTTTTAATTTGCTATAATTTGTCTTAAATTGTCTTAAATTGTTTTAACCTGTTTTGAATGGGTTTAGTTAATGCTGTTGTTGTTGGTACCTCACCTTGAGGTCTTTTATATAGGGTGAGATTTAAATATTGTTGCCAGCTGGCAAGTATCCTGTAGGGACAACAGATATTAATTGGTTTCTGTCAACAGTAGTTTCATCTATAGCAGTTAGAAAGAGACAATGTTGAGTCTCATGCCAAGTACAGCTGGCAAAACTACCTCTGAGTATTTCTTTCCTAAAGAGAAGCCTACAAATTTCATAGGGTTGCCATAAGTTTATGTGACTTGAAGACACATGCAGATACATAGAGTGATGTATGTTAAAGGTACAGAAATAGACCAGAGTACCCTGGCATTTTTGTCTGTTGTGAAAAAGTATTTGAATGTGGGTATGATCTATCAGCATTATAGTGGGTTCAAATTAAAATAAAATAAGGATGTTTCAAACTGATAGCAAATAACAACTGGATCCAAAGAGGTATGAACAGAAAATGTTTATTGGTAGTCTTTTCCATTGGTGAACACATATTAACTTAGTAAGGGATGCCCAAACTATGAGCAGATTCCCCAACCCACTAATCTTGATATAAATATAAATGTTGACATGGATTTGGTTTTGTGATTAGTTTTCCTTACTTTTTTAGACACCCATGTGGAATCTTTTTCAGGAGGTATATTTAACAAATGTTTAAGACAGAACCAAAATAATAAAATTGTTTGCAGCCAATCTGGATTCTGTATTCACATACTTTTTCAGGAGGTGTATTTAACAAGTGTTTAAGACAGAACCAACATAATAAAATTGTTTGCAGCCAATCTGGATGCTATGTTCACACACTTTCCACCATAGCAAAGCCATCAGTCATTTTAACACATTTTGTCATAATAAATAACATGTTACATAAGGACACAATCCTTATATTACTTATTACATAAGGACACAGTCCCATAGGATGAAGTTGCCAAAGAAGATTTTACAACGCTCTGGAAATTTTCTTGAATGTTTTACTGATTTTTTTTTGTGGGTTTTTCAGGCTATGTGGCCATGTTCTAGCAGAATTTATTTCTGCCATTTTGCCTGCATCTGTGGCTGGCATCTTCAGAGAAGATATTTTACTGACTATTTACGTTGTTGATTGCCTCTGCGTTTAAAAGAATTCTTCCAAAATAGATTTTATTGTTCTGATATTTTTATTGTCTTATCACTACCACATATTAGTTTTATTGTATCCTTTTTATTTTAAACTGTTGTTGTTGTTGTTGTTGTTGTTGTTGTTGTTGTTGTTGTGTGCCTTCAACTCATTTCCAACTTATGGTGATCTTAGGTCTTATCACAGGGTTTTATGAGTCTGAGGTGGGTTACAGACCGGCAAAGTGCGGTGATCTGCTGCCGCCACCGGTTGCTGCATCCGGGAACCACAGCAGCCAAACGGTGCGGTTCCTGGACGCAGCAAAGAAGGAGCGCGAAAATTGTGCTCCTTCTTGCTCCCCGGAAGAGATGCCGCAAGGTGCTAGTCGCGCACTAGTGGCATCACTTACGGGGCGTGACGTGCAGACGCAGAGTGTCCGCTACATCAAAATGGCGGCAGCCGTGTGGAACGGCCACCGCCATTTGTTACAGATTCTGTCCGTAATAGGAGTAGGGGCATCTAGAAGATACACCCTTTTTTCAAACTGAGGACGTCCGAAATGGCGGTCTGTAACCCGCCTGAGAATGTGTGATTTGTCCAAGGCCACCCAGTAGGTTTCCACGCCCTAGTAAGGAGTCAAACCCTGGACTCCAGAGTTGCAGTCCAATACTCAAACCACTATGCCATGCTGGCTCCCCATTTTTAAAAACTACTTTTCTTTTTTAAAATGAAGTGTAAAAAGTTCATAAATATAAATAAAATAAAATACTTTTAAAATACTTCTGCATCTTAATGATTTCTGTTGGAGAGCATGGACTTTATGCTCCTGTGGAGAGCTGTGGGATTTCAGAAAGCCAAACTTGGATTGGAGTTGCCTTCTATGGCAGCTTCAACATATACTTAATTTTCTAGCAAAGTGAATGGAGTAGATCATAGAATTATAGAATCATGAGAGTTGGGCCCTCAGATAAGGACAAATATGTGAGAACTCCTCCTGTGTGATTAGGTGTCTTTGGGGGGAAATTGGTTGACCTAATAAAGATTACTTTTCATTCATTGAAATGGGTGGTTTGAAAGGTTGACATTGGTTTGGACAAATGGCTTCTTTGGTTAACTTGCTTAGATATAGCGGGAAGCCACCAGAAAGCCAGATCCTGAATTTGTAATAAGAATGTTATTTCCATTTGGGTCAGCAGCAAATTTTTCACCACGAGAAAACTGCCAAACCTGATTTAAACCCACTAGTTTGACAGCAGCCAGATTTTCTGGTATCCATTGTATTCCCAAACACACCACAGGGAGGTTGTGTGCTCTCCAAGACTTAATAGAATAGAAAAATACTATAGGGATCACTCATGCTGTTAGAATTTATATGGTTCCCCTGTGGTCAATGGGTATGAGTTTTATATTATTAAAATCTGGGGCTGTTTGCTATACCAAACATGTCTCTAAATAAACCTAACTGAAAAGGGAAGTGATTGTTCAATACCTGGCCATGTTCAGAGTTCTGGGGCTCTTTTACACTATGAATCTACTTTAACTGCCATAGCTGTTGCTATTTGATGTTCTTTTTTGTTGCCTGTTTTATTGAACCATTTCCTGTATTGCTATGTATTTTATATGTATTATCCTATTATTTCTTAGATTGTATGCCATAGGCAGGTTACTCTTTTATATTTGTTTTATGTACAGCGCTGTGCAAATCTACAGTGCCAAATAAATAAATAAATAAATAAATAAATACTATGGAATTTGGGAGTTTGTATTCTGGTGAGACACTAGAATTATCTGGGTGGAAATTCTAGGTTCATCTGTCTAAATGGCAAATTTCAGAATTCTGCAGAGCCATGGTAATTAAAGTGAAATCATGCTGCTATATTTCTGCAGTATGAAAGCAGAGAAGAGGGAAAAATTATTCTTCCCTGCAGTTCTACAGGTGTACACATATTGTAGAAACAAAGCAGTTTGACATGACTTTAACTACCGTGACAATCCTATGGATTTGTTGTTTGGTGAAATATTTAGCCTTTCCTGTCAGAGAGCTCTGGTCCCCTAGCAAACTATAAATCCCAGAATTCCAATATATGATCCTCAGAAGCAAGTTTACTAATTTCACTGGAATATATTCCCTGGTAAGTGTGGATACAAACTAAGGCCAAGATGCAGTTATAAATTCTCCAACAGCATTCTTATGCTGTCATTTGGGGCAGAGGTTGCTCCCTGTTTCCCATTTCCTCCCAGATGTATACAATAGCAGTTGGGAGTTCAACCCTTAAGTCCCTAGAAAATAAGGAACAGCTTTTGCCTTCTTCTGTTGATGTGCAAAGGCAAATGGAATGCAACTGGCCGTATACCCACAGTCAGTCATTGGCCAGGGCCATGGAGCTGTGCATTTGAGCATCACAGCTACTGTTGCACACTGGGTGTGTTGCACAAAGATGTACTAGATACTCCCCTCTCGCCGTTATTATTGTGTGCCTTCAGGTTTCTAAGTTATGGTGACTCTAAGGCAACCCTATCACAGGGTGTTCTTGGAAAGATTTGTTCAGAGGAGGTTTGCAATTGCCTTCCCCTGAGGCTGAGACCATGTGACTTGCCCATGGTCACCCAGTAGGTTTCATGGGTGATCTGGGAATCAAATCCTAGTCTCTAGAGTCACAGTCCACCTTATTTTACAATGCCATATATATCTATATGACATTGTTATATATGTATATACCTGATGGCATAACCTGCCAATTTATGTCACTCAAAGATTCCAACTTTATTCTCCATCTGCTTTGGAACATTATATGACACAATTCAATGGGTTGCACCACGGCAAAACATGGAGCATCCTGTTAAATGTCATAAATTAGAAATCAACCCTTTGAATATACCACTTGAGCACCAGATTTGTACAATGCAACATGCAGATTAGTTTCTTTGTAGTTGCTCCATTGCTGTAGGGCTGGATGGTCACCAGACGTCAAGTCTGGACATGTCTGAGAAGCAGTTTGTGGCTTTTAATAAAAATAGGTGGATTTTTAATGCTTATAAGTCATTTCAGTGCTGACATGTGTTTTAGTGTTTTAAAATGCTTGTGGGGTTAAATTAATTTTTATTTTGATGGTATTCTCTGCCATCAAGAACTTGGAATAGAATATCCTACTTTGACCTTCCTGCTACATATTCTACATAAAGCCATTCTTTATAAACTCAATATTTTTCTTGATTCCAAAGCAAACAGATAGTCCATGTGGGTGCTTCTGTATCTTCAGATGGTTGGATTAGACCATGATGAATCAGCACAAAGGAGGCAACTGCTTGCAAGAAAGTGAGAGGGGCCAGATTGTTACTTTGTGTCAGCTTTGTGACTCAAGCAGCAGATATTTTATTTATGAATCCATATATATACAACACATGCATTTGGGTTCATGGATGGCCATAGAATCCTCATAGATTCCTTGATTTGTTATGGGTGCTATTTTTAATAGAAAGATAGCAGACAAATTATACATGTAACAGTAATAGATATGATTAGTTACTGTGAAAACAATCTGTACAAACCCTGAAGAAATCTGAGCTGGCCTTACTATTAAGGAAAATGAAAGAAGTGCCTCAGATGGCAGATCCTTGGGGCTAGCAGTGGCATCCCAAAGCCATTGCTTTTCCGAGTTCCCACACATTCCTTTCTCCAGGTAGAGAGAACTGTGTGTACTGCACAACCTGTCCTGCACTTTCAGAACCACCTTGCTGCCCCCAGAAGTGATGGTAGAACTTACTCCACTCCCTGCATTGAAGTAAGGTTCAGTTGACAGTCCAATCAATACAGTGAATTAAGGGGACTGCTATCTTTATTTCTGTGGTAAACATGAAACATATTTTGGTTTGGTTCTATTAAATCTTGACAAGCAAAAGAAAATCAAAAGATCCTTACAGCAAGAGATCATAAGTTCACCCCATACCTCTTCCATTTTCATTAAGCAGAACTCAGAAAGGAAGGAGATACATACATCTCAAGATGAAACACATACAGAGACATGTGTATGTTCCAAGATAAAGATGGAATTCTCAGACTTTTATTTTTTTTAAAAAAAAAATCATACTAATTACAGGGAAATACTAATTACAAGGAAATACAGTATCCCTTTCAGTCAAAGATTTCAGTCTAAGGGAGAAAATGCTACAGAGAACACCATTTGCCAAATTGTCCAAATTAATGAATAAGAGAAGATGTACAGTAAAATTCTTATTTTGTGCATGGTTTCCTTGACAGTAAACCCCATTGAACTCAAGCGGGACATTACTTCTGATGTGATGTGAATGGGATTGAACTATAAAGAATTTCTCTAAGACACACACATACACTAAAGTGTGTTAGAGCTTCCCACTGCTAACTCCTAAAGGATAAATTAAAGTTATCTTTACATTTTTGTAGCCCCCAAGAAAGGTACATAAGATTTATTAGCCAGAATGCAGAGCATAAAACATGAGACCTGGTTTGCATCAGCCACATTCCATGAATGATCATAGAATTCCTTCTGTTAAGACAAGAGACCAAATATGTGAAATGTGTGATAGTATTTCACACATCCTCCAGTTTGGGTGAAAATAACCATGCGGGTAGGGTGAAGTGATCAGGGACACAGAATATTTTAACCTTTTGCCCTGTATAATAACTCTGGTGAAAGCGCCTCCTAGAGCTGATAGCTGTTTGGGTGCTTGAGTGATTTTAATGAAAAATTAGGCAGATACTTGAAACACATTCACATTAGTTACCACATTTGAGGTTGATTTAGCCTTTTTCCATATCCATTTTACAGTCAGGTTGAAAGAAACTGTTAGAGGATTTTACCTTGTCCCTCTCTTAAACCATTGCACCTCTTTTAGCAACTTTCAAGGGTATTTTAGCAGTGGAGTCTTACATTGGTAGTGATTGGATTAAATGGAATCCTTTCCAACTCTTTGATTCTATATGTCAAGTGATTCATTCGGTGTCCAATGGGGTGGGGATAGAGATATCCCTGTATTAATTCCATACAAACTGAATCCTTTTTATTTTGCTGGAAGGTGGAACGGTGATAGCTTCTATGTCAAGGCACTGAAATGCTTCTCTACTTCTCTACTCCTCTACCCTAATTTGCAGAATAGAGTTCAGCACCTTGGATAGTTCCTTGAAAATTCACCTTAAAATATGAAGTAGATTCACTGCTCCAACATGTTGAGTGGGAATGTCTGTCCCTTGAGGCACAATTTAGTAAAGCCACTGTGAAGAAGAGCCTGTAAAGATGTTGGGTTGCACCAGTGCATTGTTGGAAGAAAGAAGCCTGAGTCAGCCCATGGGACTACAAGCCCCACAAGGCCCTGGGAAAGATTGGGGTGGGGAAGAGATAGGCAAGGAGGAGCATAGTGAGGTGTGGTCAGGACTGAAAGTACAAGAGGAGGGAGAGGTGCTCGTGTAGGAGGGGGAGGAGAAACACAGAAGAGGAGGTGAGGAGGAGACGGCCGGTCTGAGGGAACAGTTAGAAGCTCCAAAGATGCTGAGAGGGAAAAGGGCTGCCTTCTTATCCAGGAGGGACAGTTGGAGCAGGGTAGGAAGTGTAGCTGAAGATAAACTCCGTGACCCTATAGAAGAGGGATATTTGGAAGGATATACAAAAGCTCCACAGCCTAAACAACCACCTCTGGTGGTAGGACTTAATTTGAGTTGTTGGAGTGCAGTGCCCCTACTGTGGAATTTACAAGGATGCTCTTGGCCAGTTAAAGGAAAGTTAGAGGCAGACATGAGGAATGGGCAGTGAAGTATGTGCTCAAGCAAGCTGTTAAGTGGGGAAGACTGTGAAGTAAAAGCCCTGTGTTAGGAGAAAGTATACCACAATAAATATTTGTTTGCAAGCACCACGAAGCGTCAACTCTTTTGTGAAATGGAGAACATTCCAAAGACTCCTGTGACAGGAGGAGCAGGAGTATCTCCCACAATGGTTTCAGAAGTGGGATCCACTCCTATTGGAACTCAGCAGGCTCCTGTTGAGGGTTGGGATTACTAAATCAAGTCTCCACACACCAATTACAAGTTCTTGAACAAATGTTTGCAGCTCAGCAGGTGTCTCAAAATCAGTTGCTGGGACAAATGGCAGAGCTAATGAAGACACCAAGGGAAGTACCTCGGACTCCTTTAGAGGGACTGGTGGGGGACTAGGCACCCTTATGCATGTTAAAGATGGAACCAAGTGATGATGCTGAGGCGTTTATTAATACATTTGAGAGGGTGGCCATGGTGGCGAAATGGCCTGAAGACCAGTGGGCCCTGTTGTTAACTGCATGCCTTACCAGACCAGCCCAAGAGGTAGTGGACATGTTGGCAGCAGAAGAGGCTTCCTCCTACCCAAAAGTTAAGGGAGCCATCCATAATAACCTCAATATCTCCCACAGGCACATTGAGACATTTGAGTCCCTTTGCATTCCAAGATGCTCACCCATCTCAGGTGCATGTGTGGGGATGTTTTTTTGTTTTGTTTTTGCATGGTGTGGGAATGTTCCTGGGCAAAGGAGACTAGCTGATTTGTAAATGCTGCCATATCAACCAGCAATTAAAGTAAGCAATAATTTTAAATTTATCCTTTGGTCAAAATGATGGCCTTGATTAACCAGGCCAAATTGCCTGATGGTTCCCTCCTTGTGTTTTCAGGCTGTCTCTCTTATTAACTGACTTTTACCAGGTCTAATATCTCTCTGTGTGTCTCCTGCTTACATACACTCACTCAGACGCTGCCTATCTTGATCCACAGGTTGGCAAATTGTTTTAAAGACGAGTTAAAATAATGATGTACTGAAGCCATTCATAATTTAGCAGTGTTAGGAGCGGGACTCAGGACACCATCCTTCCACTGCTCAGTTATGGATAGCTTCAACATACCAATTTGTTTATTCTTCCCAAAAGTAAATTTTAGAGTTTGGAAAGTTACATTTAATGTAATTAGTTACAATTGTAGTTCAATGGCCCCCAAAGTGCAGTTGAGTTCAGTTTTTGAAAAGCAGCTTTCTTCTTCAGTATTCAAAAGTAAATAAAATATTACATTTTTGTCACTTTGAAAAATTCAAATGGTATAAGTCAGTGCTGTGTGGCAGAAAATGTACCTAAGGAATGAAGCCACACTCTCTGTAACCGTAAAAGTATCTAATACATTACAGTTACCCCACAAAAGGTCCAAAAGTAAAATCCCAAGCTCTGCTTGTGAAAAAAAGCAAAATTGGCCAGGCATTGCTCTGGCCAGATGAGCACCACAAGTATGTTCACTAGTAAGAAGGGCTGGGAACTGGAAGGACTGGGAACAGACTCAGGTTTCAAGAGCCAATGCATTTTTCCTGGTGTTTGCCCTGTTTTCTGATTTGGCAATTTAGCAGTAAGTCAGTCATTGAATGAGGAGGATGTGTGTTGCATTTCTTGCAACATACAGCTAGTTTTCTTTTCCAGATACCCGGTTGCTTTCAACATGCAAGGCTGATCTTCTGTCAATCAAATGAAGAGAGGGAGTTAGCATTGTTCAGAAGATGCTGCCCTCAAATTGTGATTTTGTTCCTCCTTAATCTTTCTAGGAAAACATGCTTTGATGACACTAACCCATGTTCTACTTTTGGAATATTAATATTTCAGATTTTTAAACATTGTATTTGTTTGCCTAGCTAAAAATCTTATCAAGCTGATAAAAGAGGATAGTTATTTGATCTCGAAGATGAACAGATACTAGGGCCTGTTACAGACTGCCAAAATAAAGCTGCTTCGGGTCTCTTTGGAGGTATGCTGTTTAAATGATGCATGCACCCTAAGAATCCGGAAGCTGCACCAAAGCTGCACTCCAGTGCTTAGGAATGGAGTGTGGCTTTGGTGCGACCTCCGGACTCTTAGGACCCATGCATCATTTAAATAGCATACCTCCAAAGAGACCCAAAGCAGCTTTATTTTGGCAGTCTGTAACAGGCCTAGGAGAGTATCTGAAAAAACCAAAGTCTGAGTCCATGGATGTGTAATACTGCAAATAGATTAGAAGAATTTAACTACTAACTGAATGACACTTCTTTCAGTGATTTGCAGCCCTTCTAATGTTAGGAATATCAACACATACCCAACCAATCTGTTGATTTCAGATAGAGTTAGGAAAGTTGTTTATAAAAAAAAAATTGGTTACAGCTATAGTTTAAAGAGCCACAAAACTAATTAGCAACCCTTATACTTATGTTTTTAAAAGAGCTCATCTTTAATTTCTCCTTGCCAAAAGTATCCAGAACAGAAATTTAAAGTTACCTTTGAGAGTACCACAGAATGGTAAAAATGAGCAGACTGTGGGACAAAATATACCTGAAATAGTCATTTCCTGTATCTATAAAAGTAACTAAAACTGTGGCCATTGCACAACCAAAGGATGATGATGATGATGATAATAATAATAATAATAATAATAATAATAATAATAATAAATTTATTTGTAGCCCGCCACTCAGAACAATCGGGGTGGCTAACAAAGTTAAAAATACAAAACATATAAAATCCCTGGTATCCTCCCCTCCTTAAAAAAGTATTAAATTCAATGCAATATTTAAAAAACAGAACAAAAACAACAAGAAACAAACAAACATACAAGTTAAAAACTGACCAGAAGGTCAACAACATCATATCAACAAGCAACCAGTGGGAGCAGCCGTATCTTTCCCAGACGTTTTTCGAACGCTGGGTTCTCTGTTCTGGGAAGGCCTGCCGGAAGAGATCCATCTTAACAGCCTTTTTAAAGCTGTCTAAGGATATAAGTAGACGGATCTCATCTGGCAGGCCCTTCCACAGTCTTGGGGCGATGATGGAAAATGCCCTCTGGGAGGTAGTCGAAAGCCTAGATTTTTGTGGCTGAAGTAGGCCTCTCCCAGAGGAGCGGAGGGTGCGGGGAGGATTGTAGGGGAGAAGGCGGTCCCGGAGATAGCTTGGACCCAAGCCATTTAGGGCTTTAAAGGTGATAACAAATACCTTGTACTGGGTCCGGAAGCTAATGGGCAGCCAGTGGAGGGACTTTAGAACCGGGGTAATATGGTCCCTCCTGGATGTTCCAGAAATTACTCTGTCTGCCATATTCTGTACTAATTGCAGTTTCCGGACCAAGCACGAGGGTAGCCCCATGTAGAGTGCATTACAGAAATCTAGACGTGAGGTTACCAGCGCGTGCACAACAGTCTCAAGATCCCTTACTTCCAGAAAAAGGCGCAGCTGGCGTATCAGCCGAAGCTGATAACAGGCGCTCCTGACTGTCGCATTTACCTGGTTCGACATAAGGAGCGACGAGTCAAGGAGCATCCCCAGACTGCAAACACAGTCCTTGATGGAGAGTGTGACCCTGTCCAGGACTGGAGGTTGAAACCCAATTCTTGGTTTCAGTGCCGCTACCATGAGCACTTCCATTTTGTCTGGATTCAACCTCAATCTGTTTTTCCTCATCCAGCTCATTACTGTCCAAAGACATTCATTGAGAGAGGAGACACCATCAGAATTCAAGGCCGACGAATGAGACATGGAGAAATAGATTTGGCTGTCATCGGCATACTGATAACACTCAGCTCCATAACTCCGAATGATCTCACCCAGAGGCTTCATATAGATGTTAAATAACATCGGGGACAGAATAGCACCCTGTGGGACACCACAAGTGAGCTCCCTTTTACTGGAGCAACTGTCCCCGAGCAGCACCCTCTGGGATCTACCCAAGAGAAAGGAATGGAACCACTGCAATGCAGGATTGATCTTATCCCTCAGTATGCTACAATTGTAATGTAATTAGGCCTTGCAAAGGAGGATTTAATTTCTGATGACTCATTGTAGGCAGTTAGTTACTTCCAAGATCTGGTTTCAGAACAATTAAAAATCCGAACAGGAAACACTCAGGAGGGAAATCTCCCCTTTACTACTTCCTAGGATTCTCTAAGATTTTTTTCCCTTGTCCTAGTCCCTCCATCCCTTAATAGCAATAGCAATATCAAGTTCATTTCTATACTGCTTATCAGTGCACTTAAGCATTCCCTAAGTGGTTTACAACTGTAAGCTAACTGCCCCCCAACAAGTTGGGTACTCATTTTAGCTACCTTAGAAGGATGCAAGCCTCAATCGATCTTGAACTCTTGGCTGGTATTGAATTCGCAACCTTGCCGTTTGTGAGTGAGTGGCTGCAATACAGGCACTTAACCTCTGCGCCACCAGTGCTCTTAATGTGCTCAATAAGGTATGAAAGGTGGTGTGGTTCAATTTTGCATAGAAATTTTCACTCCCCACTTTGCCAGTTGTTGAATGAAATCCTTCACATGAGGGTTTTGGGGATGGGCATGTCTTTTCTTTCCAGCTTTTCATAAAGCTCTGGCTTCTCCACTTTTAGTTGTTACTTTTAAAAAAACACCAACACACTAGCTGCTGACTCCTAGTCTACTGGGTCTTCATGTTCCTTGCCAAAACTAATATTCATGCAGCTGCCAAAGGCAGCTTTGACTGGCACTTCATTAAAGGCACCAAGGATCATGGCTCCAAAATAAAATAAACCCAGCCATTTCAGATCTTTCTGACAATCATATTGGCTTCATGATGTCATTCGAGAGATCTTCATTGCCACTCTGTATGACACATGGAAATGGGTTGACCATGTTTTATGCACGGTCTGTCTGGTGTAGAGTCTTAAAATCATAAGAGTTGGAAGTGATATAAGGATAGTGCCGAGGGGAAAAGGAGATTAGGTACACTCTGCATGCACTATTCCAGTTATTACGGTCCAATCAAGAAAAGTACTGACTGGACTGTAATAACTGTTCTCAATAATATGCTCTGAAAGCTTGGAAAAGTTAGTTTCTGGCCATGTTCTCTAGAATCTGGGTGAGTTTCTGGGAGCAGTCCAAACTCTGGATATTCTTATGTGAATTACATAAACATTTTAAAATATTATTTCTTTATTTTTGGAGATTAAATATCTCTTACCTTCAAGAACCTTTTATCTTCTCTCTTTCTCACAACAGTTTAACTCTCCTGTGAACTTTTTAGTACTTCTGGCAGTTGAGAATGTTTATATTGAGGTATTTTGGAGTTGTTTATAGAGGAAAATGGAAGCTGATTAGCCCACTCCAACTTCCACCAAGTGGTTGCTTTAGAAACAATGCTCCCTTTTCCCAGCCCTCTTTGGCTTAAAACATCTTGCAAGAGAAGGCCATTCCATATTGCAGCAGCAATTAAAACAGGGAAAATTCAGAAACTGACAAAAATAATAATATGCACTCACAGAAACACTGAAAAGACTTTTAGATTTTATTCTTAGTGCAAGCACTCTAATTACATGTTCACTGTTAGATTGGCTGGATTCTGAAATGTCTTTGATTATTCCCTTTGTCCATGAGGCATCATCCTTGCAGTTCTCACCTCATTACTAGAGATGACAAGAACTAAATAGGAGACTTTAAACCTGTACCCTATCATTGCATACAGCAAGACTGAATAAGATCTGGAGGTGAGGGCCAGGGGTCCATTTTCTAAATAAGGGTTCCAACAAATATCATTCCCTCTGCTGGAAATGACTAAAATACTGAAGGCACAATGGAGAATCATGGACATTGATTCACTTCCACTCCCTGCAAGTATTCCATTAGAAACTACACTTTCCTTTTATATAGTACAAACCGATGAAACCATGTATCTCGGTAATCCCAAGAACATAAGATAAACCAGAATTCGCTGCTCTTTCATGATATCCAAAATTAGCTGTCTCGGGTGGCTGCTTTTTTATGCCTCATATTTTAAAAAATAGAAGGTATGTGTTTGCCAGGGCTCTGTGTTTTATCATTTTAGTTTTGTATACTGCTATGCACTTTGATTGTGCTATATAAACAACCACAACCACAACAACAATGCATGTATTACTGAAAATTCAGGATTTGCCCTACCATTAGACCTTAATTCTTCATCATCTCAGCATGGCACAGACATCCAGTTTCAGACCTGTGCTACAATGAGCCATATAACCTCCCTCCAACTTACTAATAAACCCATGAAGCCTACACACATTACCATTCCATGCTTTGCAGTAAGCAGGCAGGCTTGGAGAAGCATATAGCTATAAAGGAACTTCAGCAGGGAGAAATGTAAGATACTGCTCAGGCAGGAAAAAAAAGAAAAAAGAAATGCACAGATATAGGATGGGGAACACCTGGCTCAACAAGACTACATGTGAAAGGGATCTAGGAGTCCTAGTAAACCACAAGCTGAACATGTGATTCTAGGCTGCATCAATAGAGGTATAGTGTTTTGATTGAGGAAAGTAATAGTGCCACTCTATTCTGCTTTGGTCAGGCCTCACCTGGAATACTGTGTCCAGTTCTGGGCACCACATTTAAGAAAGGATGTTGACAAGTTGGAGTGTGTCCAGAGGGTTACTAAAATGAGGAAGGGTCTGGAAGCCATGCTCTATGACGAGAGACTTAGGGAGATTAATATGTTCAGTGTAGAGAAAAGACAATTAAGAGGTGATATGATAGCCCTGTATAAATATTTAAAGGGTTATCATATAGAGGATGGAGCAAGCTTGTTTTCTGCTTCTCCAGAGAATAGGACCTGGAACAATGCTACAAGAAAAGAGATTCCACTTAAATACAGGAGGAACTTCCTGACAGTAAGAGCTGTTCAAAAGTGGAACACACTCCCCCAAAGTGTGGTGGAGTTTTCTTCTTAGGAGGACTTTAAACAGAGGCTGGATGGCCATCTATTGGGGATGCTTTGATTGTGAGTTCCTGCATGGCAGAGGGTTGGACTGGATGGCCCTTGTGATCTCTTCCAACTCTATGATTTCATGATTCTATGATCCCCAAAGACAGACAGATCCTCAATGAAATGATCACAGGAGTGCTGAGATCCCTGGAGGTACCTGAAGGATCACAGCACTGATGTCAACATTTTGCATCTGGCTATGGTGATGTAGCTAGATTCTCTTCTGCTTCTCTGAGCCTGGTTGCTTATTGCAAAGCCTCAAATAATAATAATAATAATAATAATAATAATAATAATAATAATAATAATAATA
>NC_056525.1:78718098-78812159 GCF_019175285.1 Sceloporus undulatus | reverse complement strand
TGGGAGGAGGGCTTTGGACACTGCAGAGGTAGGAAGTGAATCCCACCCACTGCAACACCTCAAAGAGGACATCCATGAGTGTCAAAATAACTTATACAGTACATGGAAATATCCCTAATAGAATTCTACCCATTATGAATAAAGGGCACCAAATTAATGGGCTATTTAATTTATTAATGTATTTTACTCCCAGGTAAAAGAATCTGTGGGATTTTCTTCCTGGGGTGTCAATATGACTTTGCCAGTAGGACTTCATTTTCTCTTCCACTTTAGGAAGAAAAATAACCTCAGCCAGCCCTGCTGAGAAAGGAGATACAGTTGCTGAAATTTAAAGTGTCCTAAAAGCTATCTTGTAAATTCAAGCATTAGAAGAGATCACAAGTAAAGGCTTTCCAGAAAATATCTATCTCTATCCTTCTCTGCTTACAGACAACCAGCATCAGGTCAATATACAGGCCACAAACACTGCCATGTTCATAGCATCACTATCAGGAAGGAGGGGTGCCACCATAATTTGATATACAGAATTAATTGGAAAGCAATTTGATTTTTCCTAAATGGTATAAATTTGCTCAGCATATTTTCACATATTGTCTTAGCAAGTCCTATTTCCATCATTTATAATGACAATAAAATGTCTTGGTTTCTAATATGACAAAATAATTCTTTCCTGATTATCATGTTCCCAACAACTATAAAATATAAACTATTTAATGACATTATAATTGAGAAAAATAATTGATAATATCCTTCAAATTCTATTTTTGAAAAAGAAAGAACTTAGGCACATTCTTTGACTCCCTCTCCCACTGTTTTGGCCTGGTACCATGCTTGCTTCACCAGCTGATGGAGTTAAATTCAATCAGCATGCAATCATCTTATTTGTCTACATCCTGAGACTTTGGCGGGTTACAAACTTCCGCACCCCCCTAACCCTAATGCGTAGTCAATACGTACAATATGGTGGCGGCCATTCCACATGGCTGCCGCCATATTGACGTAGCGGACGCTGTGCGTCCGCACGTTGCGCAGCACTTATCATGTCGCGAGTGAGCCATTGGCGCTTCGCGGCGTCATAAGTGCACCGCAGGAAGAAGCTCCATTTTGGAGCTTCTTTTTTGCTCCGTGAGGGAGTCGCGCGGTTTGGCTGCTGCGACTCCCTCACGGAGCAAACAGCAGCGCCGGAAGACCGCCGCAAAGCAGCGGTTTGTAACCCACCTTTGTCTTTTTTTCTATGCCAAATCTATCATCTACTGGATGATTCCAGTCCTCTTTGCTCCAAGTTTACCTAGGCTTTGAGTAGTGAAAGAGAATTTAGATAAGATATGCCTCAGTTCTGAAGACATTAAGAGTTCTCTGTCTCAAATCACCACACCTACATCATACAGGGGGTTAGAGTACCACTTAGGAGAACAGCTCAATATTTATTTTGTCACTGTTGGGAAAACTCCAGCAGCTATGCCAAACCATCACTTTTTCCACACATTTAGGTCATGTCAAGGAAAAATGAAAAAGCAAACTCATTTTCAGAGCTATTTTATTCATTATCCACAATTTTATTTCTAACCTTAATGGTACTTTTCAACATCAATCTTCCTTGTCAAGCCACTTTTGAAAACAGTGAGAGATTCCAGTGAATGTTTCCTGTTCTTTACTTTCAAAATATTGCCATTTTAATTAGAAATAATAAGATAAAGAGTATTAATTTAAATAGACAAATATTGCAAATAGCACATAGGCAGACAAAAACAAACAGATATATACTTGATGTGCAATCCTGTACCTGCCTGCTCATTAGTACTTACTTCTGAGAGCAGACACTGAAAAACTATAAATCAAATATTATGCACAAACATTTTCTATAGAAGACTTGTCCAGTGGGATAAATGTGTTAGGAGTTTGAGGTACTTATTGCTGTCTTTCTTTGATTTTTTTTTAAAAAAAACAGTCAGATCACATTTCTGTTGTCCCAGCCTATTTTCTAGCAATTCCCAGCATTTTATTCCCACCCTAAGGTGGGGTTCTTTTTCATTCCAAGGCAGCTTGGAACAAAAAATGTCTCTTCCACCTTTTTGTCTTTTTAAAATATTTGTTTTTAGAGTTGCACTGCTATAGGGCATCAGTGTAAAGGGGAGCCCTGGAGGCACAGTGGTTAAATGCCTGTACTGCAGCCACAAGGTTGTGAGTTCAGTCCCAGACAAGGCTCCAGGGTTCACTTAGCCTAGCATCTTTCTGTAGCTTGCTAAAATGAGTACCCAGCTTGTTGGGGGCAATTAGCTTACAGTTTTAGGAGTGCTAGTTCATTGATGAGTGGTATAGAAATGTACTTGCTATTGTTATTGCAAAATGGCAATATAAAAATTCTTTTATATTAAAGGAGGGCAATATGTTCCAGCTGCCCTAAGGTTATTTCAGGCCAAACTCCTCCGTCAACTATTGTACAGTGGAACCTCGCCATAGGCGGGCACGCCATACACAGGCTTGAGCATACGCGCTTAAGCCGCGGCGTGCGCGCAGGGCAGAAGGGGCGGCGCGTCCCATTCAGTTGAATGGGCGTGCACGCCCGTTGCGCCCCACGCACCTCCGCGCTGCTGTGCACGAGCCCCATTGTTTACAATGGGGCTCGAGCATAGGCGGAAATCGCCATACGTGTCGGGATCCGGAACGGATCCCCCGCGTATGGCAAGGTTCCACTGTATGGTGCTCAATTAGGCCCTTGCTCTTCTTTCATTACCTTGGTAGTAGTTCAATCAAAATTCCTGAGGGCTATCTTGCAAGTACCATGTTGGGCCTGTAATGCTGCTCTGAGGTTGGAGGTGGGTCTCCTGAAAGTTGAAGCTAGGGCTTGGTTAGCTATTTTTAGTTTTTGGCTGAAATTAAGTTTTTGGCCAAGTGGTTTAATCCCTTTGGTATTTCAAGATAATTTCCAATCAGTCTGGGAAAAAAGCCATACTTGCTAAACTCAGATTTTATGGTTTTTCTGAAGAGTATTTTTTGCATGTGGGATGTGACGAGCCCTCAGATAGCTAATTATGGATGTGGAGAAGCATCATGATCTACGGATAACTTTAAACCATGTATTAATTGTTACAGCACCGATACCCTTCAAATCAGCTACAGGGGTACCCCGGGTTACGGAATTAATTCGTTCCGCCGCCGCTTTCGTAACCCAGAATACTTCGTAAGCCGAAAAAGCCATAGGCGCTAATGGGGAAAAGCCGCGATTTCGTGTGAAATAGCGCCGAAAAGCACCAAAATTTTTTTCGTAACCCGAAATAACCTTCGTAACCCGGAACAGTTTTTTTGAATGGATTTTTTTCATAACCCGGAAATTTCGTAAGGCGGCGCATTCGTATCCCGGGGTACCAGTGTATTTGCTTTCAATATCAAATCAATGTAAAGCCTTTACTCTTGCTCAATTAAATGTCTTGCCATCAGCAATATATCTTGGAATCTGGGGCCTGTTACAGACTGCCAAAATAAAGCTGCTTCGGGTCTCTTTGGAGGCATGCCATTTAAATGATGCATGGGTCCTAAGAGTCCGGAGGTCGCACCAAAGCCACACTCCATTCCTAAGCACTGGAGTGCAGCTTTGATGTAGCTTCTGGATTCTTAGGATGCATGCATCATTTAAACAGCATACCTCCAAAGAGACCCGAAGCAGCTTTATTTTGGCAGTTTGTAACAGGCCTGGGAAACTCTTATTGAACTATTTATAAAGGCATTCCCTGGTCGTTCAGAGGCTTTTTATACTCCTTTGTTGATGTCAGGGCAGTATACTGAAATAACCTTAGGGCAGCTGGTACATATTGCCCTCCTTTAATATAAAAGAATATGTCTATATTGTATATTCTTTATGAGCTATATTTACATTTATACTCATATTTTACTGATGTCCATAGATGTATGTATCTTACTGATGTTCACAGTATATATGTATTGTACGTAGTCATATGAATTTGGGAATCTGATCATTAGTATGGTCACTGACCACAATAAAACAATTGATTGATTGATTGATTGATTGATTGCTAAATGGCACTTTTTCCTTATACCACCCTAGCTCTAAGGAACTTTTTAAAAAGAAATTATAGAAATAATATTTGCCCTTCAAAACTGGTAGTGTTTTCCACACAAGTCTCTTCCTTTATTTTCTGCCACATTTTACAGTTGTGGAACTAAAAAATTTTAAATCTTTTTTTAAGTACAACAGTGTAGGCTAATCCAATGAGCAGATGCTCATCAAGATAATCCTCATAGTCCATTTAAGCAAAGTAGAAACACATAAGATAGGTATGCAGATCTATATCAACAAACCAGTTTTAGAGGTTTTGTCTCTACCTTTTGGAAAGCCTAAAGGTTTTAATGACCCAAATGAAGACCATGCCAACCCAAAATATTTTTGGATTATAACAGAGATAGCTCATAATAATACATTGATGATAGGAAATTCCACCCTTTGCCAGCTCCAGTGGAGATTGCATTTAAACTCAGAGGGTGCAGACAGAGAAGTCTGAAGTGGATGGCAGATGGACACCAGTGTTCCTGTTAATTAAAAACAGTCCTGGTAACCATATATTGTGAGTCTTGTGAGTAAATCACAAAGAACTGTGGCTTCATGGGCTGCAATCTGTGAAGCTGGAGACCTTATAGTGGGAGATAATCTTGGCTCCCCTTATCCTGCCCTGCCAATCTTGCTGTGCACCTCAATGTTCTAACGTCAGAGCCCTGATATTAGAAAAAGTGGGTTGGTTAGAAGTGTAGTGACAACAAGCAGGAGAGCATCTAGAAATACAACATCCAAAGCCCTGTGGGTATTCCACTATTTCACGAAGGTGGGGGGTGGATGGGAAATCAGACCAGTACCATGAGCCTGATCTAAATTATTTCCACCTCACTGTTTGCAATGGAAAAGAAACAGCTTTTAAAAACAGTAGAAAAAATGTCTCAGAGTGAGTGTAGCAAATGCTGCTCCTCCCTTGATTTTGTCCTGCTGTCAGGAACTGGCATAATTCATGGTTTATTAAATATCAAAGTACACCATTTTTGAAGTACTCCAACTTAGCACTGGAATTGCCCTGTTGGCTAAACTTTTTATTGTAAAAATGTTGGATGCCTCAATTGACTGAGAAAGTTAAGCTAACAAGACATTTGGATTTGTTTATTTACGTTTGGCCTGGAACTGCTTTCTTTTCTTTCTTCCCCAGGCCAATGAGATTTCCCATACATGTGGAAGATCAGAAACATGTACATATCTGCATGCCTAATGCTTTTCCCTATATATATACACACAAATACACGCCAGGCCATTCCTTGTGCATGGTGATTTTGATGTGTGTTTTGCAGTGGCATGGATCTTGCAATTGTTGTTGCTGTTGTGTTGTTTCTGACTCATGGCAATTCCAAGGCAAAGCTATCATGGGGCTTTCTTGCCAATATTTGCTTAGAGGAGGTGTGCCTTAGCCTTCTTCTAAGGCTGAGAGAGTGTGATTTGCCCAAGATCACCCAATGGGTTTCCATAGTGAAACAGGGATTCAAACCCCAATGTAAGAGTTTCAGTCTAAAACTCAAATCCTTACACCACACTTGCTCAAACCACTACACCATGCTTGTGGTTGTTACCTGATGTCAAATGTACTACATATGGCTACCCCATGAAGGAGAAACCTCCAAGAAATTGTTTTAAACAGTCTTGCCCAGGTTTTGGAAACTCTTCAACAAACTCTTTATAGCTTCCTCAATTGACTCTACTCACTTATAATATGGTCTGCTCCATTTTCTGCTGTCTTTCACCAGTGAAATTCCTGCACCAGGTGTCACCTGTGGGATGGGCAAGGCCTGTGGGGGTGAAGCCAAAAGGGCATGCCTCTCACCTTGCTGCCGCATGCCAATTTGCTCCCAAGTAAACCAGCACATGGCAGGCAAGGAGAGTGCCCAGAGCACCCTTCCTCTCTGCCATGTGCCAGTTTACTCAGGAGTAAAATGGCATGCGACAGGCAGGGTGAGTGTTCTGGGCATTCTTGCTCCCTGCTGCATGCTGGTTTACTTACAACCACCAGTTTACTCACTTACTTTTTCCTGCCCTATTCCTGAATATTTCACTGAACACCTTCCCCGGTGCTTTTGCATAATTTGATTTCTAGTGAAAGCTCTATCATTCTGACATAGGCATGTGTTTTGGTGGCAAACATTTTGAACTGTTGCTCTTTTTTTGAGGGGGGGCTATTTTATGATGCCAATATGCATCATTCCATACAAAGGGTGATCATCTAATATTAGGCCACATGGAAAGTGACATTCAAGATCTAGGAGAGAAAAAGAGTTCTATCAGTTCATTTTTAATAGACTTTCTCCATAGGAGGTCAGGGGCAGCAAGGTGAATCGAGTAATAAATTTTCCACTGCTTGATTTTCTGAATTACTATTCAGCACCACAGGCTTGCATATATTTTGGAAGTCTGACCCCATGTTGAGAATGGTTTTTACAAATGTTTCACTTTTAGAATACTATTGTTGTTTTTTTAAAGAGGAAATCCCACAAATGTAAATTCAAAAACCTATGCCCCAGTAACATAACACTCAACATGTTTCTACAATTACTTGCACTGAATAAATAGCATAACATAATCAATCTAATTTTGAATAAGATTTTTATTGATCTATATATAACATAGAATGAATATATTAGAAGAAGACACTAAAACACTAATACTAATACATACACTCCTCCCTCTATCCTCTCAATCCAATCTATCCACAAAAGGAACAGAATACTAAAAGTATACAAAGGGATCTTGTAGCACCTTAGAGACTAACTGAAAAAAATAAGTTGGTAGCATAAGCTATCGTAGACGTGATCTACTTCCTCAGATGCATGAAGGAAACTACACTGGTATTCCAGACAGCACGGTTATGCTACCAGCACGGTTTATGCTATCAGCATGTTTCAGGTAATTTCTAAAGTGGTACAAAATCCCTTGCATACTGATTTTCCAGACTAAACAGATTATTACATGCCTCTTTTTGCCCAATCCGGGCTTAAATGAGTGAAAACAGATCTTATCACATGCCTCTGTGCCTAACTTGGCTGCATCGTGTACCCAATCTGGATTCCTGGCATACTTTTCAAAGAACAATACTTTCCTGTTCTTTAAAAAATACACCAGGACTCTGGATCGGGTACACAATGCAGCCAAGTTGGGCACGGATGGCGAAAGTAGGAGAAGCAAGAAACTGGGACATTTTGAAAGTGGTGCAATAGAGGATTAATTTGGACTCTCCCTAATAAAATCAGGACAGTTCGACAGTATGTGAGTGTGGATTAATTTATTATTGCTACTATTAGCTGATAAACTACAATTGTTATCTTGAACATAGCAATCTAGACCTTTTCTCTGTACTGAAATAAAGGTATTGTTTTTGTAAACCCTTGGAATCATTTTAACCAATTCAGATGAATGGATTGCACATTGAATAGATGGGAAGCAAGCGTCTAGCTGACAGGAAGGAGGACAGGAAACCACAATCTGTGGTTACGGCTTGTGTGTTTCTGAATTTCTACCTTGCTTTTGTATTTTCCGATAGGCTCATCCAAGCTACATTAGTGGAATCCTGAAACAAGTAATCATGAGATCCCTTCTAAAAGAAGCACAAGATGTTAATTTGCATTAAGGGAAGGAACTGATGGGCACTGCAGCCAGTGCTGATCAGTTAAATGAGTTCTTTGAGGTATGGCCTTTTTTCTTTTTTGTATTTCTCAAGATCATCTGTTAGAAAGAATCTTAACAGAAGGTTCTAATAACAAAAACAGAAAATAAGAACAATAAAAAAATTGAAAATATGATTTCATGCTTCATTTTGCAATTTGTGAATTTATGGTTGAGGCCCACGAGGCCCCTGTCCCCACAGTTAAAGAGATTATTTATTCTGTAAATTGTTAGACTGATCAACAAACACAGGGCTAAATCCAGTTGTTGGTTTCAAGTATGTAAGACCCACTGAATCAGTGAGAATTTGGCATATCAGCAATTGATTCAATGTACTCTCTCTAGGGCCACATCTGCACTTCAGAAATAATGCACTTTGATAGCACTTTGATAGCACTTTAATTGCCATAGCTCCATCCTATGGAATCCTGGGATTTATAGTGGCACCTGAGCTCTCTGACAAGAAGGCTAATTATCTCCCAAAACTAAAAATGCCAGAATTCCATAGCACTGAGCCATGACAGTTAAAGTAATGTCAAACTGCATTACACTGCAGTGTAGATGTGGTCTAATTTGCGCTAATAATTGGATATAAACCATGATACCCAAACTAAATCAGGAAAAAAGGTCTAATTATCCTGTTTCTCAAACAGATGCTTGTGAGAAGTGCACAAGGAAGACCCAAGATCAACACCCATTCCTACTGGTATTATTCTCCAGCAGTTGGTAATTCAGTTTGCTGCAATTGAAGTAAGCTGGGAATAAAGGGAAAAGGTGGGAGGATGAGAGAAAAACTAGGACATTTAAAAAGCAGCTGAAAAAATGGGATGACAGAGGATTAATCAGGATGGTCTTTGTCAAATTAGGTCAGTCAGAAGATATGCTTTATACAGGCCTGCTTCACATTTACTTACAAGTTTCGAGGTGGCCTAGTTTCAGTGAAGACTATACCGTATTACTGTCCCTGACAAACCATGTGGGAGTGATTCCCTTGGGTCCCAAACTGCTCTCTGCAATCTGAATTTGTTTTCATCTTTCCTTCCTACTGATCAAATTTCCTCCCTTTCAATGAAGAGTTTGGAGAGAAATGTATAAATTAATAAAGAGGCACTGTAGCTAAAAACCTGCTGGCTGGTCCCAACTTAGAGTAAATGAATCAATTACTGAATATTGATTCAACACATAAATTAATCCTGTGGTCTGAATGGATCTACTCTAATCAGGATTAACAACGGGACTGGGGCTTTTATGTATCTCTGTATCTGCTAATGGGTCTTCAGATGGGAAGGATTCAACCCTGATTTGCTTTGGAGGAGCCTTGCTTTGATCCGACAGCTCTCCAGTCTGTCAAATTTGTATCCATTAACCCAGACTGGTTTGGGATTTAGGAATATCTGAGTCTGAAAATCAGCCCTACCAACCGCTGGTAAAATAGAGCAAGCTTTCTAGATTCTGAGCTTCCAACATATGCATGGAACCTGAGAGAGGCATTACATTTCCCACTTAATTTTTAGTCTTAGGTGTCTTAGGGAGTTCTAGGTGTCAAACAGACCAGCATAAAAAGCCAGTTTCTAGACATCTCGAGGGTGTGGCATACAGATGACGTATGCCCCCAAGATGCCCATAAACCAGCTTCAAGCCCCCTGGCTGCCCAGATGTGGGCTGGCTTCTGGGTGCTTCATTGGCACAGCATTTATATGCCGCACGCTGCTGGCTTCCAGCCGAAGCAGGGAGGAAAATCCAGCTTTTTGCCAGTGCAAAAAGGTGCAGCTGTTTGCTGTTTCTTTTTCAGCCAGTAAAAAGGCGGATTGGAGCTGCAGTGGGCAGTTGCTGTAGCCCCAATCTGCCTTCGGAAGGTGCTGCTTAAAGCTGCCCCTTTGGGGTGGTCTGTTTCATCCTTAAGTCTCTCTATCTTTCTGCTGGTTATCTATTCCTTTATTTATATGCCACCCTTTCCCAAAAGCTGGAACTCAAGGCAGCCTGCAAGATAAAAAGAAATCCAAATAAGAACACATGTAGCCAAGAATATACAAAAGGTTATGATTAAAATAGTTTTAAACTGTCTATAGAATTAAAACTATATCAAACATTGATTTACAAGCAAATGATTGAAGTAGTACAGCACAACTCTTGCAAAACAACCAGCTCCCCAAATCTACTAGAATGAATTCCTCATCTCTTGAGAAAAAGACAATTGTTTATCCTCCATAGGAAGGGAGTTCTAGAGTCCAGAAGCAGACACAGAGAACCCCATTGGCCATTACTGTAGAGAATACTGTTGAGATTTAACTGAAATTGATTCAGCCAGTTTGGTGTAGGGGTTTGAATACTTCTGACCAAAGACTGAATCCTAGCTTGGCCATGAAAATCCACTGGGTGATCTTGGGCAATTCACATTCTCTCAGCATCTCTGAAGAAACTTGCCAAGAAACGCTGTGATCAGTTTGCCTTAAGTTCATCATGAATCAGAAACAATTTGAAGGCACACAACAACACTTTTTTTATGATTACTGTTTTTCACAGTGGATAATTCAGTGGTCTTCACCTCATGGTATGTGATCCATAATTGGCCTCTGTTCTCATCTAAGATAGGTTGATCACATCTCTCTCTCTCTCTCTCTCTCTGTATGTCTCCTTCCTCCTCTCTTCCCCTCCTATCATTTTGCTTATTGATTTTTCCTATAAAAGAAGGACACAGGAGATGGGTTTGTTTGATTTTGTAGTTTTTTTTTTAAAAAGGCAGTAGACAAATTAAAAAGTGGTTTCCATACTGAAGGTAAGAACTAAAAGTTGACTCTGAGTCTGAAAATGTCTTTAAAATCTGCTGATAATACAAATGACTCTGATCTCTTTAGTCAGCCACTAGATGGTGCCAATCTGCAAATTAAGTAAAACTACAATGATCAAGAAATATAAATCCAATCAGTTTATTTTAAACACACACACATACTCAAGCAATATACCGCTTAGATTTTCTGTTTCTCCCCTTTTCACATATGTAAGAATTCCAGAGACATTCTACACAAGTGCACATGCATCTGATTCAAACTGTCTATCATTCTGAAATATGGGACACTGGAATAACTGGATCCAAAACTAACTCTCCCAACCATTTGACAATATTCCTTGAGTGGTGTGCTTCTAAAATTTAGCAGTGGCCTTCCTTCAAAATGCAGGAATCATTATTATGGCAAAAAATAAAAATAAAAATGGTAATATATGCCAATGTAACTTTGCCAGCATAGATAATGGAAAATTGACAGTTTGAGAAATCAGTTGGACACTTGTAGAATGATTGTGATGCTGATTTTATTGGCCCTCATACTGTATCAAATTTTAAAAATGGTAAATTCAAAAGCTCAAATGTGTTATATTTACAACTTTTCACAGGTAATGCCGATACTACAGCTGGCACTCCATATCCACAGATCCAAACATCCATGGCTTGAAAAAAAAATTTCACTTCTAAAAAGCAAACCTTGATTTTGCCATTTTACATAAGGGATACCATTTATGCCATTTTACATAATGGAACTTGAACAGTTATGGAGAAGGGAGGTCCTGGAGCCAAACCCCAGCAAATAACAAGGGCCACTACATCTTAATCTGGTTTCCCAAAAGATCATTTCCTTTTGCTCTATATGCACAAATATCTCTATCAGCCTACATGTCTAATCCTATCACGGTGTTCAGTTACATATGAGGAGGCGAGTGCAATCACCCCATCTGCATTGTTGTTTTCCTCACTCAAAAGTGACGTATTTGAAGAGAAGTGTCTATTTCTACAGCACGTATGTAACAGAATTAGTTTCTTATCATACAAGCACTACAAAGTTCAAGGATATTTATTTTATTATTTATTTATTTATTTATTTATTTATTTATTTGTATCCCGCTCTTTTCCCAGGACTGGGACTCAGAGCAACTTCACAGTATTAAAAAATAAAAATTAAAATAAATAGTACAATAAAATAAAAAGTACATTGAAAAGAATTTTTAAACTGGTCCAACATGGAACATCCCAGCCTGTCCTTATAGTAATTCCCTAAATGCCTGCGTAAACAGGTAGGTCTTCACCTGCCGGCAGAAGGCCATCAAGGAAGGAGGCGTTCTGATCACCCTGGGCAGGGAGTTCCAGAGTCTAGGGGCAGCCACTGAGAAGGCCCTCTCTCGTGTCCCCACCAACCGTGTTTGTGATGATGTTGGGACAGAGAGAAGGGCTTCCCTAGAGGATCTTAAAGTCCTGCTTGCCAGGTGTGCTGTTTAAACGATGCACACGTCCTAAGAGGTGAGAAGCTACACCGATGCTGTGCTTTGGTCCTTAGGATCAGAGCACAGCTTTGGTGAGGCTTCCGGCCTCTTAGGATGCATGCGTCATTTCAACAGCACACCTCCAAAGTGGCCTGAAGCTGCTTCATTTAATCTGTATGTATGGATTGGACCTGATCCTAGCCCCAGGGTTTTGGTCTGCATTGTCTACAGTGGACAACGTAAGGCTGGGAGGAACACAGACCTTTTGGCCCATGTTGACAAGCCCTGAGTGAATCAGTGTGGTAGAATGTGAGAGTGCACAGATTTCTGATTGGTGGGAGAGAGAGAACATGAATATTATCAGACCACCACTTAAGCTTCCTCAACTTTCACCCATCTAATTCAAGATGTATCTGCTCTATCTTGTTCTCTTTTTGATCTACCTATCTGTGGTAACTGACAGGCTTGTGGATAAAATTAATTAGCATTAATTAGCAAAAAACTAATTCAGGACCATTATTATTTGCATAACAAGAGTTCCCAGTTATAGTTTTTGAAACACGTGAAGAGTCCATGTTAAACATTTAGTTAAAACTGGAATAAGGAAGACCCAGATTTCCCTGTGATTTCCCAGTGATCCATGAATGTTTATGGGATGTCATGTCTATGACCCTGTAGTGGGACTAAAGCCAACTTATGTAAAAAGATACTCTTATAATTTGGTACAGTTTGCAAAGACCAGATCCCACTGTATGTATGTTTTATATTTCAAACTGCAGGGTTCTATAAGAGAGTTTTCTGTAATGTATTTCAGTATTTATTTGGCTAAGTTTAGAAGTATGATACTGAGACAAAATGATTCTCAGATGCAGCAACCAGTCTCAATAATTTGAATCTTTACATATACACACACACTCACCTATATATACACAAACAGACATTACTCTTTGGTAAACTATGTCTTTTAGACCTAGGTCAGCAATATGTTCAACAGTTCATTCTGCATACCTTTCAACTGAACATCTTGGATTTAAAGCAAATGTATCCTCACTGGAGTTGGTTTGAATAAATCACTTCAGGAAAAGCACTAGGATTTAAGATGGACTATGAATAGAGCTTTAAGGAATGAACAAACAAAGCATTTCTTCAGAAGCTGTATGTTGACTATCTTGTTGACAAAGGGCCTGTACAGACAGGCCAAAATAAAGCTGCTTTGGGTCACTTTGGAGGTATGCTGTTTAAATGACACACACATCTTAAGAGGCCAGAAGCTGAGCCAAAGCTGCACTCTGGTCCATAGGACCGGAGCATGGCTTTGGCGTGGCTTCTGGCCTCTTAGGACACATGTATTATTTAAACAGCTTACCTCCAAAGTAACCCAAAGCAGCATTGTTTTGACCTGTCTGTATGGGCCCAAAGAAAGGGAAAACACTGTGGTGTTAAATCCAAGAAAAAGGATTTGTTCATTTGGTAATAAAATATACACCTGACCAAAGATGCAGTGCTGTAGACCCTGGGAAGCTCTTCCAGGGGTTACAAGGTACTGCAGACCCCCCCCCCACCCCCCATCACTCACAGACAAGGTGGTATGTTCCCAAAATCTTCATTACAATAGTATAAACCTCTGTCACCATGCCATCTTTTTATCAGCACTCTAATTGCATTCTTTCTTTCTGTGTATGCATTTGTGTATTTGTTTCAGTCATTTTATTTGTATTGCGCACCCTAATGATGTTGTGAGCTATGCTGACGGTGGTATAATAGCCACCGGCAGGGCCTCCCATGCCAGACAGGTCACAACCGAAGGGTCTGACCAAGAGCGCCAAAGGGCAGGATGGGCTCTCTAGCCTTATGGCAACCATCCTAGGAGAAGGAAAACTCTAATCCCAAACCTGGGCAGATGGTGCTCGTCTAACCCTGTAAGGTCAACCATCTAAGAGAAGGAAACTCTAATCAAACCTACCACCTGAGGACCTCGCTGCTACCGTCCATGCTTGTCAAGGGCTCAGCAGACGAACCTCTGGTTTAAAGGGTGAGGCCAGTTCTGTGCATGCTGCGCTCCACCAGAAAAATCCACTGCACAGGCTCGAAGGATACATCCAATCTCTGAAAAAGCCCTGTAGCGATAGGTGAGGGACGAAAATCTTATGAACTGTTTTGTCAAATGCACTCATGGTTGATGATAGTAAATGCTTCATGTTTTGAGGGACAACTGATTCTAATCAGTTAACTACTGCATTATATGAAAAAAGATAGGGCACTTTGGAATGAGTCTCAAAAAGCATGAATTTCTTGTGATATAGGTCCCTAGGGTTTGCTGTGATTTTCTGTTTGTTGTCACCTCTGCATCCACTCATTTCATTGTTTATAGAGGCTGCCTGTATTGACTACTACTATGGTTCTTCCAAAGGTGTTTTGTAAGTAAGTAAGTAAATAAATGGTGTATAGTTTTCTGATGTGGTCCTATGATTTGAAGAGCAAAATTTCCTCTCTCTATACCTCCCCTCCAGTTGTAGTGCTATAGTGTGAACATGTTATTTCACTAAGTCACTGATACACTGTAAGTCTTGTTTGTTTGTTTTGAAAAGGGGAAGAAACAAAGGATACTTTTTTAGTCTAACAGGTCTCTTGTAAGTGATACCAGGAATTGCCAGAGATTCGTTCAGGATCATTTGGATATTAAAAACAACAACAACAACAACAACAACAAAAACCTGGATATTTTTTTAAAACTCTGAAAACTACATCAAGAAATGTTGCAACCTCCTGACACATTTATTCCAACTGGAGCATCAGATAGATAGAGAGATAGATAGAGAGATAGACAGACATATTGGAGGTCAAAGATGGACCCAAAATAACCCCTACAGTACAACATTGTGTTTTCAAGGGCAATGCTAAACATTCAATATATTGAACTCTATTGTTAGGTCAGGTGTATTACCCAGAATTACTTCTGTATCATCTAGATATTGTCCAGTTTACTGTATAGTATTTATCTACCTCCAGCCCATTGTTGCATGTGTACATTGATTCAGGATCTCTCCCACAGAGATCAGGAATCATTGGCCTGTGGACTTGTCCTTGCTCATAGATTTTCTGTGCCTAACCCACTGCCTCTTCTTCTTTACTCTTTCCCCTTGGCACTAGATCTCCCCACCAATGGTCCCAGCTGTGCTTCCTTTTCTGGGAAGAGAGAATGGGGGATCTCATCATTCCCAACCAGCAGGGATGTCAAGCAAACTGAAGGAGTGATCTGTCCCTCACCTGGCAAGTTGCTCCATTTCTGTGTTTTGAGAGGAAGAGGCTTGTTCCAAAGACCCCTGGAGACATTCACAAATGGACTTGTGTTTTAGTCCTGTAATACGAATTATCTCATTATATATAGGGAAAAACATATGCACATCATGACTCCATTGAATGTCTTGCAGATTATAAAGGCTGGCTGAGTGCTGATGTTCAGCCAACATTTGACAGTTCCAGCATTTAAAGCAAGCCCAGATTGTTCCCCTGAGATGTATTCCTTATTCTTTTCTACCAAGGTTTGTTATGGCATTTCCTCACAATAGATGGAATTAGTTTAAAATGAAGGAACAGCATAGGGTGATTCTTAATTTTTAAAAAATGCATAAACAAATAAACGTAATAAGAAAAATATAACCATATCATTCACTAGCATATTTACACTCTATTATGACATCCAAATATATTATGTTCAAGCTTTTCTCTTGAAGTCACAGAGTCATATTCAACTGCAAAATAAGGTTTGTAAATCTCTTCCTATATAACTGTTCAATATAACATAGCCATATTAATCTGGATCACTATGCAAAGGGATCTTGTAGCACATTTGAGACTATTCAAGAGAAAGAAGTTGGTAGCATAAGCTTTTGTAGACTACTTCATCAGATGCAAGAAATGAAGTGCCTCGGAACAGATATGTAGTGTACCTATGAATGAGCAGGTTGTGTGAGTGTATGGCAATAGAAATGCAAAATGTATTTATCACTGGTCATTGGAGAACAAAGTTGGGAGGAAAGGTATTGCCTGAAGCAGTGGTTCTCAATTTATTTTAGCCTTGTGACTTCCTGTAAATCTATATATGGAGACCATGGACAAGTCCCATTATTTCAGCCTCAGAGCAGGGCAAATGCAAATCCATATGAACAAGAAAAATCTCTGATAGGGTCATCTTAGGGTTGCCACAAGCCTCCTTCACAGCCCAGCTTTCCCCCAAGAGGTGTCCAGGAAGAGGAAGATGAGGATGGAATTAATATTAATAAGTAACATAATTATAAATGATAGTGATGATGATGACGATGACGAGGATGAGGATGATGAGGATGATGATGATGATGATGAATTATACAGTGGGACCTTCCCTTACACGGGGATCCATTCCAGACCCCCACGCGTAAAGGAAAAAATGTGCATGCTCGAGTCCCATTGAAAACAAGTGTGCCATTGTTTTTCCTGCAGCAGAGCTTCAGTGTAAACTGAAAGCTGCATATAGTGCACCCGAGTATGGCACAGGCACACTATACCTTTAATCATTAATTCTACCTTTACATGGAAAGGAAGGGCCTGAACACACAGTCCAAAATAAACCTGTTTCAGGTCACTTTGGAGGTATGTTGTTTAAATGATGCATGCATCCTAAGAGGCCAGAAGCTGCACCAAAGCCATGCTCCAGTCCTAAGGACTGGAGCGCAGCTTTGGCGCAGCTTCTGGCCTCTTAAGATGCATGTGTCGTTTAAATAGCATACCTCCAAAGTGACCTGAAACAGTTTTATTTTGGCCTGTCTGTTTGGGCTCTAAGCTACTAAAAACCTATCTACAGCCCAAAGAGGTTTGGCCTGTTCTAAATTTAGCCCTTACGTATTGCTAAGTTGTGCAGGTCTGAACTATATCTTGCTTGCTTGCTTGCTTTATTTATTTATTTATTTATTTATTTATTAAAACATTGAAGGATAGAAAACTAACAATCCCATATCCATCCAAATAGGTGTGAATGCTTAAACATTTGGCTTCAAATCCCTGTGAAATTAAACACCCTAATGGTGCCATGTCTTTTTAAAATACAACAACAAATACTTCATCTTTTAACAGCTACATGGCAGACAGATACAACATGGTCTTCTCTATGCTGGGGATAACTGTTCTTACTCCATTTAACCATAGCACAGAATTCAAATAATTTATTACTTCTTTTTTTAAAAAAAAACCAAACTATGAACTTATTAAAATCTGCATACTTCTTCATAATGTTGAGAAAAAATAATTTAAATTAAAAATGTAAATTAAAAATGTAGGAGAAATTACAGTCGGCAGATTTGTTTATGTCTATATAGAAAACCTATAAAACTGACAAAAGAGGGAAAGCATCCAAGGATTATTTCAAAATACTTATATAGATGAAGTGCTTTGGAACCTCTTCTAGAAGGCTCTTCAGCTGATCAAAAAAGATTTTATTACTGTCAATAATAAAACTCTGGTGATCCAAATGATTATTTGTATATGCTATGTACTCACACTTGTTAAAAGAATTGTCTGAATACTTTGACACGTCTAGGCTTTATGGGTAATTGGGGCTACACCATACTTCACAAAGATTAGAATTCATAAAGAGGGGAAGATAGAATGCTGGATTAACAAATATTTCATATTGCATACTGTAGTGATACATTAGACCAACCATGAAGGCACAAACATCTCTGCATGAGTCTTTAACATCACATGTTATGTAGTGTTTGCTCTTCTTTCTGCCCTTGTTTATCACAGTACAAAGCAGTCTTTTGCCTATCTTCAGAGCAGTCATGGTTAAGATCTGTTCTAAGTTGTGAAACACCTTTGGGGCAAGAAAATGGCAAGAAAAGTTGTGCCTAGTCACAGATTGTACCCGGCATTCATTCCAAAGCACTGGCAGATGTGCCAATGAAAGCTACTTGAGGCCTGTTGGCACTGTCTAAAAGGGCAACATCAATCATTGCTTGAATTCCTGTGCAGGAAGTAAAAAATGATTGCCCTGGTATTTATTACTTTTCAAATATTACATCTTAGCCAAGAGGACCTTTTAAAAAAGAAAGCATTACAGATTCAGTATTTGTTGATATAGGATTTCTGTGCTGATGCATTTAAACGAATGTGCACATGTGTGTGTGAGAGAATATTACAGTCTAAATATAAATGTAATAAATATTAGCCTGAACAATATATTCAGTTTATTCAGGAATGTTTTAATTAATATCCAGCATACGACAGAACTTCAGATACAGGAAGTGAATTCCACTGGAGATATGACAGGTTGCAGACTTTTTATTATTATTATTGTATTATTATACAACATATCTCATGTTTATGAAGTTGCCCATCTTATGAGCTTAGCATCAAGCATTATTTCAGTTTCCAGGTTTTAAAAAGGGATTGTTCATCATTATCTTTTCACTAGCCTTACTCTCACAGAAAATGTGGTGGAATAGTTTTTGTGAAGACATGCTAAATTTTGGAAGAGCTCTGACCATCTTTAAGAGTTAGCACAACTGTAGAGACCAACTGTGCCTTTGTTCTTTATCTTGAGTTTGGGTAAGGGAATTGTAATATTGTGGAACATCTTACTGTTTGCTGAAGATCCCAAGATCTTTGTTACATTACTGATCTCACCCAGCTTAGAGAAATGCATGGAATTCTCCCCTGACTTCACATTGGTCTTGTGAGATACTGTAGAAGATACTGCTCTTTTTCATCAGATTTTGTAATGACTCCCATCATTGCATTTTTTTAGTTTTGCTCCACAGTGTCATCATCACACCTAAGAGGCAATGCCGATATATCATCTGTCAATGTCTCTGTGAGATTGTCTTTGAACCTTTCCACAATATACTGGCTCTTCATGAAAACAAGATGTGATGCTGGGAGGATTGGGGAGGCATGCCCCATTGGTACCAGTCTCTGGCTTCTTTTGCAGAGGGGGAAAAGAAAGTTTAGGATAAGCCCTGGTTATAAATAGTAGACTGTTCTGCCTGGATTATGAATGAAGACAACAATTCTCTAATCTCAGGTCTACTTGAGTCATATGCAAGGCCATTGGCATAACTTCACAAGAGGGGAAGGTGCTGCCGGAAAAAAAATTCCTTCCCCTGCATGGAGCACATTTTTGTCTAACCCACGATCTGTGTTAAATCTTCTTGACACAGCCAGAGTGCCTTAAGACACATTTTTGACAATAGAAGTCAGCTTGTTATAAATCACACGATTAGAGACAACATTTGTGGTTTGGAAAGAGCTGGGAGGCAAGACTATTCAGATCTTGAATGATAGCTCTGCAATTTTATATAAAGCAAACAATCTAACCTTTCTTGTTAATTAAATTTGTATCTTCTTTCCCGCCCACTTTGGTTGGTCAGAGAACCTTACAGTTACAGATTATTCTACATATGTAAAGTTGTTGTTGTTCTACAGAACAGTAGTTTATTGTTGCTTTAATGACTGGAAGAATTGGAAAGCCATGTTGTCAATGAGCCTTAAAGAGCAAAATAACATTAAGAGAGAATAGTTGGAATCTTGTTAGTGACATAGGGCCTGGACAGACGGGCGCTTTGCGCTGGCCTCAGCCTGAACTAGGGGCTCATGGGGCTGAGTGTTTACACGCTCAGAAACCCTACTGCGCACTCTGACTGCCATCATTGCACGCGCCCATCCATATTAGAGGGCATGAGATTGGGTTTATAAAAGAAGGCATCTGAACTTTGCTTACAGTCCTTCCATGCTGGAAGCAGGAAGAGCAGGGGAAAAATTTGGGCTGGTAGAGAGAGCTTCCAACTACTTGGCAGAACAAATTGAAGTTTCTACCCCTTCTCCATTTCATCTGATCATTGGAGGTGGATTGATGTTTCGCCACCCATGGCATGCCCACTGATCAGCCCTTGCCACCCCAAATCAACATAGAAATGCAAATGAACGTTCACACTAGAAATCATAGCACAACAGAAGAAGGAAAGGGGCTCATTAATGGATTTGTGTGTGTGTGTTTTATTAAAAAGAAGAGCATTTCAAATTATCTTCTATGAGAGATGAACAGAACAACAACAGTGCCATGGGGTAAGCCACTTCTGGAGGTTCAGTTATCTTGATGTAATGGTGCTTTACTTGTCTGGTGTGATAAAACCCACAGTTTTTGTAGGTTATGTGTTTCCCGGGGGGGGGGGGGTTTGAAAGTGACAATATCTCTTAAAATTCTGTTCTAAGTGTGACCAAGTATTAAGATTTTCAATGCCATTAGTAACTTGTTTATAGAAATTGGTAACTTAACCACAAAATGAATTACTTTGCTGATAATTTGTTAAACTGTTTTGGGAGTCTTGAGTGTGGTCAAGCTTCCTGAAGCTGTTAATCACCTATCATCAGGTTCTTTGGCTGTCTTTTGCAGCTAAGCCTGTTGTTGAGCCAGGCCTTGCTGGTGAGAGCAATAAAACAAGCAACATGAACAGACCTTTAAAAAACATCAGCTATGACAAAGGAACAACAAATCTCCACAGTCTGAAACCAGGACTCATTCTAGTCAAGAACTGAGATTTAATTCTTTTATTAATAGAAACAGAGGTAATCTAAATCTAACTAGTTCTCATGTTAGTCATTTGAGGTCTTAACTGCAAGGCAATGTTGGTCTTAACTTGAAGGTCACCAAAAGAAGTGTGTGTGTGTTTGTGTGTGTGCACATTTATTATATGCTTTGTTGAGGAATGCTGCCAGCATGTATATTTTATTTGGTCTATTCTATTTCTTTCAATTAAAGAAATAAAAAAGAATTGAGATGGAATTAGCACACAAATAACTTTTATCCTGTTCTTTCTTCTTATATAGGTATATATGGTGTAGTGGTTTCAGCATTCACGTACAGTGTATGGAGCACTGGACTATCATGTAGTGGTTTCAGTGTTGGACTATGACTCTGGAGAGCAGGGTTTGAATCTCCGCTCCGCTATGAAAACTCACTTAGTGACCTAGGGCAAGTCACACTCTCTCATCCTCAGACGTAGGTAATGGCAAACCCCCTCTGAACAAATCTTGCCAAGAAAACTAAGTGATAGGTTTGCCTTAGGTTCAACCACAATGCCACTCTGGCTTGCTCTATTTGTATTTCTGGCATGTAAATTTAGTTGGTGTTGGTTAAACATCTTGTTTATAATTTGTATTAGTGCTTATGTTTGCATTTATAAATAATATTATTATCATTTATTTCCCACCTTTCTCCCAATAATGAGATTCAAAGTGGCTAACAATACATTTAAAAACAATATGGATTAAAAACTATACTAAAATTGCTATATAAAGGTTATTTAAACATTGTAATCCATTAAGTCCATTAAATGACTACATACAAACCATAAAAACAGCATTGCACAGCATTAAAAGCCTATCCCAGTCATTTTCTAAAAGCCCAGCAGCCTAAAAATGGTTTACATTACCAGGGGAAGGAGAGCAAAAACATCCTTGGGGATGGAGTTCCAAAGTCTGGGAGCAGCCACTGAGAAGACCCTTGTTGTGGTTGTAAAGTGATCTTGTATTCACCAACAGACCAACACAGAGATTAATATGTAAATCACTTCCTCTCAACCAAGGGCCACACAGTATATATATCCCACACACCTCCGTGCCACCATTCTCTGAAAATGCCAGCCACAGATGTAGGCAAAACATCAGTAATACATTCTTCTAGAAAATGGCCACATAGCCTGAAAACCCACAAAAAACTATGATCATGTATTGTCTTTTGAAAACAGTTTTTATGTTGTTGAACTGATGGCTTTTGGCTAACTGCTAAAGTGTGTGTGTGTAAAAGCATTGCGACTTCAACATGTACTTATTCCCACCTGCCTTTAAGAATTAACACTACAGTTTTATCAGAGATAAATTCCAAGCTAACTTCCCCATTGGATGATCCCAATTCACCAAGACTTTTACAGGAGAAGGTTGTCTATCTTTGAGAAAAAGTGCATAGACAGGTCACCAAACATTCAAGAGAAATGTGTTCACCATATTAGATTTTATGATTCAAAGATGCTGTCATGTAGCCTAGAGCAATTCAATGTTAGGGGCAGTCTAACAAATCTTTTGAGTAGATGTGCTTTTAAAAAATAAAAACTCAGTTTATATCCTGACTTTATCCCACTATGAGACACAGATTTTTATACTAGAATTTACCCAACCTGTCACCATTATCTTGTGGCAATGAATTCCAAAAGGTTGTTGGCTGGCCTGTGTATCAGTTTTCATGGGCATCTTTCTTCCTTCCTTCCTTCCTTCCTTCCTTCCTTCCTTCCTTCCTTTTGCCAGATTAAAACAATGCAGATCTATGGAGTATAATCATCTTTCATTGGCTCTGCATTGGTCTAGCATTTGACAGAGAAAATGAAATATACTTATTTCATATTAGCTGAATAAGTTGTTTATATGATGGATGGTAACTCTCCATCCAACTCCCATGGTGAAGGCAGACCTTAATAAGTGAGTTATTCCTTTGTTGGGCAAAACATTCTCTTTAAGAAATATTGGAATATGTTCTTCAAAATAGATATTTCCCTCTGTTTCCAAAACAGGTCCACCCTCTTTCACACAAACAGACACACACATACAGTTTAAACTGATTGAATATGGAGGGATAGCACATTTTTCAAATGAGCATGAGAAGTGATGGGGGGTGCAGTTTGGAAGGAAAAAGGGAAATAATGGGCCCGAACAGACAGGCCAAAATAAAGCTGCTTCGGCTGTGCCAAACCTGCGCTCCAATCCTTAGGACTTGAGCATGGCTTTGGCATGGCTTCTGGCCTCATGCAACATTTAAACAGCATACATCCAAAGTGACCCAAAGCAGCTTTATTTTGGCCTGTCTGTTTGGGCCCCTTAATAATAAAAACATTTTCTCCTTCTAACTCCATAGGAGCTTCTGCTGGAACTCAGTGCCTTCTAGGAATGAATGGAGCCCTTGCATTCAAGGGAGCACCAACCTGGATCTATGCTAAATGGCTTGGGTCCAAACTATCTCAGGGACTGCCTCCTCCCATATAATCCTCCCCGCACACTCCGGTCCTCTGGGAGAAATTTGCTGCAGCCTCAAAGATCTAGGCTTTCGGCTACCTCCCAGAGGGCTTTTCCGGTTGTCGCCCCCAGATTATGGAACGACCTGCCGGACGAGATCTGTCAATTGACATCTTTAGACATCTTTAAAAAGGCTGTCAAGACAGATCTCTTCCGGCAGGCCTTTCCTGGATAGATAACCCCGGCCTCAGAAATCCCTCTTCTCATGAGAGTCCCCAAAGTCCTCCCTGGACATGCTACCATAGTTTACTGTTTTATTTGTTTTGTTTTGTTCTGTTTTGTTTTTGTCTTGTAATAATGTGTATGTGTTAATGTTGTTTAATTTGTTGGTTTTAATTATAATTGATTTAATAATTTTTTAATGGGGGGAGGGAATTTTGATGTACAATGTATTGTATTTATTGTTGTTAGCCGCCCCGATTGACCTCAAAGGGGCGGGATATAAATAAACTTTTATTATTATTATTATATTATGCTATAGCTCTGAGAAACAATATAAAAATGAAATGCATCTGCATTTTTTATAAACCATATTAATAACATTCAGAACCAAAGGGCCCTGAGAAATAAACTTTGAAATGTTTCTCTTATTTATAGTTTGCTATGGTTAACATGGAGAGTAGAAGTGATTCTTTCATTGTTTTTTAAAGAAACACCCCCCCCCCCAAAGCATTAGTGGGGCAGTCAGAGTGTGAACTTCATTAGCTAACCCTATTTAAACAGAAGGCTTAGCTAACCACAAAATTACTCTGTTCTGATGATAATTTTTCTTTCATTCTTTCTAAACCACTTTGGGAGTTAAAATTATGGTCAGGCAAAGAGCATCCCGGATCTATTAATCAACTGTCACCAAGTTCCTTGGAGTGTCTTTCAAGAAAGTAATAAGTCCTTTACTATTAGAGAAGACTGAAAACACAAGTTTGTATCACAGAGCATTCTTCTTTTAAACTGTTTATTTTACATTATAAGGGATACAAATGAATTTAACAACAACAATAACATTGTTGACCTCTAGCTAATAAAATAGGGATCACATGTTCAAACCCTTGCATCTCTGAAAGTTGGTCTGGATGGCACAGGTGTCCAGCCCAACATATCTTATGCCAACTATCACCTAATTGCTGGAAGGTTTATTCTGAGAAGAGGACTGTGTTGCATATGTTGTTTGATTGTCAAAATCTTAATGCCATGTAGATACAAGTTGTTAATATTTTATCTGTAACAATTCCGTTATTAAGCTGCAGAGAAAATTGTTAGCAACTTTCAATGGGGGGAGGATAGCATTTACTATATGATGACCTTCTTGGCTTTTCTTGTTGACTGCTAGAGGAAAATAGCTAAAGGTCAGAGTCTAGATTGTGGGTGAGCAGTGTGCGGGCAGTGGTCCTCTAAGAGAAATTAACCTGCCAAATGAAATATAACAAAGGAGAAAGAGAGGCAGACAATTTTGAGGCTGTTTAGTTTCCATTCATATCACTTATTAATTCAACAGAAATACACCATGGACTTCGAGCAAAGACACCTAACTTGTGGAGAAATATGAACTTCAACTCAGCTCTTATTTATTTACTAAAATAATTGGACTAGCAAGTTTTAATCTGACTGAATCTGAAATACTGCTTGAAATGAATTTGCTTACTGTATCTAACTCACCAAACTGCAGTTGAAATTATGAATTTCATGCCAATGATACACTTGTGACGTAAGTGATGTGCAGCAACATCTATATGCTGTGTGTCACTTATGTCAAGATGGTGGCACCCGTGTGGACAGGATGCCACCATTAGGCTGCTGCCATGCTGTGCTAGGGTTAGGGACCGTGCAGTTGGTGTGCAGTTCCTAACCTCAGATTCAGTAGTGGCACACCACTTCGGGACCGTCTGTCCCATGCCAAAGTCTCTTCCCTTTTGATCTATTTTGTATCTGTCTGATAGTTGTTTATAAACTAGGCAGTGTCTTTCTAGTTCAAAACCTTGAATTTCATTTCTTTGTTTTCATTAATATTGGCCTTGGTTATTCTTCTTCAAGATGTCTTTATATCTTATCCATCCTGTAGTTAGTTTGGCGCTTCCTGGGGTGATAACCATCCTGGTATTTTTGAATAGAAAATAGGTTTTATTTTTTTTCCAAATAGCCAGAATTGATTAACGAATGAAGTGGTGCTCAGATTCTTTATGTATCTTGCTCTTGTCAAACCAGAGATAGGCATGCCACCCAAACCATAAATTAAAGCCCTCCAGATTTAAAACTTTTGCCATTTCTAGTTTCACCCATTCTGACATCCACACTAGAACGTTTGCTTGATAATATAATTGTATATTGGGTAAATCACAACCTTCATTTGTGTCCATTAGGATCTTCCATCTCACTCTGGGTTTTTTTTTCCTTCCCAGAGGAACTTTTTGAGCTCTCTGTTCCAAATTCCAAATGGTCTATCATTAGTTATAATTGGGAGATTTGTGAAGAAAAAGTTAAGTTTTGGGAGAATTGATATTTTGACTGCTGCTATATTATTTTATTCTATTCTGTTTTATATTATACTATATTTAAACCTGACTGGTTTTAAAACTTTAAAAATCTTTTTAGAATGCATCTGGATAATCCTGCTGAAAGAGATTGGTCTTTAAAGCTCTTTTAAACTTAGACAGCATATTCAGCTGTCGAATCTCTTCCAGCAGGTCATTCCACAGGGGTGGCTGAAGAAAAAGTCCTCTGGCTGACAGTTGCCAACCTTATCCTGGCTGACTCGAGTAGATGTTCACCAGAGGACCTGAGCGTACATGGCAGATTATATGGAATAAGGCAATCCTGTGGGTAACCTGGATCAAACCATGTAGAGCTTTAAAGGTAATAACCAACATTTTGTACCTTGCCCGGAAACTGACTGGCAGACAGTGGAGTGATTTTAATATTGGTATAATGTGATCACTCCTGCATGTCCCAGCAATCAATCTAGCTGTTGTGTTTTGCACTAACTGACGTTTCCAAACTTAGTATAGAGGTAGCCCAATGTACAGTGCATTGCAGTGTTTCTGAAAAACAGGAGAAAATGAAGCTTGCTGCCACATCCTTGCTGCTACCAAGATGAAGCATTCTTATGCCCACCACATGCTGAAAATAGGCGGGCATCATCATATTTTCGATTCATATTCAGCACAAAAGCTTTTACAATGTATGTGTTAAAGTTATACCATATATCCATGTGTGACTTCCACAATCACAGCCCATTGTTAAGCCTTGAAGTTAGTTTGGTGGGTTCTTCTTGATACAAGGAAGTCCTCTGTCACAGACAAATTGACTTTAAGACTTTAGGGAGTTCTTTCTAATCACAAAAGATTGGCCTGCCATATAACAAATGCTTTAGAGTTTCACCCAGTGATTCTTGAACGGAGGCCAAAACTTTATGGCTGAACAAGTGTGTATCATTTAGAAAGACATCCAGTTTTGATTTAAAGGCTTCAAGCAGTGGAGAATTTACCACATCCCTCACTAAATGACTGCAGTGTTTGATTAACCCCTGTTAAAACTATATGTGTTATTTCTACTCATTCGTGATGGATTATACAAATGGTTTGTGTGTACATGCAGTGCCTGCACATTTATGCTTATAACATGAAAAAATGAACAAAACCTCAGACTTCTTCCATACTTTTAGATCTGAAAACTAATCACAGACTCATCTATCCAATCCTACATTCCCTGACTTTACAGAAATGCATATTTTATGAATACAAAGCCTAATTCCTATTATTGATTCTAACAAGAGTAGATCCTAACAAGAGTAGATCTCTTCCGGCAAGTTTACTCATCTAATCTCTTATAAGACATATTCTTCTACCTCTTTGACCTAGATTGAAACATCTCTCTCCTCTTTCGCTTTGATATTATTATTTTAACTGTTATCTATTTTTATATTTTACTGTACTACATTGTTGTTTTATTGTTGTGAATTGTACTTGTATATTGTATATTGATACTGGGAGAGGTGGGGAAATATTATTATTATTATTATTATTATTATTTATCAGTAAAGTTTCACTATGTGCTGATTCACTATTCAATAATATATTTGCACTAAATAATAATATTTAGGTAGAGACAATCCCTCTTGTCTCAGATTCAGAGCTTGAAAAAGTTTCTCTCTTGAATTACAACTTTCAGTATCCCCAACCTCAACTACATTAACCAGTTACCTCTTAATTGGGATGTTGGAGGTTATAGCTTAAAAATGTAACTTTTCCAAATCCTGTTTAGACTGAAGTCTCATTCATTTCAGTATCTTGTTTCAGTACAATCCAGACCAGGGGTAGGCAACCTTTTTGAGCCGGGGGCCGGGTTGCTGTCCCTCAGGCGACTGGGGGGGGCCGAAGCTGGGGGGTGGAGCTTCGCCCTCCGGGGTGGGGCCACATGCTGGGGGTGGAGCTTCCACCCTCCGGGGCGGCTGGTGTGCTGGGGGGGGGAGCTTCCACCCTCCGGGGTGGGGCTGTGTGCTGGGGGGGAGCTTCCACCCCCAGGGGCGGGGCCGCATGCCGGGGGCGGAGCTTCCACCCTCCGGGGCCAGGCCTCCCAATTTTGCTGGCCCTGACGGGGCCCTAGGCCCCGTCAGAGACCAGCAAAAAGCTGGGGGGGGGGCTGCCAGTGCTGGAGGACCCCCTGGAGGGCCCCAGTGACGGCTCTAGGAGGCCCCCAGCCGCCCTGGGAGCCCGCTGGAGGACCCCAGAGACGGCAGCGGGCCCCGCAGAGGCCCCCTGCGCCCTGGGAACCCTCCTGCAGGGCCCCAGAGACAGCAGCGGGCCCCACAGAGGCCCCTTGCCGCCCTGGGAGCCCTCCTTCAGGCCCCAGGGATGGCAGCGGGCCCCGCAGAGGCCCACTGCCGCCCTGGGAGCCCTCCTGCAGGGCCCAGGGACGGCAGCGTGCCCCGCGAGGCCCACTGCGCCCTGGAACCCTCCTGCAGGGCCCCAGGGACGGCAGCGGCCCCGCAGAGGCCCACTGCCGCCCTGGGACCCCTGGAGGGCCCCAGAGACGGCAGCGGGCCCACAGAGGCCCCCCTGCGCCCGTGGGAACCCTCCTGCAGGGCCCCAGAGACAGCAGCGGGCCCCCAGAAGGCCCCCTGCCGCCCTGGGAGCTCTCCTTCAGGCCCCAGGGATGGCAGCGGGCCCGCAGAGGCCCCACTGCCGCCCTGGGAGCCCTCCTGCAGGGCCTATGGATGGCAGCGGGCCCTGCAGAGGCCCCCTCCACCCTGGGACCCTCCTGCAGGGCCCCAGAGACAGCACGGGCCCCGCCAGAGCCCCCTGCCACCCTGGGACCCTCCCTTCAGGGCCCGCGACGGTAGAGGGCCTCCCAGAGCCCACTGCCACACGGGGAGCCCTCCGCAGGCCCAGGGACGGCAGCGGGCCCGCAGAGGCCCCCTGCCGCCCAGGGAGCCCGCCTGGAGGGTCCCAGAGACGGCAGCGGGCCTCCCAGAGGCCCCCTGCCCGCCTGGGAGCCCTCCTTCAGGGCCCCAGGGACGGCAGCGGGCCCTGCAGAGGCCCCCTGCCGCCCTGGGAGCCCGCCTGGAGGGTCCCAAAGACGGCCGGGCCCCCAGGCCCCCTGCCGCCCTGGGAGCCTCTGCAGGGCCCCAGGGATGGCAGCGGGCCCCGCAGAGGCCCCCGCCGCCCTGGGAGCCCTAAGCAGGCCCCTGAGATGGCCGCGGGCCTCCAGAGGCCCACTGCCACCCTGGGAGCCCTCCTGCGGCCCCAGGGATGGCAGCGGGCCCCCACACAGGCCCCCTGCCACCATGGGAGCCCGCCTAGGGTCCAAAGACGGCAGCGGGCCTCCCAGAGGCCCCCGCCGCCCTGGGAGCCCTCCTGGAGGGTCCACAGAGATGGCAGCGGGCCTCCTAGAGGCCTGCCCGCCATTGCCGCCACTGCTGGCGCGGCTGCTCTGGGCGCCGCCATTTTGGGTGGCAAAATGGGCGAAGTCTCCGCCATTTTGGCGAAAAATGGCGGCGCCCATACCCCAAGGCCCGTATGGGTGCCGCCATTTTGCCACCCAAAATGGCGGCGCCCAGAGCGGGCCGGAGGTTGCCGACCCCTGATCCAGACCCTTATGTGAAGGAACTCAAAACCTCCTTTAAAATCACTTTTTTTTGTTGCTTTGCTCTAATGCCCAAAGCCTTAGAACTACAACATAACCAATACATTCAAATTTTGGTGCACATTGCTGTAGCAGAGAGTTCCTATGTCTATGGTGGTGGTGTTAGAGTTCTCAATACTGGCCAGGACTGCTGAGCACCAATATATATGGCATCCGAGAAAGATGCCTGTCTATCTTATGTTTAAAGATCTCCAGAGAAGGAGATTCCACCACCTTCAGTGACAATCTGTTCTACTGTTGAGTAGCTGTTGCAGTAAAAATGCTCTTCCTAATGGTTTAGGTAAAATCTCTTTTCTTTTAATTTGAGTCCATTGATTCATGTTCTAGTCTCTGAAGCAGCAGAAAACAAGCTTGCTCCATTATCTATATGCAATTCCTATATCCAGCTCCCTGAGTTATTTCTCATAAGGCTTGACCTCCAGATTTTTGATAATCTTGATCACCCTTCTCTTGGCATGTTCCAGCTTGTCAGTATCTTTGTTGATAGAACCACTGTTCTATGAGAACTCCCTTGAAGGGTTAGAATGTGCCTGACTCCACCTGTGCCATTTGGTTCAAGCGGTTGAGCTAAACATTTTCAAACATTCTAAAATTCAATGGGAGCTATATCATAGTAATTGACCAATAAGCTACAAGCATACAGGCATGCACACATAGAACTTTACAAATATATTTTGAATTAATTGGTTGGAGCTTCTGATTGCATCATTACATCTAAAAAATACATATGGGAATGGAGAAAAATTAATCTGTTTCTTTTGGATTGGCAGAAGTACATGTACTGTACCAAAAATGAACTTTGCCCTTTTCTCTGATATTCCAACTTGGTTATTAACAAGTACACTTTTCAACTCCTCAAGAGCCTCTTCCTTGAAATGGAAAGCAATGGGTTTCATTAGCACTACACTACAGGTCACTTACTTTCCATTCAAGGAAATCATCTCATTACATTTTCCACAGGTGGTTATTTTACTCCTGCATTCCTGATAACTTTTTCTTTTGTAATTTAGTACTAATATCCAATTTACTATATAACAGACATTGTGTAACCAATAAAAAATACAGCCTTATCACTTTGCATTTTTGTTACATACTGTCATACATGCACTTTTCAAAGCTGGAGCTGTCCTTGGCTTACTTGTTATAGCACGTCCTAGCAGCAGGCCGCCATCTGGTGTCCATTCTGGAAACAGAACTATGTTTCATTTTGACACCCACACCACCTCACACCTGGATCTCTCTCACAGTTACTGGAACTTTGAAAGCACTTTAAACTTCCATTACTACATTGTTTGGACTCCCAATATTTATAGTTTCATGGGGTATTTATTAATGAGGCTCTCTGGAAGAGAGCTCTAGTCCCTCACCATACTATGAATTCCAGGATTCTGCAGGACTCAGCCGTGGCCGTTAAAGAAGTGTAGAATGAAAGTTAGCATACATGCAGTTGCTAGACTCACTTGTCAGCACCTATGTTGCCAAACATGTGGCAGTTTATGCCATAATAAATGTACTAGTGCTAGAGGATCACAATACTCTTAACGGTTTTTAAAGTGCTGACATGGCTATCCTTCTGGCAAATGCAACAACTGTATGAATTGTATACTTGAGACTTGAAAATACTTGGGTCATAGTTACCAAAGCCTTTTCCTACACTGACAACATTTTTTCCTGTTTTTCCTGCAATCATGTTGGTTAGAGAAAATGAAATTATACCTGCTTATGAGCAGCTATTAGCACAAGTCTTCTCAGTTTCACAATTGCATATCACTTTTACCATTCTCTTCCTGACTGCCCTTTAACCCTGCCTTCTTGCCCCATGTACTACCCAGCATGCCTTTTGGGGATTTGTAATTTAAACTTAAATTATTTTTATTTTTCCTTTTTTACACAATTCCAGAACTCTTTTACTGCGATTTCATTTTTTAAAAAAGATAAGAAAAAATGGAAATAAAATAAAGAAGACAAGACTGCTTGGGAATAGCAAAGGAGAGGGGAGAGAGGGGAAAGTGGAGCACACACTGTTACCATATGACTGTCAATATTGCAACTGCCCTGGCAGCAACATTTTGTACCTGGGCACTTGTGTTATTGACAGCTCATTGATGGGTTTTTATGTTATTGGATGAAGCCAATTATTTGGATCCATTTCAAACCGGCTTCAGGGCCAGATACGGAGTTGAGAATGCCATGGTCACCTTAGTCAATGATCTCCGTCTGGGCATTGATGGAGGAAGTGTGGCCCTGTTGGTGCTCTTGGACATCTCAGCGGCCTTCGATATCATAGACCATGGTATCCTTCTGCAACGCCTGAGGGAGTTAGGTATTGGGGGGCACTGCGCTCCAGTGGCCCCACTCCTACCTCTCAGGAAGATTCTAGATGGTGAGACTGAGGAACAGCTGCTCTTCTAGGAGAGAGCTGACATCTGGTGTCCCTCAAGGCGCCATTCTATCCCCCATGCTGTTTAACATTTACATGAAGCTGCTGGGAGAGATCATCTGGAGACATGGGGCATGGTGCTATCAGTACACTGATGACACCCAAATCTATTTCTCTATGTCTCCGAACTCCTGCAGTGACTAAGGATGGCATCTCTCCTCTGAATGCCTGCCTTGGGTCGGTAATGGACTGGATGAGGTTAAACAAACTGGATGAGGTTAAACAAAAGTTTAATCCAGAGAAAACAGAGGTACTTGTGACAGGTACCCCAAGTCCAGAGACAGAATTTTGTCAACCAGTCTTGGATGGGGTCACACTTGCCTTAAAAGACAAAATTCGCAGTTTGGGAGTACTCCTGGACCCATCTTTACAGTTATCATCCCATGTGGATATGATGGCAAGGAGTGCATGGTACCAACTTCGGTTGATATGCCAAGTGCATCCCAACCTGGACCAAAAGGATCTTGAAGCAGTGGTAAATGCACTGGTAATCTCTCATTTAGATTTCTGTAATGCGCTCTGCATGGGGCTACCTTTGTACCAAGTTCGGAAGCGTCAATTGGTGCAAAATGCGGCAGCTAGATTGTTCACTGGAACATCTAGGTCAGACCACATAACACCAGTATTAAAATCTCTTCACTGGCTACTGATTAGCTTCCGGGTGCAGTACAAAGTGTTGGTTATTACCTTTAAAACCCTACATGGTTTGGGCCCGAGTTACTTGAAGGAACACCTCTCCCTACACAATCCGCCCTGCACTCTCAGAACAACTGGGAAGAATATATTAGAGCATGTAAAGACCAGGTTAACAACAATTTCCCACAGAACATTTACTGCCGTTGCTCCTAAATTATGGAATGGTTTGCCGGAGGAGATCCCTCTCATTACCACCTTAAATGCCTTTAAGAAGGCACTTAAGATGGATCTCTTCTGGCAGACCTATCCACCCAATCATAGAATCATAGAGTTGGAAGAGACCACAAGGGCCATCTAGTCCAACCCCCTGCCATGCAGGAAATCTAAATCAAGGCATCCCTGACAAATCGTCATCCAGCCTCTGTTTGAAGACCTCTAAGGAAGGAGACTCCAACACACTCTGAGGGAGTTTGTTCCACTGTCGAACAGCCCTTACTGTCAGGAAGTTCCTCCTAATGTTGAGGTGAAAACTCTTTTCCTCCAGTTTGCATCCATTGTTCCGTGTTCTAGTCTCTGGAGCAGCAGAAAACAAGCTTGTTCCCTCCTCAATATGACATCCCTTCAAATATTTAAACAGGGCTATCATATCACCTCCTTGTTATAAGAGATACTCCACCTCTATTTGTAATGATATATATTTTAAATGTCGATTTAGTCAATGCATTGTATTGGTATTGTTTCTACTGTTTTACTGAATGTATTTTATATGATATTGTAGCTCTTAATCTTGTAATGTTGTTTTTATTGTTGTAATCCTGCCTCGATCTGCAGGAAGCAGCAATGGGTTGGAGGCATCATGGTGCAATAAATATTGCCTGCTTTTTTGCAACTCCAATCACAGGTTAAAAGCTGTGTGTGATAAAGTGGTGAGATGATCAGACAAGGAAACCATCATGTGTGATACTACTTGTTTACCTGTTTGTCTTGATGCTGCCTGATATTAGACAATGATAAGCCTTTAAAAACAATTGAGCAGCAACACATCAAAAAACAACACCAATAAACAGATGAAACAAGGGACTTCAGCCTAAATCATGTTGCTATTCCTTACTAGAGTTGACCATTAAATCAGTAGAATTTCTTTACATGCTGATCTACTATTGAACAATATAAGTCTACGTTGGGACTAATGAACAGGATTTCAGTCAGGGACAGCAGCAAAAATGTTAAATAAATATCAGGATGCAATACTGAAAGCTTGACAGACAAAGGATTTCTTAAGATAAAAGAGTTTTTATCTCAGTAAAAGTGAAATGAGTTTCTTTAGGCATGGAGTTCCACAGCTTCCTCATGATCACTGAGAAGCACTCTGTGACCCACCTACACCCTAGTATAGAGGGAACATTTCTCAAAATGTGTGTCAACTCACTCTGTCTCTTTCACATAACAGCCAAATATTATTGTACAGTCAGACCTCCTTATAGGTGGGCTTGCCTTCCATGGCTTTGAGCTTATGCGGAAGGCAAGCCCCGGCAGAAATAATGGGACGCACACTCGCACCCTGGGCCCCGTGCCCTGTGAGCATACGCCCCATTATTTTCTCTGGGGCTTGAGCATACACTTTTCCCCCCATATGCGCATAGGGGGGGTATCCAGAACAGATCCCCCACATATTGGGAGGGCAGGCTGTACAGTCAGCCCTCCATATCTATGGATTCTTTATCCATGGATTCAAACATCCATAGCTTGAAAGTATTTTAAAAGTATATACACTCCAAAAAGCAAAACTTGACTATATGGGACACCATTTTACTATGCCATTGTATTTAATGGGATTTGAGCCTTCACAGATTTTAGTATCCTTTTGGCAATAATGGAAGATCCCGTTATTACCAAATGGTGGCTCCAAGGATGATTTACTGATGGGAGAAACACACAGGGGTGTGAACCTCAATCATGCTTCTTATACGATTTCTAACAATTTCATGGCGATTTACTCATGGGAAGCCTCCTGTGTGATAAAGCCAATTGCTTTGGAAACTTGATGTAATATACCAGAATAAAGCTGAGTTGTTCGTTTTGACTGCATGAATAAGTTGTGCACAATTATTTTTCATGGTTTCTATTTTCTTGTACAGTATACCAGCAATTTTTTAGTCTGTCTTCTGTTGAAGCAGCTTCTGGCATAACAGCTTATCGAACGGGCCCTAGGGAATGGGCCTGGAGCAGAATGGAAGGGGGCAGGAAGGGAACAGAATGGGGATATCACCTATTTTACTGCACGCGAGAATGGCCCTGATGCTTCCAGAAGTCCCTGTTCCATTCTCTATCCGTCCCACAGAGGCCGATTTTCAAGAACTGTTCAGAACAGTTCTTGAAAATTGCCTCCTGTGGGACATATGGGGAATGGATTGGGGACTTCCGGGAGCATCGGCCGTATTCTCGCATGCAGTAAAATAGGTGATATCCCCATTCAGTTCCCTTCCTGCCCTCTTCCGTTCCGTGCTGGGCCCGTTCCCCAGGGCCCATGCGATAAGCTCCATAGTACTGAATACATAGTCGTGGTAAGTGGTAATGAGAGCTTTTTTTTTTTTTTTAGCATCAACACATTCCTTGTGAAACCACTTCATTGAGTGATGTTGTTGTTGTTGTCTCCAGTGTGCACTATTTTGCTGGTTTGGGTATTGGAATAGCACTTGGGTTAGATTATTGTAATTTTCCAGAAATTCCTTAGAGGACTTGGCTGATATCAAGTCTTTTCAAGGACATTGAAGGTGGTCTGAAGCTAATACCTCATTTATTATTTGATTTAGCTGAGAGGAAGGTCCATTTAGCTCACAGATAAATCCTTCCTGATGGCATTAAACAGAGTTGGTAGCAGTCCTTGGTGTGTGTCTACTGGGTGAAGTTGTTTCACTGTAGCTGAACTGGAAGATGATAAATTTCAAACCTAGGCATGACTTCTAGGTCCATGGCATAGGGGAGATGACCCTTAGAAATGATTATATAGTCAATGGCACTCATTCTGGACCCAGAGAGATAAATTCAGCTAGACAGCCATTTTTCAGAGCACCATTTAGGATACAGAGATTTAGTCAGAAGACTGATTGAGCCAGACATAGGCCTGCAAAATTTGCTTACTTGTCTTTTGAACATTGGGTGATGTGAGTTCCATCATCCTCAAGGTTAGAAGGAGGGCATTTATGCAGGGAGTATAGGGTATAGTTGTTGGCCCAGTCAAGCATTCAAATCTCTCCACAGGACTACAAATTCATTTGGATTCTGCAATATGAAGCTGGTAGTATATGTTTCCAGTTCAGTCCACAGATTTCTGATTGGGGATTTCTTCTTCATTGGAGGCATGTAGACATTTATTATCAGCAAAGTGCAGTGGTTAAATTGGGTCAGCACTTCCATGGCATATGTTTTAAATGTAGGAAGGGGTTTTGTTATGGCACATAGAGTGATAGAAACCGGGATTCCCAGGACTCCCATTGTACTTCCATGCTTTCTCCCGGGCTCTGCTGCAACTGAAAATGTTTGGAAACCATTCAGTTCCAGAACTTTAGCAGCCCATGTTTCCTGAATCAGTAAAATACAGCTGGCCCTCCTTATCCACAGATTTTTTTATCCACAGATTCAAGCATCCACGGATTGAAAATATTCAAAATTTTTTTATAAATTCCAAATAGCAAACTTTGATTTTCCATTTTATACACATGACACCATTTTGCTATGCCACTGTATTTAATGGGACTTGAGCATCCATGTATTTTGTTATCCATGGGGGTCCTGGATCCAAACCCCAGTGGATAATAAGGACCCAATGTATCAAATTGGACAAGGAAGTCAGTGAAACAGGGTTCTCTGTTAGATGTGTGCAACCCAACAATGTTCCATCTCATAAGCACAACCTTATGCTGGTTGGTTGGTTGTCAGGCAGTTGCACTACAGGTTGGAGGGTGGATGTGTGAATCCTCCAGCGGCAGTCGGTGCACATTAGCTGATTGTTGGGTTAGCTGTAGCAATGTCTTTTCTTGTGGATAGTAGTGTAGCACATCACATTCCTGATCTTCCTGCTCCTTCAGTAGTGAGGCTGTTATGACCAGTGCAGGATGGGCAACAAAATGTGGGACACAGGGAAGCAATGATCCCATTTCTCTGGAAATTGGAACATCCTTTGACTCTTGTGAGATAGGAGATGTGATAGCTAATGGTAAGAGGTGTCTTTTCCATGGGCAGGGATTACGCAGGGTTTGAGACCCTTGGAATTTAGTTCTAGATGAGAATGCATCATCCGTACAATTTATTTTATTTTATTTTATTCTTGTCCTCCATACAGGACATTTTAGTAGCGGTATTTGCTGTTTGGGATTTAATGAGTTCCATCATGAGTGCTGACAGAGAGTCATTGCTTCCACTTCCACTATCTGTATCGAGGAAATGTGAGTGATGTACTGACAGCTTCCTCCAAGTCACTGAGGGAGAGGGTGATTTCAGTGGGTCTGGGTTGCTACTTGATTTTTGCTGGGCTCTGGGGAAACGTGTCCAGAGTTCTGTGAGTTTTCTTCTCAGTTTAACAATTTCTTGATTTATGTCCTGAGCTTCGTTCCTTGTGTATGCTTTAGTTCTCCTTCCTGGATGTGACTGGCTGGTTTGTTGCCTAGATTCTCATGGCTTTTAGTTTTAGGGTTATGTTTATTGATTGCTTTTCATGTGATGAGGTCATATGTAATTTCATCCTTGAAAATCCTGATAGTTCTGATATAATGGTGCTTCCTAAAGGAATTTACTCTTTTGTATTAGTTTGTTTGGGACAGAAGTCTGATTAAAAGATACGTTTAATTGCTCTAGTAAGGGGTAAGTAGTGATAGTCTTTTACGTCAATTGTTCTGCTGTATTTAGCAGCTCTGAAAGATATCTTGATTTGCACATTCCAAATATGTGCTTTATATTGTGTTTCTAGAAGGAGTTGTTTTTCCTGTAGCACCCAGGAATGTTTGGAAACATCTGGTTGTTGTGATGAACCTGGGCTGTCTTCCTCCATGTGAGAAAATTCAGCTGCATTTTAACCCCCTGTTTGCAATGAGGGTTTTACATTTGAAAGACTTGTTGGAGCTTCTCTACCTTGTTTGCAATATCATTTATTCTCTGCAAAGTAAGAATCAATGTTTCTGCAGACAAAAGGCAAGCCTCATGAAAGGTCTGAGCAGAATTATTGCAAGTGGCTTCTGAAAGTTTTTCTATGTTATCGTTGTTATGACTCTGTTACTGTGAGTCATTTATATTTATACTTTCAAGTTAAGGAGAGGCTGTTTTATTTAGATCGGATTTCTGTAGTGACTTAGGGAGTGGAGAAGGAGTTATATTTTCATTTTCAAAATGGTTACTTACTCATTGTGATGTCTCTACCACCATCTCTGGTGCTGAGAAAAGTGACTCTTATCTTCATCTGTTTCTCTGCTTTAAAGGCTTTTTTGTTTTCAGAATTGATGTGAGGGCAGGTCCAGGATCTTTTTTTTCTTTTTTCTTTTGCCTTTGGGGTGGCATTTTAGTTGTATGGAGGTGATAAGGCCAGATAATAGTCCTAAGGACTGGAGGACTGAAACACAGCTTTGGCACAGCTTCTGGGCTCTTAATATTTATGTGTCATTTAAACAGCATACCTCCAAAGTGACTTTTGCATTCCAATCACCTATGATTAAGGCCCTGTTTTCATATGTGATCAATTTCCTCCTGGATTCCACCATAGAATCTTTCAGTTTCTTCTTCTTCTCCCTCTGTAGATAGACCATAAGCTTTGGTTATGGTTCTCTTAAGGGTTTCCCCTTTCCTTTCCCTAGTGATAGAATTTGGTCAGACTTTGCATTATATCTCTTGACTGCTTTTGTTAAATTTCTCCTCACTATTCATGCCACCCCATTTCTTCTTAGATTTTCATTTACTGAGTAAAACATTGTCTAATTATCAGACTCAAAATATCCCATTCTTGTTCACTGTGGCTTGCTCAGACCAAGTATGGCTATACCTATGCTTTCCATTTCTTGTTTTGCTATCTCTTGCTTTCCCTGATTCATGTTTCTCACATTCCATGTTCCTATAATATGTGTTGGGTAGCTTCAGACTTGCCTTTCACCTCTGAGCAGGTCAACAGTTGAGCATCCTTTTTTGAATCCTTTGGTTTGGTCCCCATCCTCCAAAGCAGTAGAAAACAAGTTCATGCCACCTTCTACATGACAGCCTTGCAGATATTTAAAGATGGTGACCACATCACCTCTCAATTTCTTTCTCCTCCATGCTAAACACATTCAACTCCCTGGAGTATTATAATTAACTTTGTATTGACCATGATGCCTTATGGGAGGCCCGACCCATTAGATTTTGATTTTTCACTTGAGGAATCCAAACTGAAGTGTACTGGTTCAAGAGCAATCACAGCAGATGTTGATTCTTCCAGAAGCACTCCTTAAGGATCTGAACCAAATCTGGGGTTCATGCACACATGAGTTTGTGAGTTTGAAAGGTAATGAGCAACTGGGCTTAGAATCAGATCAGAAGCCAAGTAAGATGTTGCAACAAGGGAATCATATATACCATCCTGCTAGACACATCCAGTTAATGTTCTATCTATTCCATTATGGCCTAGAGTTGTGTATCACCTAGCCTGCTCCTAGCCCAAACTATCTTTATTGCCCTCAGCTTTGCTGGAAGACCACTGATCCAGCTAGTTTCTGTATATAGAATGAATAAAAGTGCCATCTGGTCTTTTCCCCTTTCCCTGAGAAAGGTGTCCTGGGTTTTCCCTCTATGAAGAACATATTTCATTAATGCAAACTTAGGCATGGGACAGACGGCCTCAAAAGAGTGGCCTGCTGGCAGCCTAATTTCCTCCGAAGGGAAGCCACAGCTGCCAAACTGCTTGGCTTCCCTCCACAGGAAAAAGAACCCGGAAAACCCTTTTTCTTTTTGCGCCGCAGGGCTGACGTAATGAGTGTGCCATTGGTGCACTCATTACGTAAGCATCGTGCAGCGACGTGCAAACACCACGCGGTGCTTACGTAACAATGGCAGCACCCATGTACACAAGACACTGCCATTGTTACGGTGCTGCACCATGCTAGGTTTAGGGACCATGTGTTTGCTGTGTGGTCCCTAACCCTAAAATCAGCACCAGCACAGCGCATTTGCATGATCTGTACCGCACTTTAGTGAGTCTAATTGGTATCATTGGAATTTTCTCTGTGCTACGTGTGTATGATATTTCCTTCAGTCGACCTGGCCAAGAGGTGGCAAATTTACCACATCTTTCACTAAATGACTGAAATTCTTGATTAATCCTGGTTAAAAGTGTATGCATTACTTCCATTAATTGGTGATGGATTATACAAATGATTTCTGTGTGTATCAATATGTGTGTATTTATAACAGATAAAACTGAATAGCACTAAACTACACATTTTTATAATGAAACTCCTTAATTTTAGATCTGAAAACAATTCACAAACTTCACTTCTTCAGGTCTTTACTGATTGATTTTAAACAGAGTTTGGAAAAGACTACAAGAATACTTGACTACTGGAAATGCTGGCTGGAGGTCTTCTGGGACTTGAGTTCCAAAAAAGAAACTTCTCTGGACTCTGCTATTGGACTACTCTCAGCCTAAGCTTGGCATTATGGGCCATGGCTATATATCAAGGTAGCAGTTTAACAAGCTTTCCTCCCTTCTCCAAGGGCTTTCTGTATTCGTAGTTGTTGCTCTTTTTTTGTGGGAAGAACACTGATAACCATTTTCACTGTAAAAACTTCAAGAAAGAGAAGCACAAAACAAGTCTGACAAGCTTTGATTTTACAACTTTCTTTTGTAAGGAAGGATGTAAGCATACTTAAATTGTAGCCGAAATTTTTTGAAAAGAACTCCTAATTACTTGGCAGAAAATGTTGCCAGAGGGTGATTGCTGTGTTCTGAACTGGATATTACATTTTTACCCCTGTTTCAAGTTGAGTCATTACTTTATTATAGTCTCCCCCTTTCCTTCTCTGTTTCATTTGGCAACTGTCCTGTTGGGATTTTGACAAGAAGGGATTCTTCCCTACTGGGAATCAAAGCTGCTTCATCCCCTGCTGAAATCCACTCCATAATATGAAAAAGGAAAGATGAAAAAGTGATAAATTTCTTAATTGCCCCCCCTCCAGCTGCCAAAAAGCTATTGTAAGTTACTGTTCACCTTAACCCATATGGGGCCCACTCCAGAGGTTGGGCCCCACATGTAGTACTTGCCTACAACTCCCAGAATCCCATAGCCAGGATCTGCTGGGTGCAGATTTGGAGAGACAAAGTCCAAAAATAACTTTTCTAGGCTGTACAGTGAATCACATAATGGAACTTGTAGTTTGGTGTTTATTTTTACGTAAAAAAAATAACCAAGTTGGCTGAGGGGATCTAGTAGATATGGTTAAAAAGTAACTTTTCCAAACTCTGACCCACTCTCACCTTTTACACTCCTCCACTTTTATACCTTCATGGCTAAGCTGTCTTTATAATACTGTGAGATACTTAATTTAACTAAAATTTGAGATAGTCAGGCTGTGGCCTGTACACTTCATTAAGGTTCTTTCCAACTCTCCTCCTCACAATATTTCATGCACTGCTGTAAACAGTGTGAGAGAACATCCCAAAACAAAGCATGACTAATGATATTTATAGGAAGCTTTCCATCAGATGGCATCAAAGCACTCCAGAAAGTTAAGGGAACATAAAAAAGATACGATCTTATGTTCACACCAGCTCCTACTACAAGAGAAGAAAATAAAGTCTTCCTTTATAGAAAGGGAAATTTGGTGATTAGCCTGAGAAATGGCATGACTCCAGAAAGTATAAAAGGCCTTTCAGCTGTGAATATGGCTAACCATTGAGCCTTCTTACTGTACAACCAATACTGCATTCATATTCCATTGACAGCAATAACACATTCACCCTTCTTTCCAATGGATGAAGAGAAGCATAAGGGGGTTACGAATGAGTAAACACCATGGTTACAGTGCTACACATGACTCCCAATACTCCCAGTGCCCATTTACCAGGCAGCAGTCACTGTGATTGATGGCTGGTCTGTTCCCTTGTTGCATGGGAAGCACCAAAATTATGTTTTCACCCCCTCCCATAAGCAATCTCCAGCATGACCAGGCAAAAGCAGGATCCCTCTTGCAACTCTCCCTTGTACCAGAAATTGCATGTGGGGGTGAGTAGGACCATCAGCAAACTACTTCCCAATCAATAGAGGAACAGACCCCCCCCCCCATCGATTGCTGTGACTGCTGCCCAGTAAGTGGAGACTGGAGGACTTTCACAGCTCCAATACATTTCCTAAACTGGGGCAATGGTGGGACTGTGAATACAAAACAGTCACATGAGCATTTTTATACATTCATAACTGCCAAACAGGATTCTGGCCAAAGAACATAAGCAAAATGGATAATATTACTATAAGTCAAAGAATTAGCAGTGATATATATTCATCGAAGCCAGTGAGAAGGAACTTTGTAACCTGAAAATCATTTTGGACATTTTGCATATGTTTTGTTTACATGTTATATTACTTCAATACCATTGGATACCACAATTCCTGTTCATCACAAGTTCAGGCCAGAATTCCTTTTTGGCCATAACAACAATAAAAATGCAATACACAAACTGATTGGCAACAAAGATTACAGATTATTACAAGAGAACACAGATAGACCCGTCAAAATGAAGAGTCTTTGCAGTGATCATTATAGCACAACCACCTGTATAGCCAATGAGTAGTCTGCAGGGCAAGATGATGGCTGGTGAACCTGCCCTTGACTTCCATGCATTAATTCTATGTCAGAATAAATCTTACAGGTCTTCTGGTTCATACAGAGAGCTTATACACCCACCATTTGTGGGATGAAAAGATCCTATTCAGACCTTAGGGCCAGTGCATGCTAGTATAGAATGCAGCCAACAGATATGAATCTATCTCTGGCTCCACATATTGATTCGAAGCATGACTGCGTTCTGAAACTAAGGCCTGGTACAAACGTGCCAAAAGCAGCATGCCAGAGCTGATTCTAGGGTTCTGGAGCACACAGCAATGACACGCTCCAGAAACCTAGTTCATGCCAGTGGCACCATGACTGTGCGGCCCTGCCCAGATGGGGCATGCATCCATGATGCAAGCACGATGGCACATCCACACATCTGTGCACCACGCTTGCATAATGGACACTCTACAGTGTACTAATGGTGCGCTGATGACGTCCGTGCACACCACAAAGAACCCGTTTTTTCTGGGTTCTTGTTGGGGCCAAGGGACGCTGCACAATTTGCCTGCTGCAGCGTCCCTCTGGAGGAAAACTGGGTGCCTCCAGCCCACCCTTTCGTTGACATGATGGCCCCTTTAATGTGCTGTTGCCTATTTTCAGGACCAGCCCAAGACATTTTGCTTCCAAATACAAAGGGGAAGATGTTGCTTTCTCCTCATTCCACATCCAAAAGTCAGAGGGACTGGGAATTTAAGTTCACTAGCAACAGGAGAGTATCCTCAAATATATGTGAGACATGAGCCTAATTTAGGAGATCTCTTCCCAAGTTCTGCCTGATAAATCACCTTCTCAATCTGCACCACTTGCTAAATCTTTCTTGCTGCATGTGCTCAGTATGACAGTCTAGCAGCTCACAATAGGCATGGGCATGGCTGAATGTCTAAGTGGGTCATGAAAGAGCATGGTGGCTTTTTTTAGAGTTGATTTTGCCTCCTCACTTTATGACACATAGCACCATCTACTATATGACTTGATGACATACCAGCGGCAGTCAATGGCTTTCCTGTCAGTGGCGTGGTGGACCTAAGAGTTGATCCAGAGTGCTTCTTTAAAATTCAGATCCAAATCCAGAATTGGTGTACTGCCTCACTAGACACCAGCAGTACAGCATCATCCATGCCTGGAAAAACATTTTGTCAAGCTTGATCTGAAAAGATGTGCAAAGTTGTTCATTAAAAGCAAGAGAACATTCCTCTCCAGTGGAAAGGTCAAGGAAACATCCAAATGACAACTCATCATATTGCACATTTTAAAGTATCAGATGTTTTAGACACATGGCTGACAATGCCAAGAAAAATAAAATAGGCAAGAAAAATAGTCCTGTTCGATTTCTACAAACACAATTGAGAGAGTCATAGATCCCCTTGGACAGATCTCATGCCCTAGTCATGTATCCTGTAGCTTCATATGAAGGATATATGCCTTCCATGCAAAATCCTAGAAACTACGGGACAGGATTGCAGTTCTAATTGTCTCTTGTGGATTAGAATCCCTGGCCATTCTTAGTTTGTAGCATGAGTACAGCTATGACTGTAGGTATGCGAAAGGAGGGCATCACCCTCAATAAAATTCTGCTCCCCCCCCCCCCATGAAAGTTTACTTCAATCCCCAAATTTGTAACATTGTAATAACTTAATGCTGCAGTGGGGCTTTCTGACGTACTATTTAGAGAGCTAAAGAAAAGAGGCAGGAAAAGTTAAAAAAGGAATTAAATGACAGTAAAGATAAGAGTTCTAAGTGTGAATGATTTCAGTGTCTCACTCTCTGCAATGGTAGAAATTCAGAACTGAATTTTTTATGCGGGGGAGGGGGGGACAGATTTCTCCCCCTCCTAATAGCCATGTGAAGTTTTCATGGTATGCCAACTTCTTTACAAAACAATGGGTTTTGACACTTAAAGCATTAAACATAAGTTGCCCTACAAAATGTCTTGAACTTGGATGCTGTTATTTTTCACTGGAAAAGCATTAGCACAGACAGGAGTGGCTGCAATAGCTTGGACCTTTTCCAAAAAACATACAGTGTGATCCGTTTTATCCTGCATATTTGCAGAGTTGTCTCCAATGTTGTTCCTGTTTTGAAATGACTCAGTGCAATTCTAGATATCCTCTCTTATACCTGGGCACAGAATGTGCTCTGCAGAGTTTATGCAGAGCTTGGGAAGGATTGTTTTATAAAACAAAACAAAAAATTGCTGAGTTTTTGTTTAGCAGTGGGGTAATTATTACTGTTCAAAGCTAGTGTGGCAAAGTGGTTTGAGTGTTGGACTATGACTCTGAAAACCAGGGTTTGATTCCCTGCTCAACCATGAAACCCACTGGATGACCTTGGGCAAGTCATATGCTCTCAGTCTCAGGGGAAAGCAATGGCAAACCTCCTCTAAACAAATTGTGCCAAGGAAACCACATGACAGGATCACCTTAGGATCACTATAAGTCAGAAATGACTTGAAGGCACACAACAACAATCTATTAAAATGCATCTTTTAGGCTGATGTAAGAAAAACTGGCTAGTAATATTAAAACTGGGTACACAGAAAAAGCCTAATTAAAGAAGCAGAAGGTTTCAAATATTAGCTGTGCATTTTATAAAACTAAATAGCAGACAAGGTCTATTCGTCTACAATTGCCCTCCCCCCATCTTCTTCCACTTGTTATATTGCTACTGCTTGGCTACAGTTGAAACATTTTAGAGACACACAAAATAATCTACTGCCATGGCAGCGAAACAGTGCCATACACACAACTTAATTCTCTGTAAAGAAAACAAAGGGGTTTGTTTTACAAGAATCTGGTTCCCTCACCCTTTCAAGATACCCCCTTGAACATTATAATTCAAATAAAACACAACAAGGGAAAATAGACCTTAAATAAACAGAAATGTGAGTGTTATTTACTATCGCCTGGTTATTTGCCAAGGCAACGTTGGCCAAGCAGACATTAGGAAAATATTTATGCAAGCATTCATGTATTCTCTGTACATGACACATTACACTTCATTATTTAGCTGGACTGATAACAAGGCTGCCTCACTCACTTGCATATTTCTTTCAGGCCTTAGAAGTTTTGAAAGCATTTTTAGCTTGATACTAAATCACATCTGCATCCTGAGATATATTTTGTATACAGCTTCATTTTCCCCATAATATTGGAGATCTAGCTTCATGGTACTGTCCAAGGAGGAAAGGCATAACAGTCTTGAGGGTTACATGTACCTCTTTTTATGGCTACCCTATCCAGAACAGGGATCTTTATCCTCAACTATTTCATCCTCACATGTAAGGAAGAATAATTACAATAGTTTTTGCCCCACTGCAGAAGAAAATGAGTATTCATTCACAGTATTCTTCCCTTATCTGTTCCAAAACGTCATAGAGAAATTATTCTGTGGAGAATACATTGGGGTTTTGATTTTTGTTGTTGTTTTGCACAAACACCACTACTTTTCAATGCATACAGTGGGAGAGGCATTTAGAATTCTCTGCTCCAATATCTTGCCAAACTACAACCTCCAGGATAGTATGGATTGAACCATGCAGTTAAAGTGGAATCATAGTGTTATAATTGTGCAGCTTGCACAAGCTCAGGCCCAACAACAAGTGAGTGACAATCAGAAAGTGGCACAACCTCTAAAGCCAGATCCAGGCATCCCCATTTTCTTTGTGTTACACCAGACCAATGACCAGATATTTAAAACTTCATCCCTATGTGAAATGCCAGCCTAATACACACTGCCATCTGCAGCTAAGGATAAGGCGGGTGTCCTGCTATTCCATGTACAAAAGCTGATTAGACAGACAATTCATATTTCATCATTAGGATTAGAATTTTGTTACTCCAGTATAAAAGTAATTGTGAAAGCAATCTCAAAACTCAGGTGAGCACATGTCCTTCTCTTGTACTTTTGACTTGTAGGTCACAGTTAATTGACCATGGAATGACATATGAGAAAAGGACCATGGTTACCTTTCTGCAGTTGGTTGCAGAGCTGGAACACTTAGGATAATTATTCTGGCACATATTTACATTCTGCCAGCATAGTGTAGTTGTTTGAGCATTTGACTATGACTCCAGAGACAAAGGTTCAAATCCTCATTCAGCTATGGAATCCCACCAGGTGAAAAAATTACATTCTCTCAGCCTCAGAGGAAGACAAAGGTAATTCCCCTTTGAACAAACACTTCCAAGAAAACCCTTTGGTAGTGTTACCGTAAGTCAGAAATGGCTTAAAGACACACAACAGCAACAATAACAACAACATATAGGATCTTGAACTAGGAATGTAGATCTTTTCTTGATATCTCATGATAAATCAGAACATGTAGAATTTTCTCTTTCCATCTGAGTTTTTTTGAAGGGGGGGGGGTGTCCCTAAAGAAAATCCACACATTTTCATGAGTGCATTTGTAGAAAGATGTGATAACTGTGGCCTGACTATGGTCTAGTAAGAGCAGTAGCATTGGATGGACATGCAGTATGGAATTTAAGGGTATTGGTCCTTGAACAAGGAAATTAGAAAGGAAGACTAGAAGGAGAAAGAGCTGAATTGAATTATATTCACAATTTTCAATCAATTCACAGAGGTATGAACAATGGGTCCATGACATACTACATATATTAACACAAGAGTACTCCCTACTGCACATACTGTATAGCAAAAGAAAACTTCTCAAAGAGAGATTTGAATCCAGGGGAACTGACTTTTGATAAGCAGGTTTATTGCTTTTCACACATCAACACTAACTGACCACTGTAAAGGTCTGAAATATCTATATCATTTTGGCCAATCCTTTTGAAACTTTAGAGCAGAGGTCATGATTTGCATTTTTCTGGATCCTATTCAATTCTATACTACTCCTGCAACTTTATAAGTATGCTTTATAAATGAAGCCTTAAATAACACTTTGTACAGCATCAGAAGAAGTGAGTTTATATCCCTGAAAGCGTATGCTAAAATAAAAAAATAGTTAATCTTGAAAGTGCTGCTACATTTCCTTTTTTCTTCCTTCACCTACCTTCCTCCTTTCTATGCTTAAAAAGACTAACATGGCTGTTTCTTTGGGGCTGAGCAGACAGGCCAGGACAGCACAGGCTGAGCCCATGCTATTTTGGCCTTGGTGTTTACACACCCATCTCCTCACCAACCTGGGACCTGCTACTGATGTGTGCTCCTTACCTTGCCATGCCATTGCTCATACTCAGAAGCCCACCCCCCCCCCCATTGCCTTGTCTAATGTGAAAGTGGGGAATCTGGCTGCACCTACATGGCCAGGCACGTTATTTCCACATCAGATGTGGCAAATGGGGGTTTCTGAGTATGAATGATGGTACAGTAAAGTAAGGAGCATGGGGGGACCCTAAATAGCCAGGGTTTGGTATGAAGTTTCCAGGAAACTCTGTGGCAAATCAGGGGTCAAATTACCACAGGGTGATGTAAAGATATAGCGTTAGAATCATACAAGCCATTGTTTTCACTGTTACAATGTATGGCTGTGAGAGCTGGACAGTGCAGAAAGTGGATAGGAAGAAAATAAATTCATTTGAGATATAGTGCTGAAGAAGAGTGCTGAGGATACCATGGACAGCCAAAAAGACAAACAAATGGGTCCTAGAACAACAGATCAAGCCCAATATCTCCCTGAAAGCCAAGATGACAAAGTTGAGATTGTCATACTTTGGTCATGTCATGAGAAGGAATGACTCATTGGAAAAAAAATAATGCTTAGAAAGTTGGAAGGATGTAGAAAGAGAGGAAGATTGCATGGCAGATGGATGGACTCTATTAAGGAGCTCATGAACATGCATTTATAGGACCTAAGCAGAGCAGTGGAAGACAGGGAGTCTTGGAGATGTCTTATCCACATGGTCACAGTGATTTGGGATTGACTGTTTACTCCAGATTGGGCCAGATCCACTGGATCTGTATCTGTTCTGGCAGGATGGGCCCGATCCTGACCCTGGGGTTTTGGCCTGTGTCATCTAAACTAAACAATGCAAGGCTGGGGTGGGGCATGAATAATAATTATAATACATTTTATTTATTTCTTGCCTCTCCTCAAGGCTTGAGGTGTGTTACAACAAGCTATGAAAGCTTGAAGGTACCAGGCTCTCATAGAAAAGCCAGGCTAGGTTCTGTGGCACACACAGTTTCATGCTTCAACACTAGTGACCAATTCATTCCACCTAATGGTAAGGTGGAAAATGACCACACAATGAAGGCTGGGTTTACCCCTGAAAGAAAGAGTCTGAATTAACAGGTGATATGTGGATGTTCCAAAAGTCAAATGCATATGGTCAGAATCATCGGACCTGAACAACAGTGTAATCTGTCTGTGTTATTCCATGGACAAACTTTGGGCTGCTTGGGCTAAATGGGTAAATCTGTGACAAACTGTGTAGTGGACAAGGAGAAATTCAGTTTAGACTGGATGAGATTAGACTGAAAAATGACTAGATGGATATTAGACAGAGCTAATAATTTCTCTTTACATTCCTCTTCATAATGTGATAATAACATTATTATTAGGTTGGCAAATCTCTTAACACAGGAAAGAGTGACTCAGTGGCACCAACCACCCCACACTCTGAATGTTGTAAAAAGAGGGAGCAAAAGCTGTGTGTGTGTTTGTGTGCGTGCACGCGTGCATGCACAGACATGTGTCTGCATTTGCATGTGATATTTGCAAAATTGGATTAATGGGAAGCCATGTGTTGGGAACCATAAGTAACACCTTATCTTGGAAGGATTTAACTTGCTGCTTTTGCATGCCTATGTAGTTGCTTGAAAGGGGGCTTTAATTTTATGAGACTCTGTGGATTCCTTACACAAATCTGCAGCTGAAAAGACAGTCCAAGTTATTTGATGTGTTGCTAAGACTTAGACCAGAACAAGGAGAAAAAGGGATTTATGGTTACTAGGAGAAGGACTGCAAACACCTGATGGCATGTCTGCATTTTTTTGGTGGTCGGGGGATAGCTTAGTTTCTCCATAATGCAATGGCTATAAAATTGGAATACCTTGAAAGCTTCAAAAATATACAATATTATATGAATTAATAAATAATTGAACGATTAAAAGACTTGCTAGTTAAAAAACAGAATTAATGTTAGATATTGAACTAATAACTTCAAAGAAAGCTGAGTGAAGTTACAGGACAATTCCACTAACAATTTGTCAAAATGTAATTTCTTCAAAAGACAATCCATGATTAAGGATGCACTTAATGTAGAATTAATGCAGTTTGACCTGGCTTCGACTGCCATGGCTCAGTGCTATTGAATTCTGGGATTTTTGTTTGTTGTGGGGCCAGAGATCTCTCATAGAGAAGGCTAAATATCTCACAAAACTACAAATCTCAGAATTCCATAGCAATTAACCATGGCAGTTAAGGCCATGTCAAATTGCATTAATTCTGCAGTGTAGTTGCAGCCTAGGATGATAACATAGGGCATCATTTCTGGTCCCAAGCTCTCCACCCTCAACACCAGGATGTGGGTGCACTGGAAGACATGTTATATGTAAGCAAGCACAATTTGTGACATTGCATATTATCATTCCTGGTCATGGGGCACATTTGTTAAGGCATCAGTCTTGACTTTCTCTTTCCTGGTTTTGCAAAGCTTGAACCAACATGAGACAGACTGAACTGTTACCTGAAATGGGTCAGGGTTTTTTCAACCATTGGCTGTCTGAAGGTTGCAAAGAAAAATGTCAGGGAGGAGGAAGCAGAGAGAAAAAGATGCTCTAATACATGTGTTTGGGTATTTATTTATGGGATTTACACTCATAGTTCTTAAGCATGCAATTTTAAACATCATTTGAACAGGAGTCTTCATAGCCCATATATTATCCATTTTTTGGTATAACTTGTGTATGGTACCTACATTCATCTGTCAAATGTGTTGCTGTTCATCAGTCCAACACTTTCCTGATATTTCAAAATACTAAATGTGAGAAATTAGTTGCTAATGAGCATGAAATAGTTCTGTTTTTATTACTCTGAGCTCTCTGTGCTCTTTGTGTGTGTTTGTGTGTTATGTATCTTTGGTCTGAACCCTACTGTTATTCCTAATTACAATAGACTCGCTGTATTAGTAAATGGCTTAGTGGTTAACATGCCAATTCTGACAAATGGAAGACTGAAAGGTTGGCAGTTCAAGGCCTGAATGCTGCATGATGGGGCAAGTTCTTGTCACTAGTCCCAGCTTCTGCCAACCTAGCAATTTGAAAGCATGCAAATGCAAGTAGATAAACAGATACCACTTCAGTGGGAAGGTCACAGCATTTGCTGAAGTCATGCTGGTCACATGACCCCCGGAGTTGTCTTTGGACAATGCTGACTCTTTGACTTAGTAATGGAGATGAGCACCACCACCTACAGTCAGTTATGACTAGACAATCATGTAAAACGACTACTTTTACCCTTTACCTTACCTATTAGTAGGTACCTATTAATAGACTAAGTCTATTCTTGTTAGGAGTAACAGTAGGATTTAGATCAAAGAAAGATATGACTGATATTTACACTATGGATTAAGATGAGGAACATGTGACCTTCCAGATGTTATTGGACTGAAGTATCCAGGCAGCATAGTCACTAGCCTAGGAAGATGGGTATTGCAGTCTAGGAACATTGGAAGGGCTGCAACTTGCTTACCCCTGGATTAAGGAGCTGTACAGATTGACTGAAAGGGGCAGTGAGACACCACCCATTTCTCCCCAGATGGAGGCCACAGCAGACAAATGCCATTGCCTTCAGGAATCCTAAAACGAACCTGCTCCTGGTGGGTTCTTTTTACAGTGCACGTGGGGCACTATTGGCGTGCTCTCATGCTACTATGACATCCATGCAGGATGGTACTGTTTGGGCACTGCACTGCATGGACATTATCATTGCACGCCCCATATGGACGGGCATACGGAATGATGGCGCTCGCACACCGATAGTAGGGCTGGGCGCGTGTGGACAGCCAGCCCTACAAAACCTGAATTTCAGCCCCAGACCGGCACAAAGCACCAGTCTGTACCAAGCCTAACTCTTTAATTTAATTATTGAGATCTGTCTATTTCCCAGGCCAGTTGTTAACAAATTTGGGATTAACTATGAGTAAAGACCAATTTCACTGCAAGTATTTCTAAAATGGAACCCAGATCATTCATACACAAACATTACTATTCATCAGGCAGTGGGGTGGGGAAAATATGGCAGACCGCCAGAAATGTAAAACAGCACTATAAGTTGGCAGAGTAGTTTATAATTACAGCTATTAAAATATATATAGGTGAGATGTGTTGAGAAAATGCCGACATTCACTTGAGGGCAATATTTTGAGTATGATTTCACTCTATGATTAAGGATTTCGGAAGGAAGAGACAAATATTAATTAAAGCAGGAGGAGAAATGCCTTCTTAATGAGCTGGTGAAACACAATTTGTATGAAAGCAGACTCTCTTTAGTAACTTCCTGAATTGTTCTCTTGGTAGAGCCATCATGCTGCTTCTGTTGCTATTTCTGATATTTGGGCATAATTGATCAGGAACTAATCCTTTCCATTTATCCCATTATACCCATATCCACTCCTGCTTCCTGAACTTTTAATACTTAAATATCATAAGAAAATTTAGTTTAACAAATTGGCCAAATGTTTAAGAATGGTTTTAAACAGATTGATCAGAATGAAGACTAAAACAGATTAAATCTGTGTAATGACAGACTTGAAATCTACGCTCTACCCCCCACCTTGTTTCATGAACATGTGTTATTTTGTTTTAGCAATCCTCAGCGATCCCCCTGTCAACTTCTATAACTGGCTTAAAACATTTCTTAATGAAGTTTGAAAGTCTTGTGGTCAGATTATAGTATTGGAACTCAAGCAAACTATGTTTAAGGCCTGTTTCTGTCACACAGCATATATGAACTTGGACAAGCCACTTTTAGCTGTGTGTATCACAGTTTCCCATGGACAGCCAGGACAGCCTCACATCCTGTCCAAGTTGTCTCTTGTTCATTTCATAAACTCCTCAGAAGACTGCAGTCTTAAAACTCTCTTTAATTGTAAGGTACTCCCATTGAAATAAACACAATTTTGCTTCTGAATAAATGGAAGCAGGGCTTTAATAGTTTTCAAACACACTCAGCAGGAGAAAGCTCTGTATTCCCTTAACTGTAATGTGGGAATTGAAAATAAATCTGTTTCAAAGAAATTATGCCATAGCAGTGGCCATCTGTTATACACACCAAAAAACCTACCTTGCCATGGATTGTACCCTTCAAACTATTTCAGCTGAAAATGTGTCCATACTTGTTATAGCAACTGCCTCTAATGGGATGGAGAACAGGTCTTGCAATGGCACATTCTGTTAAAAAGTCCTATTGTTGGCTTTGTTTCAAATTGGCTTCTAACCCTAAAAAGCCTGTAGTGGTTGGGTTGTATCTTTCAGGTGCTCTTCCACCTTAACAGCATTCGCATACGGATAGTGATGTCATTGAAATTAGTAACTACTTGGACTGGAATATGAACAAAAGCAAGCATTACTACCAAAGAGCTTGTCTTGAGTTCTCTGAATTTGTAATGCTAGAAGGAGATTGACTCTGCACTTTTCCTTCCACCTCATCCATACTCAGTTCCTACTCTGGCAAGAGGAATCCCCCCCCCAGTCCACTCTGGCAACAGGCATCCCCCCCCACCACCACTACTGCCACCAAAATAAACTAGAATGGGAGGACTGAATCTTCTGTAAAATGATTAGACAAAGTAGGATTACCAAGACTGATGTGTAGCTGAGCCTTTTTAAATTCACCAGCCTCCACTTATGATTTCCATTTTGGTGTCAAAACTTTCAGATCTATAGTTTTGTGTGGGTTTTTCGGGCTATGTGGCTATGTTCAAGAAGAGTTTATTCCTGACATTTTGCCAGCATCTGTGGCTGGCGAAAGATGAGGAATAAACTTTTCTAGAACATGGCCACATAGCTCAAAAAACCCACAAAAAACTTTGGATGCCAGCCATGAAAGCCTTCAACTTCACTTTCAGATCTATGCTTCTTTAATATTTTGGGTTAGATTGACAGGCTTATTTGTTTTCTGCTTTTCTCACTTATGGTTGTTGATTCTAGAATTCTAGGGGCAGCTGCTCTTAACTTGGCCTGTTCTAGGTAGGCACACACAGCTACAGTAGGATCAGCTGGAAGAGATTCCCATTCTTTCCCAGCTAAAGCTTTACTGCATTGCTTACTGAAGACAACCTGACACCCATAACCATCTTCCTAATAATGATGCTGCAAAACTTTAGTAAACAGAGGATAAGGAGAAAAAGCAAGGGGGATGTGCAAGTGTAAAAAGATTTTATAAAAAGGGACATCTTAGGGAGGGGCTGTGTTAACAGAGGTATGCCTCTACATTGCATATAAGGCATTATACATTCCTTATGTTACAGTATATGGTAGGTAAGGCATTACACTTTCATGAGTACTGAGCCTTTCTACCATCTGCATTTCTTTAACAAGCTACTCTATAATTACACATAGAGGAACACTGCCATATCTTAAATATAACTTTATTCTTTATCTACTAAGTAAGCTTATTTCTACATATACATTTCTAAACATATATTTGTGAATACAAGGGGTTAATATCCCTAGGCACTATATGTGGAAAACATCATACAAAAAGAAGGCTTAGACTCAAAAGTTGGAGAAGTGAAGATAGGAAGAAAAAACAATCTAAGATATGTGGACAACACCATACTACTGTATTAGTGGGAAAATCATAGACTTGGAACAAGAACTAAGTAAGTTCAAGAAAGAAAGTGCAAGGGCAGGCTTACTGCTAAATATAAAGAAAACAAAAATAATGAAAACATAAGATACACATAAATTCAACCTAAATAATGAAGAAATCAAAATAGTTCAAGACTTCTCATACTTTGGATGAAACATTGAAAATAACAGAGACTGCAGTCAAGAAATCAGAAGACGATTAGCGATGGGAAGGGCAGCTATGAAAGAACTAGACAAGATCCTAAAGTATAAAGATATACAACTGAGCACTAAAGTTAGAATAATCCAAGCCACTGTATTTAATAATAAGTGAGAGCTGGGCAGAAAGAAAATAAACACATTAGAGAACAGTGCTGAGGATACTGTGGCTAGTCAAAAAGAAAAACAAATGGGACCTAGAATAGATCAAGCCTGAACTCTCCCTGAAAGCCAAGATGACAAAACGGAGGCTGTCATACTTTGGTCACATCATGAGAAAGCATGATTCACTAGAAAATACGATAATGCTAGGGAAGGTAGAGGGTAGCAAAAAGAGAGGAAGACCACACATCAGATGGCTAGACTCAATCATGGATCATGGGCATGAATTTGTAAAACCTAAGCAGAGCAATAGAAGAAATGGATGCATGAAGATTTCTCATCCACAGCGTTGCCATGAGTTGAGGCCAACTTGAGGGCAGTGAAAAACAATTGCTATATGTAGCAGCATCCATTACTATAAAAAATCAGAAATGCATGTTTCACATATAGTAAATGAGAGCAGAGATTCACTCTTTTATTATCAGCATGGTTGGTCATTATCAGCATGTCTGGGTTATCTGCTAGGAACAGCACAGCTATTTATCAACAACCATCTTCATACAGTGAAGGTAGACCCTCAGTTGCCTCCTGGTGTCATAACACTCCCTCAAGAATCAGAAGATTCAGACACAGAGGAGTCAGATTTCCAGGAATTTACAGCTCCTTGTGGCCTTTCTGAGTCTGAGGATCTGGAGGTTGAGGTGGTGGTGGCAGACACTACAAATACACTGCCATCCTTTGAAGATCATCGAAGAGAAAAGGAGAGACTATGCTGATTCCAGTGGCTGTTATCACCTGGGTCTCTTGAGACACCTGCCTTTAAATCTCCCAGCAGCTCCCTGGTATCTTTGTTGCTTGCAATTATTTTGTCTTGGTGACTGGTATTAGTGTTTTCTTGACCTTGAACTGGATATTTTAATCAAATGGAATTAAACCAGTTCTTTTTCAAGCCCCTAGATCAGTGATGGCGAACCTATGGCACGCATGCCAGAGGTGGCACTCAGTGGGCACACATGCTAGCACAGAGTTTGTCAGAGTTTCTTACTAGAAAGCCAGAGGGACGTGGCACTTTGCAATAAATAAGTGGAGTCTGGGTTGCAGTTTGGGCACTCAGTCTGTAAAAGGTTCACCATCATTGCCCTAGATGGCCCATCCATTTTTTTCCTTGCTGGCATTTCTTAGCTGGACTACTGACTTGATGTAATGACTTCCGAACCAGCTCCAGATCACCCTATTGTCTGCCCCTTCATCTTGCTGGATAACCTGTGACTGATCTGGGCTGGATTAACTACTTAACAGCTCTTGCACTCCAACTACTTGATTCCTGGGTCTTTTGCTGACTACAGCAAAGGACACCTACTCTTTCTCCTTTCAGCTTGTTTTGTATCTTTCCTAGACTTTCAGCAGACATATCTTGCTTAATCAAAATAGAGATGGTTCGCTATATTCCATTTATGCAAATAATTAATCTCTTCACCAGAAATGATACAACACGGTGTATCTGTACAGTTGACTGTCATCAGAATATATCAGCCATCTGATTGCATCAGCCAGTACTCTTAACATGATACCTTTCTTTGGGTTCATTATCAGTCAAGTCAATGTTTACACTATCATATCATGTTGATAGTTATGTTGGCATTATGCCTAGAATTGGCCTCTCAGTAATACATACACTCCATAATACAAAAAGTGTTCTTCTTTATATTTTATTTTTTTTAGAAAACCCATTATTTAGGTTTCCTGAGACTTACATTTTGCAAGCTAGAATGCAAATCAGTGCACAGGGGAGCTTGCAGCAGCCATTTTTACTATGGGATACTGGAGAAAAATCTGAAGAAAAAAGGCTTAGTACAATATTGTGACACCATCATCTCACAAAAATAAAATAAAAATTAATAATCTGTATTTTTTGTAATAAATCTGAAAATAAATCATTCTTATCAAAAAGAGTGTTTCCTGTATGAGGATGAGACAAGATTTGGAATTCTGTTAGTGACGTATGTGCACATATGCCTATTTTGAATGGGGTGGTAAGACACTATTCTTTAAAGTTTTTTGTTCTTTCCAACCTCCCAGGCAGATGCCATACCCCACAGGGTCCCTATGGCAGGGAGAAGGGAAGAGCATGGGAATAGCTATGAAGGTGAGGGATGAAGACATTGGAAATTTGAGGACTGAAATAAAATTCATTAGAGAATGCAGACTTGTTATTTGTGGGAGTAATACCTTCATTTCTGTAGTTATAGCCTTAGAAAGGAGAAAGAAAATGACTAAGCAGTAGGGATGATGTCTTGTCTTCTTTCACTTTGCTGGAGACACATACAGAAGAACTACAGTGACACTGTTCTTTAGCCCCCTTCTCTCTAGTGTTACCTAAATTGCTAGGGTCTCGAGGGGAGGCACCAACAAATCGATATATATTTTAGGGGAATTTTAGTATTAGCTCAAATGAGAGTTATAGTTTGGCCAGGACAACAGCGACCTTGGGATCAACCCAACTACATCAGGTCTGAATCACATAGAACTCCAGAGCCAACTCCAAATAGGTTTTGTATTCTTACTAGAAGAATAATCAGCACACACACACACACACACACACACACACACACCACATACATTCATGTATGTGCACAAGAGCTAAGAAGCAAAGGTGGGAGAAGTGGAATAGATTTGAAGCCTTGCTAATGGACATACTGTATGCTACTGATCTTGATTTCAGTCAGTGAGAATTCAGAATGGAAAAGACTCAATAGCCAGTGTGGAAAGGGGAGGATAGCTAGCATATTGAGAAGCCTAGTCTAGCCAAACTGACAGAGTGCCTGCCTGCTTGCAAACTAGACTGAAGAATGGCTGTTTTACTACCTGTATATACACCCAGAATGGTGTCTTCGGGGCAGAAACCAAGGCTTGAAAGGATTTAGCCTTGTTAAATGGGTTCCCAGGGGGAAAAGAATAGTGTGGTCTAGAAATGGATAGTCAGGTGATTGTTGTGAACAAGGTGGACAAACGGATTTGCCATTGCTTCCTTGTCCTAAGTAGTCACAAACAATCAACTCCTTTGGCCCTGATCCTCTTGCTGACCTCTGTAGACAAAAAGGATTATGCTGAGTCCTCATGGTGAGTGCCTTCTACACCCTGGTTAGCCCTAATAATTTTTCCAAGTGTGAGAAGGTCAAGCAACCGTTGATGTGACAGAAGATGGGCCCCAGTGATGTTACTGGAGGGCAGTCACAGTGATTGCATTAATCCTGATACACTGTGCATGAACCTCAGATGCTCAAAGCATATTGTTGGTTGTTATTAGCTGCCTTCAAGTCAATCTCAACTCACGGTGACCCTGTGAATTAAACATCTCCATGCCCCTTGATCCTCTACCTCCCTGCTCAAGTCCTGCAGGCTCAAGCTCATGGTCTCCCTGATTGAGTCTATCCATCTGGCATGTGGTTATTATTATTATTAGCTTTATTAATAAAGTGCCGTAGATGTACACGGTGCTGTACACAAACCAAATAAAATCAAGCATATATAAAAAGCCTGCCTATGGCGTACAATCTAGAGGTTAAAACAACAAGTTAGAAACATCATAAAAAACAAGTTAAAAAAGCATGTAGTCTTCCTCTCTTTCTATTTCTCTCCATTTTCCCCAGAATCACTGTCTTTTCTAATGAGTCACACCTTCTCATTATGTGGCCAAAGTATGACAGCCTCAATTTAGTAATCTTGGACACTATCCAGACTGGCACTTTGCACCGTCCTGGATTCGTGCTAGGGTTGCCCAAGGGCGGCACCACCGAATGCCTCGCAACCCTAGCACGTCACGGCAGTGTCAAAATGGCGGCGCCCTGTCTACATGGGTGTTGCCATTACGACGTGATGGATGCATAGCGTCTGCACATCGCGTCACGCTTGCAACATCACGAGTGCACCATCTGTGCACTCGGGCATCGCAAGTGTGACAAAAAAGAACCCGCTTTTTGCGGGTTCTTTTTCCACTGGTGGGAAGCCGCATGGTTTATCCGCTGTGGCTTCCCACCAGCAGAAAAGGCAGCAGCAGCAGACCACCCTTTTTGGGCAGTCTGTGTCCTGCCTTGGCTTCCAGATAGAGTTCTGGCTTGATCTCTTCTAGAACCCTTTTTTTTTTTTTGCCTTTTTGGCTATCCACTTCCTATCTGCTTTCTTCACAGTCCAGCTCTCATAGCCATACATGGTAATAGGGAACACAATGGCTTGAATGATTCGAACTTTAGTGTTCAGTTGTACAGTTGGCCCTCCTTATCCACGGATTTTTATACACTGATTCAAGCATCCACGGCTGGAAAATCCCAAACAGTATGAATTCCAAGTATCAAATCTAGATTTCCCCATTTTATATAAGGGGCATCATTTTGATATGCCATTGTATTTAATGGGACTTGCATTACCTCTCAGCTTGCTCAAGAGGGTCATCCATCCTCCAAAGCAAGAAGGACTCAGGAAAAAGAAAGAAATGTGAAGTTCTCCTCACTTCCTTTCTCCAATAAGAGCAGTACCCTGTTAAAGGTGCTGCTGGATTCAACTCTCTGACCAGATTTTGTGTAATAATCTCTTGGTGTGCAAGCTGTGGGCATATAGAATGAGTCTCCACATTCTGTATGGGGGGATTGTATTCGTACATTGCTGGTCCAGAAACATACTTTAAATGCCTTTACAGAATTCACTGGGGAACAAATAGACACATGATCAGATCTCACAAAGAACTGTACTACTTTTCCTTCATACAAGTCTTTTGGCCTTGTGTTTCTCAGTTCCCAAGGATTTTTAAAATGGAAAAGGCATTGCCACCATCTTAGATATAACATGGGAACTGCTGTTATTCCAGGAAGTTGTAGTGTAAGTATAAACATTTAACAGTTATTCTCAAACTGTAAAGTATCTTCAAGGCTCTCAAAACTGAATCTACTTCTAGGGGGAGTGAGGTAGCTGCCTCTCTGAGTGGTACAAAGCAACACTGACCAGACTCTGTGAAAATTACTTGTCCACATGGCAATAACCAGAATCCCCTATCCAAATAGCTGGATATCCTGTCTGTGTCAGAGAACCTTATGTGTCACAATGTCCTACAGCCTGTGTGTTAGTTTGCTACCCTCAGGTGTGGTACTGATGCTGAAGTGTTGCCAGAGTTGAAATAATATTCAGTATAGTCAGTTTCTGCTGTGTGGAATGGGAGATGAGGGGGATCTTCAGGCAGTGCAATGCCTTGGGAAGATTCTATCTTTAGCCACAGCATGTTGCATACTTTGTGTAATTTATACCAACTGCAAAATATGGGTTGTCTTTCAGAGAATGGGACTAGAGGAAGGTTCATGCTGTTGTAAAGCCAATGCCATAAAAGCACAGTGGAAAGGATGATGGAAGATCTGGAATTTTCCTCAGGCACTAGATTAACCTCTCTCCCTCCCTCCCTCCCTCCCTGTGTGTGTGTGTGTGTGTGTGTGTGTGTTTTAAAAGATCTCTGGAATCTTTAATAGCTAGAAGTAGGCCTTAGCTCAATGCCTCTTCTAAAGTATCTTACAGATTTGTTTCTCTGGGAAATCATGGACTGCAAAACTCTCATTCCTGCCAGGGAGTCCAATGCATGATTTTTAGAAAGAAAAATGTGATTCTTTTTATGCCAGCACCTTTTATTTGTAGAACTTGAAAGAAAGTTATAAACTACTTTGGGGTTCTGTGTGAACCACTTGGACCTGTGCCCAACAGTTGGTTTCACTTATTCTCAACATTTTTGACTGCGCTCATTGAAATAAAATGAGATAAAGTAGCAGAAAGAAAACAAACTCCCCCATCTCCTTTTTGCCCCTATTTTCTCTCTCCTAGAGTTGCTATTCTGGTTCATTTCAAACTGCTTGGTATGGAATAGGCCATATAAATATGTGTTGCTAATTAACTTTGGGGAAAAGCGTAAATGTACCTACATTCCCATGCATAAATCTTGAAGCTAGCAGCATGTTTCGTGAGAGTGTGTGATACCAAGGAAAAAGCTCAGAGGTTTACATCTCTGTGGCTGAAAACATGCCATCCACTGGGGCAGTGAACAGTACGTGGTCCTCAGACAAAAAACATTTGTGTACCAAGCATTTTATTTCCTGCTGAACCAGGGTAACTTAGGAGAGATGAAAGAAACCATCAAAGATTAGCCACACCATCTGTTTTTAATATCTTCCTACATGTATCTGACAGTGCCTCTGAACAGGTGCAGAGTGCATTTTCCTGAGCTGCTACAGATACTTTCCATGCATTAGGGATTAACATGGGAAGTAAAAGTGCAGCCCTTCTGTTGTGGAGCGATCCCATCAGCCAGCTAGCCAGCACACCCAGTGGTGAAGAATACTAAGAGCTGTACTTCAACAACATCTGGAAGTCTGCACTTTGCACTTTCAGAACCTGGTTATGGGGTGCTATTTCTGCAATAGATCTCAGAAAAGTTACTATTCAGAACAAGAGAAACTTTCAGAAACGCTCAGATAGCATGATCAATGGATATGCCATTCGAGGGTTTTTGTTGTTCTCGTTGTTGTTGTTGTTGCTGTTGTTGTTGTTGTATGTCTTCAAGTTATTTCTGACTTATGGTGACCCTAAAGCAAATTGAGCATGGGGTTCTTGGCAAGATTTGTTTAGAAGGAATCTGTCTTTGCCTTTGTCTGAAGCCGAGAGTGTGATTTGTCCAAAATCACCCTGTGGGTTTCCATGGCTGAGAAGTGATTTGAACCCTGGTCCCCAAAGTCATAGTCCAATGCTCAAACAACTACATCAATGGTGCTCAGACTTTTTACTCTTGTGATCCCCCTTTACTTCTACATGCAAACCTTGCCCCTCCCCATGCAATATACGAATAAAAATATTTTATTTATTTTCATTTGCACATTCTTATTTTAACATTTTATAAGGAAATAACATTGTGCAAAGTAGAACAGTTTTATCTAAGTTTTATCTGTGTGTAAATTTTACATATCAAGTGCCTCCCCCCTTGAGCAACTCCTCTTGAACAACTCTTCCCCAAGGGGGTGCCATCCCAGTGTTTGAGAACCATTACACCACACTTTTAAAACTCTGATTTACACAGATTTGATAGTCAGTGTTTCTCCTAAGCCCTGAACAAGCACAGGACACTAGTGGTTGTTGCTGGGGGGGGGGGGTTAGTACCATTTCTAATGTCTTTTTGCTCAAAGATCCACCCTTCCAAGCAATGCTAACACAGCAGTGACCTCTTTTGCTCTAAGCTTTGTTCTTTGTTTAGCACTGGACTCTAAGCCATGCCCCTCTCCCCACCACAATGACATTTTTGCATGATTTTGTAAACATTTGGGAAAGAATCAGTTAAAAATAGTGAGGGAATTGTAATTATTTTAGCTATATAACTGAAGTACAATTAAGTTACATTATGTCTGTAACATAAGCTCATTATTTTTGTGGTATAATTTGCTAGCTTTTAAAGTTATATTATAGTTCTAGAGAGTGTGTGGTTTCAACATGTTGATTTCTTTTGTACCCTAGGACAGCAGCTGTTAGCATTTTAATTTTTAAAAGTAGCTAGAATTATGTTTTGTAGTTATTTTTGTGTTACAAGAAAGGAAATAAATTACTTTTATAAATGCAAATTAATAATACTAATAGTAGCAGTAGTAGTAGTAGTAGTATTTATTTATATCCCGCCTCTCCCTGTATTGGATCGAGGTGGGTAACAGCATACAAAAGAAAGAACAATAAAATCAAGAACACAAGAATAGATAAAAATAAAATGAGCTCCCAATTCCCACTCCCTCCCTCCCCTAAAATTAACATTAACAGCAGTTCCTGAACAATGGGCGATAAAATCAACCAGAAAGACAGATCAGTTCGAAGGGAACAAGTTTAAGCAAGTGGAGAGTGAGATTAGGGGGTTAGTTTGGGAGGGCCCACCGGAAGAGATTCAAGGCCTCCAAAGATGTTAGATGGCGGATCCCGTCCGGCAGATCGTTCCAGATCGTTCCATCTCTGGGAAGTCGTCTTCAGTCTAGTTCTCTCTAACTGCAGTAGGTTCTGGACCTGAGAGTGTGGGAAGGATTGTATGGGAGCAGGCGTTCCCTCAGGTAAGCTGGACCCAGGCCATGTAGAGCTTTATAGGTAATGACCAACACCTTATACTGTGCCTGGAAGCTAATAGGTAGCCAGTGAAGGGATTTTAGAATAGGTGTGATAGAATCAAATTTAGAACTCCCAGTTACCAACCTGGCTGCCATGCTTTGAACCAATTGCAGCTTCTGAACGTGGCATATGGGTTGCCCCATGTAGAGCGCATTACAGAAATCGAGACGAGAGGTTACCAGGGAATGTACAACCGTTTCTAGGTTTTCCCATTCCAGGAAGGGTCGCAGCTGGCTGATCAGCCGAAGCTGATAATGGGTGCTCCTGGCTGTTGCGTCCACCTGGGACGACAGGTGAAGTGACAAATCCAGGAGCACCCCCAAGCTATGAACATAGTCCTTTAGGGAAGTGTGACCCTGTCCAGAACTGGGAAACCTATCACCATACCCAGATTGGGATTGCCTATGACGAGTACCTCCATTTTATTTGGATTCAATTTAAGTCTATTTTCCCTCATCCAATCCATTACTGACTTTGGACAGTCATTCAGAGGATTACCAATCATCCTATGATGGTTTAGCAACAAAACCAAAACACTATTCATATTCATGTATCCTGATCCCTGGTGACCTGTAACAGGCAAAGGAAATATGGTCAGCCACATCAGAAGTTGTGTAAAAGGGCAGTCACTTAGCCATATGTCTGGACAAGAATTTATAAGATGCATGGGATGCCCATAACACATTTGAAAATCTTGCTTAAGGTGGCTTGTCATAATGCATCCAGTTATCACAAAACAAAGAGAAAATGAGAGGGAAAGAGAGGGAATATGCTATTGCCCTTTGTTAGGGTCCTGGGGCTTACCTTGCAATCAGATACAAATTCCAGAGAGAATATGTTAAACATAGGTGCTTCAGCATTACATGTTCTTCTGGCACCACCCCCTCATCTTCAATTGCCAAGTAAATGTTCCTGTTTGTCATTATGGAGAAACTTGGAGTAAAAACCTTGCTGTAGATAAGGTAAGGTGGGAAACTTGCAATGTCATTAAGGATGGTTGTGTAGAAGAGAGGGAACTTCAGCAGGTGTTGCTTATGTGGCAACACTTACTCAAATTCCCTCTTCTGCAAAACCATTCAAGGGACAGAGATTCACTTGGCAACTTTAGCCTCACAGATATCAACCCATATCTCTACCTAAGGTCAAAACCTGGAGTAGCCAACAGTAAATTGTGGTTTGTCCCCCAAGGAAACTGATTCATATTGTGTGCTTGTGTATATTATGTGTGTACACACACACACACACACACACACACGTGCATAGCATAATTCAGAATTAATTAAAATAATCTGACAGTCATTGAAATCCAAGCTGGCAAATGGTAATGACGTGGTTAATATTTTGATCTTTGTCTTCAAAGACCCAAAATTCCACAAGAAAGAGTAAGTCAGAGACTAAACACTTCTCCAAAGAACATATGACCACCAGTTTAACCAAAAGGGATTAATACATTATCCTAGGGTAAAACTAGATTATACATTTGTCATAGAGTTCATCGATGCTGTAGAAATAATGTGGTTTGATACCACTTTAAGTACCGTACCTCCATCCTATGGAATCCTGGGATTTGTAGTTGTACAAGCTATTTAGCTTTCTCTACCAAAAAGTGCTGACGCTTTACAAAACTACAAATCCCAGGATGCTGTAAGATGGATCATTGGCAGTTAAAATGGCATCAGACTGCATTATTTCTTCAGTGTAGATGCAACCATAGTGTGGCTGAGGAGATCTCCCAACTGATGATGTTTGTCATAGATCTCAGTTTTTCTCATCTAGGTATCTTGGATTGGGTGTGCTTTGTTCTGTGTTTAGTTATTGGAAGGTAAACAAATACTTAACTCACATATCTGATTGCTGAGGCATGTGTCTCAAAGAAAATTCCATTATGAGAGGGAAAATGGGTTAATCGTAAATAATGTGATCCCTTTTGTCATCATGTTTGACCTTTAAAGTCAACAAGCCAGTAGCAGAACTCTTCATCTCCACCAAAATCTGGTCTTTGGTAGTGCTGGTGTGTTTTAATTAATGACCACCCATTTCCAAATGTTTTGTGTTACAAAAGAGAAAACTCACAAAACAGTATTGTTGGGAATCTATTTCCCTCTCATTTTGTGTGGGATTGAAGCTTTGTTTAGAGGAAACAGGGATTTGAAGTGAAGTAGGATTACGACTATGCCATTGGAGTGGGATTGTGCCACTGTCACTGCTTCAGCCTTAAAAATTCTGTCTCAGCTACACCACTGCATTGGAGCAACACACTGAGAGGTCCAGAGATCCATAATACTGGTTTTCTGGCTAGGTGCCTGTGGATGGATTTGAGAAAAACCTGCTGTTCCCCTGTTGTTTTATTTCTTCTTACTTGCAGGGCGTTTACATTCTATTTACATTTTAGAAAAATCCTTATGACACTCTGACAGATCATTTCACATATATGAATGCAAGCCACCTTGCATTTTGCCTACTTCTTGCCAATTTTTGTTTTCTGATCTTTCCCAAACCTATTAGGGTCAAGGCAGTTGCCATTCTGAGGCCACTTTAAAGGGTTCTCAATAGCAGCACTCTCAGTGCTGCAAGATGTTGGAATGCAAGGGTTTGTTTAGATTACTGGAGAGGATTTGATAGGCGGATTTTGCTCACACTCAAAGGGGAAACAGAAATGTACCCCCCCCCCCAGCCTTGCCTTGTCTCGTCCAGGTCAAATGAAACATTGACACATACACTGACATGAACAAACACTGACATGTATGAGCATAGGCCCTCCTCACTGCTGGGAACACTGCTTGATCAAGATTCCCATGTCACAGACCAGAGTTTGGCAAAGTCAGTTTTTTGGACCACAATTCAGAGAGTCCCCCAGTCAACATGGCTACTGGTATGGACATCCTATACAAGGATAGCTATACCTGTGTGTTCCCTTTCTTGCATTTTGTTCAGTATGCAGCCACTGGGGATGGGGGATGGGAGACAGGACAGGAGATACAGTTCTGTTTATACTACCATTTTGTGGGGAGGGCTCTTTTGGACAGTCCTTGAAAGTCTGACTGCCATACATGGACTCAAAATGGACGTGATACACATTGTTACAATGTGATTTCTTAATTTTGAGATGGGGTAGGGAAATTTCCTCTCACATTGTGTACCTCAATAACATTGCATAAATCATCCCAAGAAGTATCTGGCATGTATGTGCCTTCCTTTTGTGTAATGGGTTTACTTTTATACTTCTGGCTCTATGTATATTCTCTGGTATATAGCATTGTGTCATAGCTTACAAGTCTATCTATCTATCTACTTGGCATGAAGAAAAACCCAGATTTCATTGGGTTCCCTTGCAATTTCTAGTTGGAAGGAGTTCAGTAGGCATTTACTATCTCTATCAAAGTGGATAGGATGCCTTCCAATATTTCATAGGTAAAAGCCAGGGCACATGTAGCCAGCAACATCAGAACGTGATCAAGATGGAAAAAGCTATTAATGAGAAAGAACAAAAAAGCAAAGAGAGCCTGTAGGAATTTGCTTTTGTCTGAACCTACTGGTGAGGACAAGATCCCACCCCTTCCTTTCCCTTACTGCTGTGTTAATTGAGTAGAAACTATCTTTGCACTTGGAACCCTGGCCCTATACAGACAGGCCAAAATAAAGCTGCTTCAGGTCACTTTGGAGGTATGGTGTTTCAATGATGCATGCATCCTAAGAGTCTAGAAGCTGCACCAAAGCTGCACTCCAGTCCTTAGGACTGGAGCATGGCTTTGGTGTGGCTTCTGGACTCTTAGGACACATGTATCATTTAAACAGCATACCTGCAAAGTGACTCGAAGCAGCTTTATTTTGGCCTGTCTGTATCAGGCCTCAGTTTACAGCAAGTGAAGTAAGCTGTGGACAAAAAGGAAGAGTCAGAAAAGAAGAGAGAAACTGGGACAAGGGATGCCTTGATTATTAGACAGCTGGACCAGGAGCTCTTTTAATTGGGACACTGAAGACAATATGTTCCTGTAGTAAAGAGTATTGCTGGACTGTATCACAGATTCACCACAAAGCCCTATTTAGGCCTTCCTTCACTACTTGTGAAAGAAAAAGAGGACATGTGCAGGGCCCTACAGTGTTTACATGCTGATGCAGTACACTCACATTTGGCTGACTATTGTTAGAGACATTTGCACAAATAGAAAGCCTGCCTTATCAGGGATAATATTCACAAAGAAGCCTGCAGCCATGTTCGGGTGAGCATGATTACACTTTTGGGGCAGGATTCTTCAGCAACACAGAGACTTTGAGGGTGGAGCAGGTAGGGTTGGACTACCTGTCCCCACCACATCACACCTCTGCACAAGGAGGAACTATGTATATCTGCATTATTTCTCAGTCCTTTTCAGAATTTATTTTTTCCTAAGCAATACCAGGTAGGCCATATATCATAGGAAGACAATGGTTTCAGTGTTCCGTTAGGACTCTGAGAGACCAGGGTTTGAAGCCATGGAAACCCACTGGGTGACTCTGGACAAATCATTCTCAGCCTCAGAAGGAGGCAAAGGCAAACCCCCTCTAAACAAATCTTTTCAAGAAAACCCCATGATAGGTTCACCTCAGGGTCGCCGTAAGTCAGAAATGACATGAAGGTACACAACAACATCAAATGTGTGCTGCATTTCTCCCCCAACCCCCCCTTTTTTGTTGCGTATTTTAAAATGATGATATACTATTTAAAATTAGTTGTGTTTCAATATGATAGTTAATTTAATTTTTTTAAAAAACACCCTACTGTATAATCAAGTTTTTACTTGTATTTTATTTTACCTTTGTGGTAAGCTGCCTTGAGTACTATGTCAAGAGAAAGGTGGGATACAAACAAACAAACAAACAAGATTTTAAATTTCCATTTCCTTTGCTTTGGCCCAGCTTTATGCTATGAATAACCTGTTGGAGACATAGGAGGTATTCTGAGTGAATACACACTGTGCTTTAGATCACATGACACAGACCAAGACAGAAGATAAGAAGCCCAGTGATAAGGCAAATCAGACAAGTGATAAGATTCTTTCTTTCCAGCACAGTCTCTGGTTTTGGATTTCTTTTTCCTCTGTTCTGATTTATGAGGCATTGGTTGTTCTGCCAGTTACTGTCAGTCAGTGAAAAACATTACATCAAAAAGATAACTTTGGGGGCACACAAGGCAAAATGACTCTGGAGCAGCATGATCAAATATAATCAGACACCTGATTAAATCTCTCCCTTGACAGTGTCTTTAAGGTTAAAAGACTTTTTTTTTTCTTTTGCTAGCATTTTTTTTACCTGCACCAGTCACAGGCAACTTCTATCTTTTCAGCGCCACATGCACCTCAGAGGCAAACTCTGATTGACAACTGGATTCTCCTTTACAATTACAAATTTCTGGCAGTTATAGTTATGAGCTTGTCACTTATGAAAATAAATGGAGCTCAAATAGGATTATGCCAGGTTCCCCCACTGCATGGTTAAACTTCATAAGCCCACCCCATGTGGACTAATAGGAAGATCAGGATAGAATGATCAGAGTTTCAAAATAGAACAACAGCACAGACCAGATCTTCCCATACTCCTTGATAAACAGCAACAACATCAACAATAAATCATCCTTAACTGTATTTCCTGCTCAGCTGTCTCAAGTCATTATAATTTTGGAAAGGAAAAAAAAAACTAGATAGAGATGCTGATCTAGGGAAAAGGCGAAAACAAAAGATTCATTGTTGGATAAGAGTTAGAAGTTTTACCATCACCACCACCACCACCACCACCACATGTTCTTCATGTCAGAGGATGAAACAGGCAAAAGATAACAAAAGATACATCAAGATCAAAGAAGGGTCCTTCAATCTGAATGAGTGAGTTTTGCCAAGAGTAGAGAGTTAAGCAGGACTAGTGTGTAATCTGGTTGTCTGGCAAGTCTAGACTTTGCCTATTCAGGTGGAATTAACACAGAGAGAGAGGCCATATAGCTTCATCCCTTCTACCATTGCTTTCCTGAAATGAAAAGGGCCAAGTCTGAAGTGGGGAAGTTCCTGTTTGCATAGATACTCTCTGCATTACAAAGAACCTTGATTTTGCAGCACCCTTGCTCCCATGGAAACTTCTCAGATAAGAAGAATCTCTCTTCCTTTAGACGTTTTTACACGAAAGAAAAGAAGGGAGCAGGGACAAAATTGTCATCTTCATCATCTTCATGTGGATTCAGCCTGATTAGTACCTGAACAAGGATTTTGCTTCTAAAGAGCCAATACCTGATTCAATATTGTCTGTAATTTTTACCCGATTTATTCCATAAGTAAAGCTACAATTTAGGGCCTAACAAGATATTTATGCACTACTGAATCTGGATCCAGCATATGACATTGGATAGATGAATGTATTTCCCCCTTTCAGCAACTCTGTATTTCCCATAGTGAAAGAACATCAGCATACAGTGTATATCAACACACAGTGTTGGCTTACATGTATATCTAGACGAGTAGGGAAAGGGGGAATCGGGACACTGATGGCTGGTATTAACTTCTCCAACCTCCAGTCACCAAATGTGTTGAACAATGGTAGTTGTACTCTTACATGTCTGGAGGACAAGCAGTTGGGAAAAGCTATCCTTCAGGTTTATATTCTTTACATTCATGGAAGTACATGTGTGTATGTGTTGTCAGGTTGCTTGTTGACTTATGGTGACCCCATGAATTTCATAAGGTTTCTTAGGCAAGGAAAAATCAGAGGTAATTTTGCTAGTTCCTTCCTCTAAAATATAGCCTACAACATTTGGTCTTCATTGGTGGTCTCTCATCCAAGTACTAACCAGGGATGACCCTACTTAGCAGCTAAGATAAGATAGGATCTGGTGGTTTTTGGGTATTTGGTGCATGGATACTAGAAGCCAATTTTTGGGGAGGGGATAACAGAGGTCCCCCTTCCTCAAAATAGGCCAAATGGGTGTGGTGCTGGTATCAGTACATGAATGTCAAATTAAAATGTTAAAAAGTATTACATGTAATATGTAAAAAGTATTATAGTAATCTAAACAGGATATAATCAAGGCATTTATCACAGAAGCAAGATCTGACTTCTCAGGAAATGAGCCCAGCTGATGTACTAGCTGTAACAGTTCTAATGCACTCGAGGCTACTGCTAAAACCTGGACATCCAGTCTCATATCTGAGTCCATGAATACACCCAAGCTGTGAACCTATGTCTTCAGAAGGAGTGAAACCTCATCCAGCACAGGCTGGATCTGGCTTGTGAATGACTAGGAGCATTGCTGTCTTGTTTGTATTAAGTTTCAGTTTGCTCACCTTCATCCAGACCATTACAGACAGCAGCCACTGAATTAGTAAAAAAACAAAACAAAAAAAAAACAGCTTCCTTGGAATTGGATGGAAAAAAGAGATACAGATATCATCAGCAAAGTTTGGAAATTAACCACATAACTCCAGATGACCTTTCCCACAAGTTTTGTGTATGTATTATACACCATGGGGGACAGAACAAAACCCCAATGAAAACCACAGACCAGTCACCATGGTGTCGAACAGGCAGCCCATTCCAAGAAAGATCAGAAGTATTGGAGAACAGGGTTTGCTACCACCACCACAGCATAAGCTTTCCAATGAGCTTCAGCCTGTATTTGGGCAGACTTACTCCAAGTCTTCTGCCATCATAATTCTAGACTCTATCCAAATTTGTTTAATCACAGCCAGTGGGGCTCACTTGGTTCATTTCCACTGCTCTGACTAATTTAAAACTGTTATTTCAAACAATAAGTTTGAAAATGACCATAAGATTTTTATAAACAGTGGAGGCTGGTGTTTCCCATGCCTGTTGATGACTGAGTCCACTCTGAGTTTTAATTTTAAAGAAGCTGCCCAAGTTATTTAACACTATCATTAAAATTAGGCAGCACCTTGGACAGCTGCTTTAAAGGGTACTGAAATTCAGGGGGCAATTACTCCCTCGTTGGCATTGGAGCTACCAGCTTCCAGTACTTATAAAATGTAAGGTTATCCATTTACATTTAACTATGTCTGTGCAAGCTAAATAGGGAGCATTGTGCTTAAGACTTATATCGAATTACAGTTGAAGTTAAGACAAATTATTGAATATTAAAATGGACTGAAGGCACATCAAGTTCTTTTTAAATAATCTTTATTGACATATTTACATTATAAAAACAAACAGATTTCATCTTATATGTTAATTAAAAATAATATCTTATGTTCTTCTCCCCATTTAAGTTTCTTTGTTGTTACTATTAATTTTACACCTATGATCTTAATATTCCCCAAAACTGAAGTCTTATTCCTCTATCTCACCTCTTATGTCTATCTTATGAGTGTTTGCTAAGATTGTGCAGTACCTTTTTCTTTGTGCAATTTGTTACAAAACACTTTTTTTTAATTTTTACATTTCCTTATCATATTAATTACATCCCTTCATAATCTCTACCTTGCTGCTGAGATCATATCCTCCATCTTAATTTACAAAAATCTAGTAAAGCTTTCCATGTTAAGTTTTCTTTCATAATTTCGTCTTTCAGTGAGAGCGTTATTTTATCCATTTCAATAATGTCTAACGATTTTTCCAGCCAGTCATCAACATTTGGTATTTCTTTTCCTCTCCAGTGTTTTGCTAAGTGTTATTCTGGCTGATGTTGTCAAATATAGTAATGGTTTTAGCTTTGACCTTGTTTCTTTATTTTCTATCATATTTAATAAACAAATTTCTGGTATTAATGGGAATTTTCTGTATACATTTATGTATCTCTTTCCAGAAATTACTTATCTTTGGTCATGTCCACAACATACGATAAAACATTCCCACATGCCTCTGACATTTCCAACATATCCTCTTATTGTTTTTGTAAATTTTTGATAATCTGTTTGGAATATGATACCATCTGTGTATCATTTTATAGAAATTTTCTCTTATATCAGAACACAATGTACATTTTAAGTTTTCCCCCCACACTTTCCCCCACATTTTTAGTTTTATATTATGTCCTATTTTTTTGCCCATTGACTCATGCAAGGTTTTATTTGCTCTTTTTCTAATTCTAATTTTAACAATAATTTATAGAATTTTGAAATTGTTCTTCCTTTCTTATCTAAAATAATCACATCCAATTCTGTTTTGTTTTGTGTTATGCCATATTGTTTGGTGCCTACTTTATATCTTTCCACTAACTAAAAATACAAAAACCAATGTATATCATGACCTTCTGCTGCTAGCTCCTCCCATGTTTTCATAATCAGTTTCAAAGGAACATCAAGTTCTAAGAGATCTGGGATAATTCCCTTTCAAAAACAAGTTAAATGAAACTTTAGCTGGAAAGGAGGAATCAGGTCTGGACTATGAGGAGGACGAAAGATGGGACAAACCACATGTCTTTTCTCTATTTTAAGTGGTCCCCAAAATAGCTATTTGTCCTGCAAGAGCCAACACTGAACCTCGTGTATCTTAACCTCTGCTCAAAGCAAGAAAACTTAAATAATGTGATGAGAAACTGGTGTGATTCAATGGAGTCACTGTTGAACTGTTAAAGACATGGGTCAGTTTTAGTGTTGTTAGGCTTTCCTCTTCCTTTTCCTCCTGCTGTTCCTACTCTGGGTGCCACCATGTTGCAGGGACCTGATCTTTGCTTTATGATTCAAAATGAAAAGAAAGCCAATTCCCAACTTGAGCTGCTGCTTTGTTTAGTCAGAATAACAGAACACTTTTATCCATTCCATTCCTTCATTTGTACATCATCCCACCCTTGTCTCAAAACTATCACTTAAAGCAGCTCACAAGATTCACTGGAAAAACACAGATAAAAACCATAAAAATTCTAATATTAATATCTTTTAGAATGTATGGTGACAGCTCCTACATTTCTCCACTGCTGGGAAAAAAAAGATTTCTTTTTTCCCCAAAAAATTTATTTCTAGCCCGCCCTATCACAGAGAATCTGGGTGGGTTACAACAGTAAAATACATCAATGTTACAATAAAATCCAAGAAGAAAACAATCCCTATACCCACCCCCATTCCCAATGTTAATACAGGATTAAACAGTCATAGTATAAAAGCATTAAAAACTGTAAAAAACATTAAAACATTCAACTGTGTAAGTGTTCTTGGAGGCCTCTATTGTTATGGGGAAAGTTCATGGCAAGGGAGGGGAAGCTTCCAGGAACTAAACACTAAAAAGTTATAGATAAAAGGTGTGTTCAGGGATCCTGAAAGACATCTTTCCATAAAAATTTAGCTAAAATTGGGGGATGTCTAGAGACTAAATCTTGCTGGATGTATACAATAAATGGGTGCCAAGTCCTATGAAAGGTCAATCCAGAGTGCAAGCCTCTTGCTCGGTTGTTATTATCTACCATTTTCTCCATTAACCACAAGTCCCAGAGTCTAGTCCACCATCCTGCAATATTGAACTTTCCAGATTTCCAGTTCCTGGCTATCTCAAGCCTGGCAACAGCCAGAAGCAGGCTAATAAGTTATTTATGCTGCTGAGTTTTATTTTAATTGATAAAAATGGAGAACAGGAGCAGGAGTGGGGATAATTGTATACTTTGTTTACTGATCTTGGAAATCACTTGTAAAATTTCTGTCCAATACTCATGCACTAAGGGGCAATCCAACCACATATGTACAAAGGTCCCCCTACCTTCACAGCCTCTCCAGCATTTTGGATTAACATTGGTAGACATACGAGCCAATTTGACTGGTGTGAGGTACCATTGATGGACCAACTTGACAGTGTTCTCTTTAATGGCAATGGACCTAGTTTTAAATGGTAAATGAGTCCATATATTTTCCCAGGTCTTACTATCTATTGAAAGAGAAAGTTCTGCTTCCCATCCTGCCTTATGAAGTGTTGGGTTCCCAAATGTTTCTTCTAGCAGACAATTATATATGCATGCTATCTGGACTTTAGAATACCCAGAGAGATGCACATGTTTTCAAAAAAAGTAAGTGGATATTCCTGTGTCTGAAGCAGTTTCTTTAAGAATAAGATTTCAAGTGGATACAATATACTGCTTGCATATTAAAAGCAGAAACTGATGTAAAGTCATGGAAAAATGGGCTATTGAGGCAAGGTCAATAAGACACCATGGCTATGGTTAGCCACTGTGTATGGCTTTTAAAAAGTAAATTGCAGATTCGTCCCTGGCATCATGCATAGCATAGTTTTACCATTTTGCTACTATTGTGGACCCAGCTTCTGGACTGTAGTCAAAGGGAAGTCCTTCACTCACCTTAAATAGCAGATACTTGGACAGGGATCATTAGACTAGGACCAAAAGGTTAAAGTTTTGTATCTCTTGTGATAGTATTGCATCCCACAGGTCTGCAATTCACTGATATTAAGTATGCACACGCGCGCACACACACACACATCTGCAATTCACTTTTTAGAAACCATTCATAAAATTGCTAGTTGCATGACTATCATTGTGTCTACTTTGGCCTTAAATTTCCAAAGCTAGTCTCAGATGAGCAGGGGCTCTACTGAGTGTGGCCACTCAGTGCTGTCGGCATCCATATTTCACATTACAGGTGATTCTGTACTTCTCTTTCTGTAGTTATACAGTACTTTTATTTCTGAGCATAGCATTGCTCCTGCACACCAGTGACTATTTTATTTAAAAAATGGGGGAAATAAGTAAGTGATGAGTATTTCAGATGGATAGCAATACAAATGTTGGCTCTGAAACAGAAAATGGCTCTAAGTAATCTTTTCCAAATCTCTGAAAGTACATGGCCTACTTTTCAAAAGCTATCTAGTCAGCTTCAAGACTCTAGACAATTGTGGTAAAGAAATGCTCATAATAAGGTGAATGTGTAATTGCCCACTTAATCTGGAGCTATTGACAGAAACTGAACACTCTGCTTGGATTCAAAAGGCCAGATGTGATGTCCTCAAGCAGTGTTGGCTTATGGACTGAGCAGGGAGGGGGGACTCACCTCAAAATGGTAGGTGGAGGTGAACCCCCAACTCAGTCCCCTATACCTTGAGGAGGCTCTCCATAAAAGGTGCCTGTGTCTTTTACTCGCACAGTCGAGTGATATTCTTTTTTTTACAGAAAACCAATAACTTCTCACTTAAATATCACAATTCCTCAGAGGATCACAACACCTTCTCTGATAGTCTAGGTATTTTTAGAAAAGATAAGCACAACATCTAGGATTTCAAGCACGCAAGTTTAATTCGATACGATGTAGAAAGGTGTGAGGCTGTGGTTAAAATTCCAGATCACTCAGGGCAGTAGGCCTGTGTTTATATTCTGATTGTGGGATTCAGCATGGCAAGGACTGAACAAAGGAAAATTATAGGACCGAAGGGCTCAGATATTAAATGATTCTATTTCATACTGATGAGGCAATTTTTTAAAAGCCCAGCAATTTCCTCTCAGCCTTTCTTTTACAAGTGATACTATTCAAACCCTCATAATAAAAAGAATGCAGGTGGGTAATTAAGAAGGTGTGAAATGTGAAGACATGGCCAGCTTTCTTTTAGTGCTCCATACAGCAAGTTATAAAGTGCTATCTGTATAAAAAGTGGCAACTGATTGAGTGACCTAACTTACTGACCTGGGAATTATTATTATTATTTTTTCTTCTCCCAAACAGAACGCAGAGGAAAGCTTCATATGGAATTTTAGTATTTTCCCCCTTGCTGTTATAGTACAGGCAATCCCAAAGCTCTTTAGTCATTGCAGTGGGTATCTAGCCTACAGTGTGTTTCATATAGTTTCATTTTTATTAATCATCACTTCAATAGTAGCAGCTGTAATTGCTGGGTTGAGTGCTCCAGGAATCCTGGAAAACCTGGGCATCCTATTCCATGCTGTTTCCATAAATGCATATGTTGACTGACAAAGTGTTTCATTGGTTGCTATATGAAAAGTGGGGAAGACATATCACATGAAGCAATGTTCCACTGAGGCTGAGCAACAGAGCACTTAAATAATGCATTTCAAATTAGGGACTTAAAAGTTTTAGCCTCCTGCCCCTCAAAGGGTAATCTGAACTATTTCATTTACTCTCAGACATAGTAAGTAAAGTCTGCTGCCTCTAGAGCCCTCCTGACCCTTCTGCTGATTAGGCTCCAGGGTCCCTCTGCCCTAGGGTCCCTCTGAGATACTAAAGACACTTGTTACAACCACTAGACACCTCTGAATTTTGTGGTGTGTTTCCCTCCATGACCCCGGATGGACTCTGTCATCCATGAGCTCAAAAGTGGCAGACCATTTGCCAGTTTCATAGATCAAATAGATAGTTTTGGGAGCTGCAATCAGGGAAAGATTCACATCTCTGAGACAGGAAGGCTAGGTGTTTTACAGCAGGATGTTTTGCACCCAAGCCAGAGAATTGCCATTGCACTACCATTCCCACCTTTGATACCCCTGTTTCGAGTGATGTGGCCCTTTGATGTATTTTTGCCTCAGGTTATTTGTGGCCTATATAAGGCCCCAAATTTCCTTTGTTTCTTCAGGCAGGCTAAAATTCATAGTGTCCCTTTGAATACTGAGTAGTTCTGACTCAGAACCATCCCCCGCAGTGTTCCCCAAATGGCCGAGTCCAACACCATACCATCCATCTGGAGTTGTCATGCTTGAGTAAGTATCACCATTAGTGGAGCCTCTTGTCTATTCCAATGCTCAAACCTTTATTCCTTAGCTCTTGTGTGCATATGTGTGTGAGTGTCAGCACTGATGTGTGTTTCCCCTGAATAAAATACAGGTAATATAATTTTGCCTCTGTGTATTCCCTATCCCCTCATCTTGTTATACAGGTGGGAAATGATTCCAAAAGGACTGCTTGTAACTCAGTCCAAGTAAATGAGCTAATTAAAATTCCCCTGGTTCATAGCATTTTGGTGGAGAATTTCACAGGCAATTCCCCCAAGGTTTGTGCAGATCGATTGCACAATCAAACTGTTCAAATCCTGGATGTAGAAGGTATAGAGGAGTTTTACAGATGCAGAAATAAAATCCACAGAAGAGTGTGTGTTGTTCCTGTATGATTGAGCCACAAGGGCTGGGGGCTATTGTGGGTTGGCTTCACCCATTTCACCACTGTAGTTGGATGTCTTATGCATGGGCAAGGTATGAGCTACCTAGTGGTGAGCACCAATCAGCCTTGACACTGATGTCCAAGCAGATTCCGGAAACCCTATTTTTATTTTCACTGTCGTGGTTTGGGAAACAGTTCATAGGTTCACCCGCCCCATCTCAGTTCCAGAATTGAAAGTACATTGTTAGCAAGATCCCTTCCCAAACTAGAACTGGAATGCAGTGTTAGCGAAATAAGATCCTTTCCTGAATTGTGAGACCCCAAAACACTGTGGTCGTGGAGGGAAATAAAACTGTAGTGAGAGAAAAGGCTCTTCTCTCCCAGTAATAAGGTCCTTCACAAAGTGATACAAGATATTAACCTGTCTGCCCTGTCTGTCCAGGAACTGCAGAGATAACTTTGGTGAAGCTACAACAAAGGAGACAGAAGGCTCAGAGAAGCGGCTCCAGGACCCTTGGTACAGATCTAGATAGGGAGAAGTCCTGGAAGAACTGTAGCAAGTCAGTGAATCCTAGAGATCATAAGGTTTGATTGAGACTGTGAAGTTTGTTGAGACCAAATAGGTTTGGTTAAGACTGAATAGGTTTGATTGAGAATAAAATGTTTGACTGAGACCGTGAGGTTTGTTGAGAAAGCAGGGGAGATGCTTTGTGATAAGAGATCAAAGACAATGGAGAACATGTCTCCATTACTGGCTAGATCGGTGCTGCAGCAACCGAATGCCGCGGCCCAGATCCAGCCTCTAGAGAGCACAAAAAGGAGCATCAAAAAGTGTTCCTTTTTGTGCCTTCTAAAGGGCATCACAGCCACAGCAGCATGGCTTTGTGACACCCTTTTGGCACTGCATTATCTAGATGCAGTGCCAGGGCCACACCATGATGTTGTGCGCCATCTAGAATGGTGCATGGCATTATGGTGTGAAGGGGTGGAGCCATGGTGCACTGTGGCTCTGCCTACAGGCCAGCACAAAGTGACGGTCTTTTTTGCCCCGAGATGGAAAGCAGCTAACAAACATGCACAAGAATAATTTCACATTTCTATTGTAACATCCAAAGTGGACTTCACTCGGATGAACAGACAGAAGATAACAAGTGGAAACCACATCTTAAGTTTCCTCATCAACCTTATTCACAAGACTGTCAGACTCCTGTTGGTGCAGACCAAAGGCTAGCCTAACTGACTATCTAGTTCCTCAGGGTGGCCAACCAATCCTTTGTCATTTGGGAGAATTTGTTCCTTGGACATTACAGTAAAAGGGGGAAAATAAGAAGATGTCACTTGATTATGCAATTGCATTTTTGGTACTGTAGAACATCTCAAAGTGCACAAGTGGTCAAATGAAGAATGGATTAGTTAATGGATCTTCTGCACTTAAAGAAAATGAAAGCTAAATGAGCAGCAAGCATTAAGCCTTTTGGACTGGAGCTACAGTACTGGGTTGTGGGTTAAGCTAATCCCCTGAATCAATCTTTCAATTCATATTCCTTCTGCTTCTCCTCTCCACCCTGTTAAAATTGCTGTTTGCTGTGGTCCTAGTGAAAATCATGCACAGTCATGGACACAATTAAAGTGTAAAACAAAAATATAGGACATTGGGGCATAGTGGTTTGAGTGCTGGACTCTAGAGACAAGTGTTCGAATCCCAGATGAGCCATGAAACCCACTGGATGACTTTGGGCAAGTCACACGCTCCCAGCTTTAAGAGGATGGGTACACAACAACAAAAGCTTGCTGGTGCAGAATGCAACTAGATGTCTACCCATGCCCACAATCTTAAAGTCAATACTTGTTCAAGTAGGTTTAACCACAAATTTCCAACAATGCAACAGAATTTAGCAAAACCAGCTGTAAAACAACTAGTAGATGAGATCATAAATTTGAGGAACAAATAACCCATTGGACAAGTTGCAGATAATTGCAATCAATCATTCTGAAAGAGTAAACATTTCAAAATATTCAAGCAGTACTGTTTATACAAACCCATTGTCAGTGTTTTATAAGCCAACTCAATTAGTGCTGTCATTAATTTCTTTCCATTTTGGTAGAAATAACAGTTTTAAAGGCAACATTTTATATGTCCTCATACATCTGCACAGAGGCTGAATGATAGCTACAAACATTTCAACATGTAACTTCATTTATTCTATGCTGTAAGATGATTTGAGAACTATTAAGGAGAAGCCAATATGTGATGGTTGTGCTGCTGCTGCTGCTGCTGCTGCTGCTGATGATGATGATGATGATGATCAGGGCCTGGAACTAGTTTCCAAACCAAAGGTCATTTAAGACATTTTTACATGCTTTATTTGCCACAATATGCAAGTTAGGTAAATCCAAAATTCTGAAGGTTGGAGAGCAGGCTGTTGACTAGACAACTGCTGTTTCATACTGCAACCAGTTCTTCTGAACAATGAACTTGGAGACTGTCAACTAAATAAGAATGTTTGTGGTAAAACATTAAACAGGGGTATCTCTAATTGGAAACAGTGAGTTTGTTTAGTTCAGTTCCATCATCTATTCTGGGTCATGAGAAAGAAAATATAGATATAAACGTCAAAGAGAGAGAGAGAGAGAGAGAGAGAGAGAGAGAGAGAACTGCCTCCCCTACAGAGGCATACATCCAATTCCTTCTGAGGGAAAAAAAAACTACACATGAAATGTTGGGCAAAAGCCTTTAAGTTTACTTCACATGTGGTTACATTCTGGTGAAAGAAGTTGGAGTTTGTTTATCTCTCAGAAACCTTTGCATTTAGTCCCATAGCTTTCTTTGACTTCTAATTGTTGATTGCATGTTCTGCCATAGAAAGATGACCATTCCATTTTGTCCTTTTGGGAGTTTTCAAAAAGCATAATTTGGAACTGGGAAGAGGTTGTAACCCCTAGAAATATAACAACTCAATTGAAAAGATGGTTTCTTTTCTTCCCAGTTTGCTTCAATGCACTTCAGGAATTTTTTTCGAGTTGTTAGGCGCCATGGGTCCTGCTATACAGTCCCACAAACCCTTCAGTTCCCTAGAAGCTGATTTGGGGAAACTAAAGTGAGGAAGTCAGGTTATTCATTTCATTTTTATCTTGCACTTCCTTCAATGAACTCAAAACAGTATACAGAAGTTGTGACTGGCTTAGATAAATCAGAAAATGATGCTTCTCACCACCTACTCCCTCAAATAATAATAATAATAAATAATAAATAATGGTTCATAGTACCTAATGCCAGCTAAGGGCTCCTCCAGATGGATGGGTAGTCCAGGTAAATGTTGGTCTGTTATGCTCCTGGGCTATAGCAGTTGTTTCTGCTCCCTTATTGAGTCAGGGCTCATCTATGCTCAAAATATACTGGGATTTCATTTTCTTTCCTTTTCAGCTGATTTCTCCTCTTCTCCCTGGAAATGTAATAAGGGAAGAAAAGTCATAAGAGAACCTCTGTAGCAAAGACACATTTCCATTCATTAGAAGATAAATAAAGTCAGTGAAGCCAATCAGAGAAGTAATCACTCAGGAAATGTTGTTGTTTTAAATCTCCTGCCCTTGGCTTCAAATGCCATGGTTTGTCCCAGAAATTCACTAGAAATAGATCAGGACAAGAGGTATATCCTACAGAGCTTTCAAAAATTACAATATGTTTAGATTCAACTCCTGCTAAAACCTGAGTTTTGGGACCAGCTGAGATGAGCCCTAAGTTCCACCTCTACCAATCCCTGAGAATCAAGATAAAACAATAATATATTAAACCAATAAATTAAACCACTAACTATCTGTTGGCCTTTCAGAACACCCCAGATCTTCTAAATGAAGTAGCTGCCTCACTTTGCCTAAAGCAGGCATAGGAATAGTATGGTCCTCCAGATGCAGTCTGACAACATTTTAATTGCCATGGCTCAATGCTATGGAATTCTGATATTTATAGTTTTGGGGAATATTTAACCTTCTTTGACACTCTGGTGCCACAATAAACTACAGTAAACTCACAGGATTCCATAACATTGAGCCCTAGTAGTTAAAGCACTGTCAAACTGCATTATTTTTGAAATGTAGATAATAATAATAATAATAATAATAATAATAATAAATAGTTTATTTCTATCCCGCTTTTCCAATTTGTGATCAAAGTGGCGTACAAGTTTGAATGAAAAACTACATCAAGATAAAAACAATTAAAAACAGTATTTAAAAACAATCACAATAACAATAAAAACAACAGGTTCAGCTGAATGGTGAAAATCCATAGACATCACAAGGTTGTCAAAAACCGAGGGGGTGGAACTTTAACATCTCATGGGGGGAACGCTTGAGAAAAGAAAAAGGTCTTCAGGTTCTTTTTAAAAGTATCTAAAGATGTGGTGAAGCAGAGCTCATCTGGAAGATTATTCCATAGTCTTGGGGCAGAGATGGAAAAGGCCCATTGCGAAGTCCTTGCATAACGTACAGTTGGGACCTCTAGCAAGTTCTTCCCTGCTGACCTGAGTGAGCGGGGCGGATACAGCCTAGAACTTCCAGGTCTCAGGAACTGTTCTGGCTTTTTTTCTTGGGTTTTCTGGACAAGAAGGAGAAATCTGAGGATGAGAACACTGTCTTGAAATGCTCTCTCTCTCTCCCTCTCTTTGTATTCCTCATTTGTTTTATTTGTTTTCAGTGAGCAACATACAATGAGGAACTGGGGTTGATGCTTTATGTGTCATACCTAGTGATATCACAAGGGGTCATCTCTGTGTCTCAGGTTTTGGTACTGAGGTTTTTAATCTGCTAGGATTAAAATCTAAAGCTTTACATCAAAGATTTGCACAATTTTCTCTTCATCATCATTTTCCCTACCCTACTTTTTTCCTCCCCCCCCTTTGATAATATCTTTATTCAAAATTACATAATAAACACTTTTAAAAACCCCAACAAATGCTTTCATACTTAGACTGTACTATTAACCATATAGCAATCTTACATAATATTATCTACTACTTTCATCTTACCCTCCGCTTTAATTTCTTCCACCCTTCTTTACTATTCTTTTTCTGTATTCATCCTTCTAATTCTCACCTTTCCATCCTGGCTATTTCCTTCTTCTCTTCTTCATCCATATCTTCTCTCCCTTCTTCTCTGCTCTCCTTGATTTCTTCCGCCCATCCTTTTTTGCCTTTCTTATCTTTTTTCCTCCTTATCATTCCACCTATTTTCTCCGCCGGTCTCTTTCCCCCCTCCGCACCTAATCCTCACTTTTCTCATTCCCGTCTTCGTACCTTCACACGTACTCAACCTATAGCGTATCCGAGCTGTGTTTAATAAATAATATAAGACGGTTCTATACTTATTTTCCTCATCTTCCTCAAATATTCCCAATAGGATATAACATTCTGGGAGACATCTTCATTTTAAATCAAACATAGAATTATCGACCTCACATCCACCCCCAATATTAATCTCTCCTTTTAACAACCCACCAACAATGGGAAAATGCCACAGGTTTCCCACACATTACCAACAGTATTCTCAGTTTTTTTTAGAAATTTTAGAAATTTTTCTTCAGGAGTTATATACCAGTCGGTAGAACATTTTGTAAAAAATTTCTCTTAGTCAGATATTTCAGCCTTTTCACCACACTTTTCCATTGTGCCAAACAGATAGGATGTCCTACATTCTTAGCCCAGTTTACATTTGGTCTTTAATAGCCTCTCTTCTATATTTATTTTCAATAAGTTTTATATAGATTGCATTGATACTTATTTTTTGTCCTTATGTGGACAAACTTTGCCAATTATATGGGTATTTGCTTGAAGAGTACAATGAGGAGGTGTAATAAATGTATGGTAAAAAACAGAACTAGTGACTCCAAAAAGTGTGGGTGGGGGGGGGACCTTGTATTGATCCTCAGGAAATACTTCCAAGGATAAGAGTAGAAAAACAAAACAACACTACATCACAACACACTGCTCTAAGCGTCACAGGTGCCCCCTCCCAAGACAGGGGGGACAAAGAGACTGATGATTCTTCCTCAAGGAAGGAGCAAGTCTAAGACACAGACCTAAGAAAAAGAGAGGGGAAGACCACTGGAAGGGGACTATCTACCTGCTATTGCAGCATGTAATTAGTTGACAAATGGATGGATACATTAATTTCAACAAGTTGGGGAAAGAATAATCAGTTTTTGAAGATGCAATGTTCTATCCATTTTCCTGCAGTCTAAATCTGAATGAATTCCTAATGAAGGGAAGACTCAGATTTGATCTGCTTTGGGGGCAGCCCTGCTCCAGATTAATAATAATAATAATAAAATAATAATAATAAATAATAATGTATTTATATCCCACCCCTCTATGAAATGCAATTGGGGCAGCGTACAATGTTAAAATATACATTTCCCAAACCTCAATCTCACCCCCCCTTAAAAGGCAATCAAACAAGTTAAATTAAACATACTGGAAAATATAGTGACAGGCAATACAGTGGCTAAAGCAAAGTCGAGTCACAGTTTGGCCAGGTAACTATCAGGAAAGGCCTGCTGGAATAGATCTGTCCTAACAGCTTTTTAAAGCTGTTCAGGGTGGTAATATGATGGATCTTGTCCGGCAGGCCGTTCCATAATCTGGGAGCGACAGCTGAAAAGGTCCTGTGTGGTCATAAGAGCCTCATTTTTAAAGGTTGTAATAAATTAATCTACCAGAGGACCTGGAGTACACAGGGGGATTATATGGTAGAAGGCGGTCCTGAAGATGCCTCCAAATTCCTTCCAGATCAAGCCATATGGGTTGATTCCAAAGCACACATCTTAAAGTCATGTCCAAAATCACTGAATGTCAGCAGAACTGTTTTCGTGAGTGGAATGCTTTTTTAAAAAATCAGAATGAGCAATTAACTGTTTTACTATGTATTTCTTACCACTGTGTCAGAAGAGCAGGACTGCAACACCTGGAGATGTCTGCAATTCTGCTGTTTTTCTTTTGTCTTCCTCCTCTGCTCAGTTTCTCAGTATCCAAATATCACTCTGTTTCCTGAGTTGGCTCTCTCACAGTTAACTCCTAGCACTGGAATAAGTCTGAGAATGCCCTCCTGTTCACTTCAGCTCATCACCTGAGGTGTGGGAAAGCAGGGGTAATTGCAACCAACTGAAATGTCTCCTTTGAGGACTATAATTGAAGATTAGTCAATTTAAGAAGCTCAATCTCTACTTCGACGCAGAGCAGTAAAATGAAAATCCCCCAATCGACTATCTCTGCTCATAAAAGTGATTTAGATTGGTCCTCTCCACGATGCTTTTGGCTTGACGTCAGAATCAATTAATGTGAAATAATACATTTAAGGTCTTCTAATGCAACAAAAGGTTAACAATTTTTGCATCTACAGGGAGAATATGCAACTAATCAAGCTAGCCCTTCAATCTCAAGGTTCATGAACCTCTAATAAGAAAGAACAGAATAATTGGAGAAGTACAAACCTGAAAAGCCAGATTTATTGGAAACAGTTCCGTCACATACTTAGAATCAGAGAAGTGATCCTGCCCATTGTAGTCCCAGTGGCCAAATATTGTCCAATAGTTTGGACATGTTGGGTTCTGCGACGGCTAGAGCACCGTTGGCGAAACAACCTAAACGCTTGCCGACAAGGCCTCCTAGACCGCCTTTTGGAGGACTCGGAGAGGCGATAAGACGAGCAGCTAAGACTCGTTCTATGGTGCTCGTTCCGTCCGCAGAGTGCACCAGAAGAGGTTGCAGGGGGTTAGGGAGCTAACTCATCCTCCTGCCCCGAACCAGATCCTTGAACCTTCTAAGGCCTGCTGTGAACCATTAACAACTCTTCGGCGGATAAAACCGTCTCGGATAAGCGAAGGGCTTAGCGTAGAGCATAGGGCAGAACCTAGAGTAGAGAATCCGAGAGCCTCCGTGGACTCCATTAAACTGGATTTTGATTGCGGTTAGTACCGATGAGTGGACAAGTCCTGGAAGCGTTCGGAAGACAAACCTGCTCTCTCGATCCCTGTCCCTCATGGCTAGCGGATCAGGGGGGACCGGTGGTAACTTCGATGTTAACCAGATTATTAATATTCTCGGAGGATGGGCAATTTCCATCCAGCTTGAAATTGGCCACTATAAAAACCGCTGTTAAAAAAGCCCACCCTCGACCCCCTGATACATAGTAATATCGGCCAGTCCTCGGCTCTGCCATTCTTGGGGAAGGTGAGCGAGAAGGCGGTTCAATCCATCTTCGATCAATCTTGGGATGAAATGGATTATCTGGACCCATTTACAAACTGGCTTTCGTCGGGCGGGTTACGGATGGAGACGGCCATGGTGCCTTGGTCGATGGATCTCCGTCTGGGGCATTGACAGGGGAAGCGTGTCCGGTTGGGCGCTCTTGGACATCTCAGCGGCTTTCGATACCATAGACCAATGGTATCCTTCTGGGAGCGCCTGGCAGAGGTGGGAATCGGGGGGGGGGAACGGTGCTCCAGTGGGGTCGCGGTCCTACTCCTGGGAGGGGTTCCGAGGTTGCAGCTGGGAGAACGTGTGAGACATAAGAGGGCCCTCACACTGGAGTCCCTCAAGGAGCCATGCTGTCTCCCATGCTTTTCAACATTTACAAATGAAACTGCCTGGGAGAGATCATCCGGTAGAGCTGGGGCGCGGGGTTAAGCAGTAGCGGCTGAGATGACACTCAAATAGTCTTTCTCTATGTCCCGAGCTGATTGGGGGGGCAGTGACTTTGGTGAAGGATGGCGTCGTCTCCTCTCGTGGCCCTTGTCTGGAGTCAGTAATGGGCTGGATGAGGGAAAACAGACTCAGTCCGGAATCCAGAGAAAACGGAGGTACTTGTGATAGGTTCCCCTGGTCCGGGAATGGGCTGTGGGTTTCCACCTGGTCCGGAAACGGGATTCACGCTTCCTGTGTGAAGGCTCTGTAATACGCGTCCTGGGGGTGCGCCTTGATTCGTCCGCTTCACGATACACTCGCAGGTGGGATGCGAACGGTCAGGAGCACCTGGTATCAGCTTCGGCTTATCCGCCAGCTGCACCCATACCCGGGGCTCAGAGGGACCTTGCGAAACGGGTAGTACTTGTCTGGTTACCTCTCGGCTGGATGTTCTGCAAATGCGCTCTACTACAGGGGGCAACCCGTGTACCTACCCGGAAGGTTAAAGATGGTACAGTAACAATGGCGCCAAACTGGTCCACTCTGGTACATCGAGGCCAGTCATATTACCCTGTACTTAAAGAATCTGCACTGGCTGCCCATATCGCTTCCGGCGCAATACAAGTGTTGTGGTTAACCCTATAAAGCCCTACATGCTTGGGCCCAGGAGGTACCTAGAGGACAGCATCTCTCATACATTCCGCCCCGTCACCCTCAGAACAATCTTGGGGCAGCAACTACTGAGGGTCCCAGGGTGGGGCTAGACCGAGTTCTCTACATCAAGGAGGGGGCATACACTATCATTGGCCCCGACCCTCGGAAGCTGCGGGGGCGCCAAGAGCTACGCGTCGGGCCACCGCCTTGACCCAGTTCAGGAAGGAATTAAAAAACCGTCCTGTTTCAGCTAAGCATTCCCAGACACAAGCTTCCAGCTAGTTCTCCCCCCCCTCCCATCGACCAGCATGGTAGGCTGGTTTGGAATGGGGTTTTAATATGGGTTTTAATAGTTTTATTGTATGTGTATATGTATTTTGTAAAATTGTATTGATTTGTTGCACCGCCCTGATCGTAGGAAGGGCAGTATATAAATAAATTTTTTATTATTTATTATTATTTAACCATGGTGCAAAGACATGGCAGGTTACTGAGTAGATTGTCAGACAAGAGATATAAAAGGTCAGCAGAATGAGAGTGGTGCCATTATCCTCTGGAAAAGAGCATAAGCATTTGGCATAAGGAGAACTAGGACATGGGGCCGGCCAGACCGTCAGAAGCAAGGAAAACTGATGCCAAGTCAGGCCCAGAGCCAAACATTTTTTGGCTGTGTTTTGCTGTCCTTCTCTATTAGTCCAGGCTGAAGAAACTAACAGAAAGTGGAATAAAGCTGGTGCACTCCTTGAAGTCCCTGGGCAGAAGGGCTTCTGGCAACTCTATATTTTACCTCAGTATTTATGGAGTTTAACTCCAGCTTTCCTAAATATAATATCCATTGCTTCCTAGAGTGCTGAAAGGGAGAAAGGAGGAAAATATCCATTGTAGTCATTTCTTGCTCAGTCCTCCTAAACTCCCACTGTAAGTTGCACTACTTTTCCCAGCACGAAGCAGATGTGGGGGAGCACCCAAGTGTTTATCAAAAGAAATTCATGGTGGGACTGAAGCAAGGGTTATTTGGTGAATTTTTCAGTTGGAAAGCACCATTTGGGTGGAAGGGTCATTATAATATCCATATTCATACTATTTAGTGTTTTATACCCTCTGCCATGTATTTGTGATCCTGGTATTAGCAACCACCACACACTTCACTGATGCTAGGTTCCATGTTTTTAATGTATTTTTATCCAGGAGATGCCAGAAAAAGGGCAGAAAACATCACCCACATTCTGAACTGAGTTTAATTGTCACCACTTAACCAAATTTAATTGACTCCAAATCAGAGTGAAGACAATTTTCCCACCTTATAATAATTTCCCCCTGCTGCTATAAAAGCTATCAATAGGAAACAAGGCAGTTCTTAAGATGCATCTTACTTTCTACCGATTCTAAATTCATGACTGTTTTCACCTAATTTTAGAGCCACAGGTGGTTTTCTCAAATCAAATCAACCCATTTCTGAACTGTTTCTATGATGGCAACATAATTACAGCAATCAAATATATTTTCAAACAGTGCAGCACATGAAGAAACAATGTATTTAAATCTGATAGATGCCCCTTATTCCTCTCCACAGGTGGGATCCATCTGCACAGACATAACTGACATGCAGGCAACTTTGTCATCATGCCACTTTCTTTTATTAGTTGACCACAAATCTCCTTTGACACAAATATACATTGGTTCATTTTCAGGGTCCGTGGACTGGTTTAGATGGCTCAAAGCATCTTTCATCTGCTTTGACTGTTACGTTAATTATGATCCTACATGTGACAACTATTTATGTTCTAGTAACTTCCCATATGGATTATTGTGATACATTATAGGTAGACCAGCCTCTGAAAATATTCCATTGACTTCAGCTAGTCCAAAAGAGGGTAGCTACATTATGAAAGGGGTTTTGTCAATATGATTTCATTATTCCAGTACTTTGTAATCTTTCCTGGCTGCTGGTACATTTCTTGGCCCAAATAAAAGCACTGGTTTTAACCTTGATAGCCTGAATAATGTTGGCCTTTTGACCTAATGAACTACAAATCCATCATTCTTCTCCACAAGTCAGGCTGGCTAAGGCTGATGACACTTACAGAGCCACTGGAACCTCAGCCCAGATGTAGGCAAACAAAACTTTTTCATCTATTTATTGTTCATCACAGCCCTGCCATACTGAATAAATTTAACAAAAAAGCTATACCACATAAGTCTCGTGTTGTTGTTTTTAAAGGTAGATAAAAGAATGCCATCTGCATTTGTTAAATATGCTTAGTCTGTCTTAATATAGCAAGATTCTGTATTCATCAGATCACCTCAAGAAATTTAATTCCACATCTGGATTACTTTAGCTGGGAAGACGGTCTCCCCCATACTTTGCAATGAAGCTTGTTAATCTGCCTTATATCAAAGAAGCCAGGTCAACTTTTTTTCTTTCTTTCTTTTGTCTTCCAGACATATTTCCTTCACCAATTCTCCATGCATTTATGTCTTTAAAAAAAATCCCTGTGATCCACATAAAAAGAAGTGAGAATCCTTTTGCTGGGGGAGGGGGTATCAAAATTGTTTAATTTTATAGCTTATCCCTGGGTGAGGAGGGAATAGAGTCTTGTGGCATCTAAAAGAGTAGTGAGTTTCATTTATCATAACGTTTTATGGATCTCAATCCATATAGGCTGTGTCCACACTGATGGGAAACCCCAGCTTATCATTGGGGCTTCCAGATCCATAGGGAGGACAACCAGCACCTACAGTGGGCTGATCCCTTCATAAGAAGTTGCCAAGTTATTTGAGAAATGTACATATACTACAAGGTACATGTACCTGAAAGTATATCTGCTTTCTCTTTTAGCAGTTTTATAAAAGCTTTAACAATCCACCCTATGGAATTCTGGGATTTGTAGTTTAGTGCAGTACTTAGAATTCTCTACTCAAGAGTACTAGTTAGTTTGTTCCCCTGAACTACTAGCATAGTAGAAAATTTTAAGTATCTCATCAGATGACAGTTTCAAGGATTCTGTGGGATGGCTCTATAGTGTTAAAGTGATATCATCCTACTATAACTATGTACTGTAGATACATTCTTAGTCAAAGTAATGTAATAATCAAAATGGTATTTTATCATCTTGAGGTAGCTGCTTAGATTGGAGTCACTGAACAAATGAGTCACTTATTACAAATTCTCATAGATGGTGTAAGTCTTAAAAGTGAGTTAACTTCAAGATCCCAATATGTTTAGGTCCCTTGCTCCATTGACTTACTGAGTCCAATAATGAAGAGAGAAGACTAAAGTAAAGTGGCTGCTCTTTCTCATATTGGGAGGCAAAGTGGGCATATTTGTTTAAGAAGAAAAGCTAAATTGGCTGTCTTACAGTTACATATCTCAGGCGTAAGGTGCACATTAAATGTCTTTTTCTAATTCTGGTGTTCTTGTTAATATTTCTGTCCTGCCTTTTTCCCAGTTTGGGACATTAGGCAGCTTACAGCAGTTAAAACATCCACAACATTCCAAAGCTAAAAATGTAATTAAATTATAAAAAAATTAAATCCTTTTAAAAGTGTAAACTATTAAAAGGAAAACTGCAAATATAAACCCCAGTACATTATGCAAGGTCCTTTCTCACTGAGAGGGGAATGAGAGTGGTATGTCTTCTGACATTGTTTTCCAGGGAAATCATAGGCCCAAATCCTAACACTTTCCTTGCACAAATGAGCAAGAATGAAGATACATGATACCATTGACTGTTCTGTCAAGGGCTACTGGGACTTGCTTTCCAACTACATGATCCCTAGCCCTGCTATGAGCCATAGCTAGTTACAAAAGGCGAGTCTATCAGCAATAGGATGTATCTGTCAAAGAAACTTTCATTTTTGTATATGTGTGTTATACAGTATATAAAAGTTTGCTATTCAACACACTTCTGTGATTGTTTGAAGCTAGCTATTATGGAAGACAAAGAGCTGTAACTGAAGACAGCAGTCCCATCTCTAATTCTCTCTTTCATGTCATTGTCATATGATGTGGTGTGATCATGTATCTTCATTCTTGCTCATTTGTGCAAGGAAAGAAAACACATTGTTCTGTAATTACTGCAACATGCCTGCCTGTTTACTCATAATCCTTATAGAAGATTGCAAGAAGTAATCAATTATTATATGCCTAGATCTTTGAAGAGTAGCTCAGGAAGGAGATTAGGGAGAGGTCCAATAATCACTGATAAAAAACCGCCCGGATTGGTTCGCCACAGGGCAGTATATAAATAAAAATTTATTATAAATTTATTATAAATATTAAGTTCAGGGTAGAGAACAGGAGAACCAGTATGGTATATTTGTTTAAGTGTTGGACTATGACTGTAAAGATCAGGATTCAATGCTCTGCTTGGCTATGGAGAAGGCAATGGAAAACCTCCTCTGAACAAATCTTGTCATGAAAATCAAATGATAGGGTTGTCTTAGGTTCGCCATAAGTCAGAAATGACTTGAAGGTAAACAACAACAAGAAAACAAGAGCCAGCATGGTGTAGTGGTTTGAATGTTGAACTAAGATTCTGTGAAACCAGGGTTCAAATCCTCACGCATCCATAGAAACCCATTGGGTGATCTTGGACAATTCATACTCTCTCAGCCTTAGAGGGCAGAAATGGTCAGTCTCCTTTGAATTAATCTTGTATGGAAACCCTAGGACAGAGTCACTATAAATTGGAGTCAATCTGAAGGCACATAATAATTATAATGTCATAGTGGAAATGCACACAATGTCAGCAAGCATACAGATTTCATGAATGGAAGCAGATGGTACTGACCCATTTATGAAGACCATGGGCTGATGCACACACAGTACATTTCTTAACTACCATATCCTGCACCTCTAAAGCACAAATGAACTCTAAGGAGATGGTCTTTCTTTCCCTTTCTTGCTTTCTCTAGGCAATTGAATCCATTTCCTATCTTGAAAACCCTTGGTAAAACAATGGATTTTCCAGTACATTAGGGCCTGCCACCGGCCTTAGGATTTTCTGGGTTTTGGCAATCATTCTGCTGGCACTGTTCCCTTGGCCTCTGAGACCCACTGCTGATTGATCCCTGTAATCCAATCCATTTTCAACAAGGCACTTCTGTTCCAATAAAAACAAGGGGCTTTGCTGATTGCTGGTTTCAGTTGCAGCTGTCGGAGCCACAAATCTTAAGAGAAATACTTTAAGTATATTTGGTGGGGTGGTGGGACTTGATTGTTCAAAATAAATAGGTTTGCTATTTTATTAAATTAGTGTCAAATGGAAGTGCTCTATGGTCAGATTTGTACACACCATGGATTATGACTACATCATTTAGTTCTAGATATTTTCTTTAGTTGCAATGGTTTCTGATAAGTAAAAAGATAAGAAAGAAGAATATGCTGGTGCTGCCTTTTCCTGAAGAGTTGCTATCCACCATTACTATTTCTTCCTTGTCAATAGCAATGAGTACTTTACAACAATCAGTTGCTCAATTTTGTAATAGCAAAAAGGTTAGATGCAAGCTTGAGAACAGCAAGTTTCTTATACCTCCCCCCCCCCCTTTTAACCTTTTAAAATCATACTTGTGTCTGATTTTTCTGACGCTCTGGAATGGTACACTTAATAGCCCGAGCACTTTCTGGATTTGATTAATATGCTCTCTCTAGTAATCTCTAGGTCCTCCAACAAGATTATGTGGTCAACTTCCGCCAGAAGTATATCTGTAAATTTTAAAGTTAACAAGTGATGTTGGCTCATCAAATGAAGGAATAATTATCACAAAGTCATAGCTAATGCTTTGCATTTTGCTGATGCTTCATGCTCTTTTCTGGTCCTTGTCTTGTCCTTCCCACACAATCACGGGAAGGACTTTCAGATGACATAGCGCTGATCTGAACATTATCCCATCCAGGAAGCGCAAATGAAAGCAATCGTGCGAAATACTTTTATATGAAGTTGCGCTCATCCTCTCATTGTCCCATTGGTACCTCACACCACTACAACATGCATGCATTACTAAAAACACCACCTCGTGCTGTTGGAGAGGGTGTAGTAATAGAGGTACCTACCTGCACATGTGGTACGATTGTCCAAGTGTATTTGCATTTTGGCATTCAGTAGTTAACTTAGTTTCAGAAATCACTGATCAAAAATTGTCCGTTCTCCAGAACTTTTATTGTTTTCAGTATTTATTAATGAAAACAAGACATTGCACAATAAAGATATTATTGCATGTTTGTTGGCATTGGCCAGGATTGAAATTGCCAGGGCTTGGAAAACTGGAAAGGTCAATATGACTGATTGGTGGTCTCGGTTTTGGAATTTTTGGTTTATGGAAAAGCTCACTGATCAATCTAGAAGGTTGCGGGGGGTGGAATCTTCCTTTGCCTTTTGAAGAACGATGGTCCCCACTTATATCTTATCTCAACAACATTGGAGCAGAAGTGGGTCTTCCTTTGTAATATGATTCCCTTTCGATGATTGAACTGGCGCAAAGAAGGTATCTCTGTGTTCTGAGTCCATCCCTGTTTTTATGTAATGTTGCCCTTTTACATCCCATGTGACCTTGAATTTTTGAAGTTGGTTTTTAAGGATCTTTATTTTAGCTTGTTTTTGTTTGTATTTGTTATTATTTTCTGCCTTTTTTTGGTAAGAAACAAAGCTATTAAAAATGTGTGTACGTGCAAGCCTGATAAGTTTCACCATTTGCATTTAATCTTGGAACTGATTTTGCAGCAAGAGCTGGCCAGTACTGCATTTGCTGCCTTGTTATTTAACTTATATATTCTTTGCCAGTTATGACATAATTGAAAAGATTATCCTGTTTATAAACAAGCAAGTTTCCTTTTTGAAAACTTTTCATTCTTGCTTACTTCTGCTTATTCTATTTTACTTTTGTGTTTCTGCTTTTACTCCAATGGAGCCTCAGAGTGTGAAAGACTTGGACAATTGACCTCTTAGTTCCTTGTCCAAAGAGGCTGATTTTAGTCTCCTTCATCAGTGGTGTTCTGTGGTTACTATTGTTCTTTAATTTCTGTGTTTGTGCAAAAATAATGTATATACAGCATGCCTTAAACTGGCTTCAGAATCCCACCTCCACTGTTTTCTCTTATGCAAGATTACAGAAAAGAGTTGCCAGATTTCAGAGCCTAGCCCTTCCTCTCTGGTCCACAGGCAAGCAGAAGGAACCTCAGAGTGAGAGAATAGCCTTGAAAAATGTATATGCATGATTGTCCCTCTTTGTTTTTTGTGGTGTTTTGATTTGAATGTCATACTCTGAACACACATACTCTGTGGTTGATTTTAATGACATCAGTAAAGGTTATTTCTTGCAATGTTAACCTTGTAATAACACCAAGACCCACGACTTGTGACATTACAAGTCCGTTGAGCTCTGACATCTCAGGGAATGGTATAATTCTGACCTGGCTTTACTAACAAAGCTTTACATTTAGGATGAAAGCTTCAGTGGACCAAGATGTCAGTTTGTGAACTTAACCCAGGCAGGATTTGGAGTTGGGGTATCTAGTCTGGAAGATCTCTTGAATTAAATGCTCACACTCCTGAGAATTGTTCTTTGGGGAGGGACAACTTCAAGCTGTACTGAGAGAAATAATTCTTTTCATGGACTTCGATTTAGCACTTTAGCAACTCAGTCAAGTACAGATATCATAACTTCTATTTGTCAGTACTGTGGTACCTCGGGATACGAAATACCCAGGTTACGAAATTTTCGGGATACGAAAAAATCCCATAGGAAATCATTGTTCCGGGTTACGAATGTTTTTTCGGGATACGAAGAAAATTTTTGGTGCTTTTTTCGGCTTTTTCGCACGAAACGCGGCTTTTCCCCATTAGCGCCTATGGCAATTCGGCTTACGAAGGCTTTTCGGGTTACGAAAGCGGCCGCGGAACGAATTAATTTCGTAACCCGAGGCACCACTGTACTGTCAGTTTTGCAAAACGCTGTTACTTTGTGTGTATCATTATACTGTATAATGGTTAGTTACTTTCTTGATAATTTTTGGTTTGTGTAATGTTACTCTACCTCTTTAGTTCCTTCTTTTGTTCTTTTTTATATTATTATTTTTTTTAATTTTTTTTATTTAAAGATTATATCGTTTAATAAAACATAAAACACAACCAATAATACACATAACTTAATTAACACAACTTAACTCATATATGACTAAAACATCACACCACAAAAAAACAAAACAAAACAAAACAAAAAAAAACAACAACAACATTAACAACAACAACAAAATTTTTCACAACACAATACATTCTCCTACATTCTAAACATTCTAAACATTAATTACGCTAAACATTCTAGACATTTATTACACTTATCTAAAACAATTCTTCCGTTCTTTTGCACTT
>NC_056525.1:78707052-78716552 GCF_019175285.1 Sceloporus undulatus | reverse complement strand
AAAGTCTCGCGTGACCTTTCCCATCATGGGGCACAACGGGAAAGGTCATGCGAGACTTCGCCGCATTAAAAAACAAATGGCAACGGGCCTCTAGGAGGCCCGGTGCGGCCCCTGGAGCCCTCCAACAGGCTCCGGAGGCCGCATCGGGCCTCCAGGAGGCCCGGTTGCTTGCTGAGCCCTGTTGGAGGGCTCTGAGTCGCATCTAGGGATGCCATAACCCGGCGGCCCCCGTGACAATCACGCTTTTGGGGGGCCCTTCACGGTCACGGCCTGGTTTGGGGGCCCCCCACCCTTGTTCCCGGTTTGGGGTCCGCTCCTCCTGCGGCCATAGCCGCTGCCGCTAATGCGGCTGGCTGCTGCGCCAACCACCTCCTCCTCTCCTCCTCTTCGTGGTGGCTGGGCAGCGCCAACCCCCTCACCTCCTCCTCCGGCTCTGCCCTTCTCCTCCTCCTCGGCGGCAGAAGCGCGCCGTCACCTCGTCAGGGCTTGCCCGCGCGCGTGCTGGGGCTCCAAACAGGAGCTCATCTCTTGCTTTGGCCAGCCAGCCATTGGCCAGCTGGCCAAAGAGGATGGGCTCCACGGCGCGCGCCGCCCAGGCGCTCAGCAGCTTCTCTCCCCGCGCACGGCGTGCCGACATCCTAAGAGGAGGAGGGGAGGAGCAGGAGAGGAGGAAGGAGCCGGAGGAAGGGTGCCTTGAAGGGGTCAGGGGCAGAATTAGGGCAGAGGAGGAGGAGGAGGAGGAGGAAGGAGCCTGGGAAGGGGGTGCCTTGAAGGGGCCAGGGCAGAGTTGGGGCGAAGAGGAGAGGAAAGCTGAGTCAGTCGGCCATTAGGTCTGCCTTGGTTTTTTGGGGGTTTTAAATATTTTTTTAAAATATGAAAATCACTTATTTTATTTTATAATTTTTATTATTGCTTTTTAGTTCTTTATTTTTTTATGCTTTTTTATTTTATTATTTTTTATAATTGAGCTTGTTTTATTTCATTAATTTTATTATTGCTTGTTTTATTTATTCATTAATTTTCATATTGCGTGTTTATTTTATTTCATTAATTTGCATTATGCTTTTATTTATTTCATTATTTTTAGTATTGCTTGTTTTTTTTATTAATTTTATTATGCTTGTTTATTGATTATTTTTACTGATTGCTTGTTTTTATTTTATTTCATTAATTTTTATATGCTTTTTATATTTTATACATTATTTTATTATGAATATATACACCCCTGCTTTTTGTTTTTATTTTTTCCCCATTATTTTTGTTTATTATTCAATATAGATGCAGTGCATTTTCTGTGTATTTATGGCGTTTGAATGCTAACAAGTCTGCCTTTCTGTGCCAATTATAGTGATGATGATGATGATGATGATGATGAGATGGATGATGATGTGATGATGATGATGTATGTGATTGATTCACAGCTTGAGGCACGGCCAATGGAACTTGCCCCATTTTTAAAAACAAAATGGCGTCCATAGCGGCGAGGAAGCAGGGTGGCAATCGGCGGCAGGACTGTGCACGGGCCGGCCGAAAGGCCTCCGCGGGCCACATCCGGCCCACGGGCCGGAGGTTGCCGACCCCTGCCTTATATGGTTTTCTGTGAGTTTGTTAGAAAATATTAATATTCGCTTTGTGTGAAAAGGGCCATACTATAGGTATCAAGCCAACCTCTTTGAAGAGGATTTTCCACAGATAAGTTACCATCACTGAAAAGACCCACTTCACCACATTTGGAAAGGCACAAGAAGGACAGCTTTGTTCAATATGTCTAAGATAGATAGATATGGAATGAGACACTCAGATAGTCTCATTCTGAATCATTTACAATATTTGAGATTGAACTGAGTCTGGCAATGAATAGAAAGCAAGAACAGATGACATAACACTTGTGGTATGATATGCTTATATCAGTCAATGCAGGTAAATTGTCTTGCTTTCCCAATTCATATAAACTATATTTTCTAGACTATTTTAAAAAACAGCCCCTGTATAATTTATCTCAACCTCCCTGGAGGCTTCCAGGGCATTAATAACTCTTTAAAAGTAAGGCTAATGTTGGACTATCAGCCTGAACAGAAAAAGGCACCCTGAGGTTGCATCTGCACTGAAGAAATAATGCAAATTGACACTGCTTTCACAGTCATGACTCAATGCTATGGAATTCTGGATTTGTCATTTTGTGAGATATTTAGCCTTCCTTGTCAGAGAGATCTAGTGCCATAAAAACTACAAATCCCAAGATTCCATAGCATGGAGCATGGTACTTAAAGTGGTATCCAAAGAGCTTTATATCTGCAATGCAGATACAGCCTGAGTTGCTGAGGTCACCTGGGTGTCCAACTGTATGAGAACTAATACTTCTGTGCTCTGGTGCAACTCTCAGTTCTTTCAGAGGAGAAACCATGAACTTAAGTTTTTAAATGTATACACAGGGGCTCCAGTTTTGCACACTGAATACTTTGGCTCTTGTTAATATGAATTTCATAAATAGAGCTGTTCTCTTTCATGAAAACCAGGAGGTTGATGAGCAAACAAGATGTCCAAGGGTTCAAAGGAGAGTGAAGATGAACTATTGCTGCATTTGCTGAAAACGACAGTATAATGTATGCCACATCATTCATAATTGGTGCCATTTCCTTGCTAATGCAAAACTAATATATGCACTGTGCAAAAGCAGGCATTTGTTCTACCTCAAAAAATACATTACATGATTTATGGCAGAGGAAAAGAAGTTTATATTTTCTCTTATTTTGTATAGGCCTTCTCTCATATGTGTAATGTTTCACCTGGAGGAATATCCTCTATAGAAGGTGATTGTTTACATCAAATATTTCTGGACAGTTATTGGTTAACAGCTGGTACTTCTGTCTTCACATGTCATTTCCTCTCCCTCCTTTTGCTTAGCTGGTCTTGCTTTATTTGTTTAAATTGTTCATTGGACCTTAAAGCTGTCCTTATTTGTGCTAATTTATAGTTTGAGTCATAACTCAATTAAGTCAGAGAACTGGAGCTCAAACAAATTCACTCTGATTTAGGTTAGCAGAATAAGCAGATCAGTTCAATGGATTTGCTATCCTAGCAGTCTGCTAATGGCCTTGTAATATGGCTATAGTTTAGCGGACATTTCTAAGACAGAATTCTGCATATGCATTTCTAATACAGAACTTTGCAAGCAAAAAACTAAATAAATATGTATGACAACTTGGAAAGACAACTAAAGATAGCCATATAACTATTTGAACTAGATATCCAAAAGCCTATAAAAAGATGAGGTCACAAACATACTTCAGTGAACAATACTGGACTACAGGCCAAAGGTGACTGGAAAGAGGAGTAGAGGCCATACACAACAGACTCCTACAGTGAGCAGAGTTAACAGCATGAGCAGAGCCATTTGAATATACCACAACCTAATATATTATGTATCACTTAAAAGCAAACTTGGCTTTTAACTGATACATAATATACAGTGTGCCCGCACCATACATGGCAAACAGGAAATGGTATGTGTGGCCATGGCATGTGCAGCATGCTGCGCCACATGCAGAAGCCTCATTATTTGCAATGGGGCTCAAGCATATGTAGAACTGGCCTCACACGGGGGTGGGGGGCAGAATGGATCCCCTGCATAAGGCAAGGGCAGACTGTATTAGATTGGGGTACATTCAAATGACTCTGCTCACTTTGCTGTTGACCTTGACCATTGTATGTGGGTGCCCTATCTAGCCTCAAGACCCAGTCAAGATTGAAATTTGATACTCAGAATAAAAGGATTACCCATTGTGATCCAGTTTCAGCATTACAATGGAGAAATATTGCTGTGATGTCACCCTATCACCATAACAGGCACAAGACAGTGCATGCCCAACACAAGAACAACCGTGGCATGCATAGCATGTGTTCAGCTGCCATTATGCTTCAGGGATCTCCAAGAATAGTAGTGTGAAGCCCCATATTCCACTCAGGACAGAGTGGAGCATACTTAATTGAGTAAATTTTTCAATAAACACTAATACCGATGACAGAGATTTTATTAATTTATTCATCCACAGAATTTATATAGTCCACTCTCAGTTCACTAGGTGGTAGACAAACATCATATAGTAAAATACAATATTAAAATTACTTGGGGTATCAGTCAAGCATTTCTGATTACACTGGTGGTTTTCCATGTAATGACTTTTGCAAAGAGGCATCCAATACCTTCTTACATTAGTCACCTTCCCACTGGCCTACAGCACAATGCATGGGCATAGCTACCCACACCTAGAACTGGAAAAGCCACCAAAATGCCCCTCAAATGGCATCTAAAATATCTGAGAAGCTACTACTTCAGATGCCACCATTGCCATAATCTCATTTGAATATCACAGTATAACTTTACATTGAGGGAGCATTAAATAGATCTCAGTTTATGTCTTAAAACTGTTGTCCCCAAACTTTTTCGAGCTACGTTCCTCTTTCCTCTTATGCCACCCCATTTTCCCTCACTGCCTCTCTGGGTCTTGCTATAGACCCAGAGGGAACATAGCACCCTCTTTGTGAATCACTTTTTAAAACAATAAATTGCAATGTAAAAAGTATCTGCAGAAATAGAGATCAAGTAGACCACACAATATTAAACAGTGGGCTCATATGAATCTGTTTGTTACACTGATATCCTGCATTTCCATCAGTGATCATGAGCTGGTTTATATGGTCATGTTATGTTGTGGAGGCTTGGTGGAGGGTAGAGTAGGGAACCTGTGTCTTTGGAATACAGTTCTCATCATCCCTGATCATTGGACATACTGAAAGGCATTCATGGGGGTGAAAAAAACTGGAGTGCCACAGGTTTCCCATACCTTTAGTAGTGAGACAACCCTAGTCTTCATGTGTGCTGCCATTAAAGAGATAGTTGAGCACATCATTTAAGAAGAACAGAGAATGGATGGAGATCAGAATGTAGAGAGGGAAATGCAAAACAGGAGCTTACTCAGTCCCAGCAGCATGCTGGGTTGAAGCCTGAAAGAGATGTGAGGTTCCTCCCTCTCCACTCTTCCATTACATATTCATACATTAATCATGAGCCTCTTTGGAATCTTGCCATAAGCCACTAGACCCTGCTGGGAAAATACGGGAAAAGGAAGAGAAAGGTCCATTATATTTTTCATGCCAGCTCTCATTGAGAAGTTAACAGCAAAACATACAGCCCACACAATTCAGATTCCTCAGCGTGAAACCCATGAGATGGGATTGTTGTAAAAATTGCCAGCTAAGTCCTGGTATCCTGTTTGTTTACACCTTGTTTTAGCAAATTTAAAGACTGGTTTGCTTTTAGTATATACCATTCCCCAACTCTATGAAAAAGGTATACATTGTTTAATTAAGATTCTGTGTCTCTGACATATAGACCGCTAAGGCACCACCCAAGCTGTCACAGTACATAAAATTAAATGAAATGTACAGACTGGTTTAGTCAAATGGCAGTTCTTATTTTTTCTATGGACAAAGGTGGGATACAGACCGCCAGAAAGAGGAGGCCGGCAGCTGCCTCTCTTTTCTGTGTAACCACGCCACAGCAACCAAATTGCGCAGCGTGGCTACACGGAAAGAAAAAGAGCGCTGAAAAGTGGCTCCTTTTAGCGCCACTGCAAACTGCCTGCGGCAGCGTGAGCACATCACTGCCGCATGCACCCATCTGGATGGCGTGCAGCAGTGACATCACAGATGTGTGCACCATGTATATGGCACCGCACAGCTGTGCCATCCTGGTAACATCTTAGGGTTGTGGGGCATCTGGAAATGGTGCCCCGAGGCAAACCTAGCATGTTGCCAGGACATGCTAAAGGGCCCATTTGTACAGGGCCTCACTTATGTTTCCATGAACAAAGATGTCAGTAGGCAATTGGGTTGACAAACTTATGTTGGAATGGTCAAACTCTGTACCAAGCAAGGAGACAGGCAAGAGCATAAATACCTATGAAATAACTAACCACAGAGTAACCACAGCAGAGGAAATGGATGCCCATGCTGTTTGATTTATTAATTGCCTTATAGAAACAATGAAGGAAGGAAAATGGAGAAAATTCCTACCATATAAACTTCTAGTAAAGGAAGTGAAACTGCAAAAAAGAAGCCAAAAATTAGGTTGAACTCCCAGAGCCACCCAGCCATCATAGTCGTAGAAAATATTGTGCCTGGAAACAACTTATTTGTCTAGAGGAAGAAATATGACCGAATTTAGAGCTCTGGTTAGACAAGTAATGACATCTAGATTAGGAAACCTCCTAAAAAGGATTTATTTAATTAAAGCAGATTCTGGAGTTGATACAATTAAGAGAAATTACAAGGCAGTAATTATAATTTTGTATAATTTAGGAAAGGATTGGTTTTCTTTTTCTTTTTCTTAGAGCCACAGTAACTATATGAAATAGACAATCAAGTTAGTAATTAATGTAAATCTAAATCCTAATCTTGCAGTTAGGAAGTTATGAATGATGCGAACTGTTATTTGTATTGTGATGTATTGTACTGTTTTATATTGTATTGTATTATGTTGCATTTTATTTTATTGTATTGTCTATGTTGATGGCATGAATGAATTTGATTGGTATATGTTTTTTAAACTTAATAAAAATTATATTTAAAAAAAAAAAGAAAATATTGTGCCTGGAGTGTTCTGGGGGATATAGTTTCCAAAAGTAGCTTTTAAATCTAGTTATAACATATATAAATGAATGAATGAATGAATGAATGAATGAATGACATGGAAGAGGAGGCACCATTAGTGCTATGGGACCACAGGAATTGCAGTGCGGGGGGGAGGGGGACTGAACTTTTCCACATTCTCATGTTCCAAACAAGTCTCCATTCCAGCTGATATTTAGCCTAGGATGGAGTCTCACATTGCCTCCAATAGGAGGCTTCTTCCAAGAGGGAATACCAGCTCTGAATGAGTGGTTTTCATCATCTGGGATTATGGCACAGGGAGACATAGATAACACAATTAAGGCACTATGATTAAACTGCCATTGGTCCATCCTATGGAATCCTGAGATTTGCAGTTTTGGAAGGTATATTTAGAATGCTCAGCCAGCAGCTCTGGTACCTCAACAAAGTACACATCCCAGGATCCAATAGGATGTTGCCATGGTAATTGAAATGACATCACAATGTTGTAACTGTGTAATGCAAAAGGGCCGGGGGGGGGGGAGCTTTCCTCCCTACCATGGCCTTGTTTGGGAGTGGGATTGTTCTTGAAAACAAAATTATAGAATGAAGTAAAGCATTTAAACATCCAGTGCAACTCTGAGAACCACACACATTTCCCATCAAGTATTTCTAACTGCTGAACTATTGAGCTTATTGTTTGGCATTTTAAATTGGCTCCAGCCCCCCGGGCTGCAACCAGGATGCAGAATAGAGGCGGGGATTGTTGCACATTAAATTATAGCTGAATCACTGGCTGCTATCAGCTCGAGTCCAAGCTGTGCTCTGCCAGCACTTTTTAAGAAGTCTAAAAAGTGCCGGTGGAGCATGGCTTGGACCCAGCTGGGACCCGGGCTGATGGCAGCTGGCGATTTGGCAGTGATTCAGTGTGTGATAATTCCCACCTCCATCCCACATCCTGGTTGCAGCTGGCAAAATCAAGGTTTGCATTTTGGAATTAAAAAACAAAACAAAAACATTTTCAAGCTGTGGATGGTTGAATCCGTGAATGCGGGGGGCTAATAGTATTTTTTTAAAAAAACAGTATTGTTTGCTCCCAAGTCAGCTAGACAGAAATGTTGTTATTCATATTGGAAGAAGAAATAATTTTAATGGTAATTATAAACAGCCAGTCTTACTGATGATTGGCCAGCTTGGGTCTGAATTTGCTGTTATGATGGCAATGTTAACAACCTCTCCCTTCCTGTATACATTCATATTTTCCCTTTAAACCAATATGTATGAATACCATGGAAACCAAACTACACTTGAAAATAAAGTGCATGGCCTCCATGCTCCTTGTTTTAGAGACATTGTTCTTTCTCATTGCATCTGTTTTTGTCACCACCGTGGCAGATTGAGCTTCATCAGGAAATGGGAAGGGGGAGTAGTGGGGTCTCAAATCTGGGGAGACTACATATGACCCACAGGCCACATGTTGATCACCTCCACCTCCACCCCCCTTTAAAGTGTGGAATTCATCTAAGAAGGAAAGGAAGCAGCTATTTCACTATGAAACACAAGTTCTGAAAGAATGGGTTTTTAAAAATTCATTTTGGTCTTTCTTTGAAATCCTATATTTTTATGCTAGCTTCTTATATCCAGGATGGAGCTAACTAATTTATACTGGTTGTCCTGGCACCTGTTTCTTTTCAGCAGTTGTAAATCTCCAGGCAGGTCCCATGACTCTCCAAGAGAAGGAAAAGAAGTGGGATGAAGGTGAAGGAGGGGGGAAACCACATATTTTATTGGCCTGGACTTTCAGGTTTGGAAGGGTCAGAAATATGTGCTACATCCAAAGAAAACTCAGTCTAGTTCTGCATTCCTAATAACTGCTGGAAGGGCTCTTTCACTGTGAACACCCCACTGAGGTCTCCAGGATTTAACCTGTAGAAACCTTCCCAAGGCCTTATTTTTTTGGCCTCACTTGCCAAGCATAAGAAATGAAGACGGGTGGGAGAAGAAAGCCAGTGGCAGTTTTGACTCAGGGCCCAATTAAGACATCCAAACTAAAGACTTTGGTCTTGGTTCTCAAACATCCCTTTATATAAAACTTCCCACGGGGCAAGTATTCCTTCAAAACGATCAAGTTGGTTTTAATATTAAGGATGAGAACATACATAGCTTAGCAGTTTGCACATTTCTAAGCTAAGTGTACTTTTTCTTTGATGTTGGGTCAACTGAATGAATTGTTAGTGCCTTGTATTAGAATACGGCTAGGACAGAGGTTACTAATGATTATTCTACTTCCGTGCAACGTGTAGTGCAGAACCTAGAGGTTTGTACAGATCTTTGCTTCTTTATAAACTAAGCTATCCTTATTTAAGACAGCAACTTTCTAGCTCTTTGTGACTGGGAATAATTGTCTGGAAATGGAGATGAATCAAGTAAAAATGCAAGTACTGAAAATAAATAATGTGTGTGTGTGTGTGTGTGTGTGTATTATGGTTTTGACTGATGGCTGAGACATTTCAAAAATGATGTCTCAGACTCACCTTAATTTGAGGGACTTTCATGTAAGACAAGACTGGCATTCTGAATGCCAAGTCAGCTTGGAAACAGACCAGGAACCACAGGACTCCACGAGGGAAGCTGGACATGGAGTTGAAAGAGTAGGACATTCTTTAACCCTGGAACTGGTACAGAACCTGAAATCATATCTGCTGATAAGGCATGTAAAATATTGAAAAGACTAACTCTGGCATTTGTGGTCTGGAAGGTCTTACATGAACACAGAAAATTAATTTTCAAATACACACACACACACACACACACACACACACACACACACACACACACACACACGTACC
>NC_056525.1:78626417-78707042 GCF_019175285.1 Sceloporus undulatus | reverse complement strand
AAGCAAGCATGGTAACAGATTATCTAGCCATGCTACTTCCACTGCTAGATTGATTCTTTCCAGATTTAGGGACCATCAGGGACATTTGCATCCACAATGCCTGTCTCTTAAATGTAACAGGTTCTGTATCAGGCCCAGAGTTAAAGAATATGCTACTCTTTCAATTCCATGTCTGGCTTCCCTGCTGGAGACCTAAGTGTGTGTTACTTTAATGTTTAGCATAAAGCTGAAAGGAAACCCCAGTATTAGCATGCATTAATTTCTTAAAAAATGAGATCAGTTTCACAGTCAGAAATGGCAAAATGTGAATAACAAATAAACAAAGCTTTGATGAGTCCTTATAAATTTAAGAAGTCCCAAATGTAAGCTTGTGTGCTTCCCCCTCCATTAAATATCAGGAAATCTGAATGCTTCAACACTACTTTTGTCAGGGGAAAAAGAACTATAAAAAGATCTCTGTTTTATAATTGTGCAGGAGAGTGCCAAGAGCTGGTTTTAGAGCCTTTGGATTAAATATATTTAACAAAGAAGAATGGGCCACCCAAGCTTCACAGATGTGGAATAAGGATCCATCTAATTAGAAGATTCACTTGCTTACAATGTGTTACTTCAAGGCCAAACAAGACATATAGAGTAGGTCTTCCAGAATAGGAGGCACAATGTCAATCCAATGCCATCACAGCATCATGGACTATTTGGACAGCATGATGAAGGCTGGTCTTGCTTGTGATTTCCAGTGAGAAATGATGTGGTTGGTACTGCATGGGCATAAACACAGAAATCTAAACAAAGGAAACTAATACTTACTTATCTTTGGGCTCAGTTCCAGTTGAAGATTTGCTGTTTAATCAGAAAAGCAGTCCATTGGACGACTGTGTTTAATGCAACAATGAAGACATTTAATAAACCTTGTGAAGTCCAGTCATATTATTTTCCCCTCGTAGTGAAAGTCAGGTGTTGAAAAAGAATTCCCATGGAGGGAAAAATGAACAAGGAGCTGGTTTTATTTTTAACAGCCAGCTTCTCTAGCAAGTTTAGAATACTAAACACTTTCTTTGTTGAAGGTATATCCAGTAAAGAAGGAGAAAAAAAAGAAAAGACTGTATCTTGTAGAATGCAAGATGTCTTGTAGGATAAAGTCTTTTTAAGTGGGTAATTCTTCTTTTCATCATTGGATTCCAGCAAAAGAAGTGGTTTAGAATTTGAGCTGAAGTTTACCCATCAAGATACTTCCTGGAGTTAAATGTATTAGTGAATCAGAACTATTAATGATAGGTTTGTACTTTTCTCAACTGTTTTTGTATTCTCTCTTTCATCTTAGACCACCACTTATTCCTGGGCAACTAAAACCACATGTATCAAGAAGAGAGTTGAAACAGTTCTGAACTGTCATCTTTTGATGCATGCTTTAGTTAACTAGCATCTATTATTCTTTTCAGGGAAACAGTTTAAATTTTGAAAAATTTGAATTGGTTGCTTCAAACCTTTCCACAAAAACATACGAGAGGAAATGGTAGACATTACTGAAAGTATGGTTGTAATAATAGTTGTATATAAAGGAAGTATCTCAACATTTTAGATGGATGAATATTAAACTGGGCAATTGTAAACAGCAATAGTGTCTTTGATTTGATGTTGGACTGCAAAAAGATTTAAAATCTGTTTCAAAAAAGAAAACAAGACAAAAAAAAATAAAGGAGGAATTCAGATGCTAGACTTGGTAGGCATGATGATGCACTATAATAATAAAAGGCACAACCAAATAATATATCAGTAAACAATAGGAATGGAAATGAATATACACTGGAGACAAGAAAGTCAATTGAAGTAGCAATCCTATAGCCCTTGGGATGAGCGAATTAGTGACTAATTGACTGCCTTATTTGTTTCATTCAATAGCTTACCTCATCCCAGAATCTCAGAGTAGTATGTGTTAGATCCTAAAGTCTACTTTCTTTAGGAATGTTTTTCTAGTGACAAATAAATAAATAAATAAATAATCATACCAAGTTGTGAAAGAACTCCTCATACTATAGCCTCATCCATTTGCTCCTTAAAAGCATCTCCAGAAGGCTGGGAAACGCTTAAGAGCTGTTTTGTTGGATAGCAGAAAGGGCATTGGTTCTTGGTTCAGTGGAGGACTCTAGACCACAGGTGAGAATTTTGAGGCTCATGGGAAGGGATCCCATTAATTTGTAAAAAGTGCTAATGTTGTATTTTTTTCAATTTTTCTAAAAATTTCAATTTTTTTCCCATGGCTTCAAAATTTCCAGAAATTTTACATCTCTACTCTGGAGTTCTGAGGACGATTTTCACTCTGTATCATCAGAATACCAGTGTGAAAATGGCTGGAAGATAATTGGTGGATCATGGATATGTGGAGCATTTCAGGTTAAGTCAAAGAACAAAAACTCAGTTTATTCTCAGTGGGTTGAAATTTCTAATGCCTGAATAGGTGAAGACTTGAGCAAGGTTTCACCAGAATTCCAAAGTTGAATAGTTTAAGCAAAAATGTCCATGTGACTATTTTCAAAGGAACAAACATAACACAGCACTGAAAGATGTACATTTCTTCAGCTTAAAGGCCATCATTCATATGATGATATATATGGATGGATGTAGGCCTTGTATGCAGGATAGTTAAGCCATCAATCTCAATTCTATGTTTTAAAACAGTTTCCTTCTTAATGAATAGATCATTACACACTCATGATTTTATTAATGTGATAAATAAGAGATATCAAATGAAGACCTAAATATGTAACATGTGCATTGATTATTACTTCTTACAAAGGCCCAGAAAAGGCAGCCTGGAAGGAGTGGCCAGAGGTCACTCTGGCCCCAATCAGGCTGGGACTGTGCAACCACACAGCCTGTTACCAAAGTGTACCACCACCACAGTCTCAAGCCATGTTGGCCAGGAGTTGATCTAAATCAACTCCTTTTTAGGTCAGCTTTTCCTAGTTTGTCACAGCCTCAGCCCAGCTTCCAGCCACTTAATGCCATGCCCCCAAAGCAGCTGGAAGCTGCCTTGTTTGGCCTGTGTGTTTCTGGCCAAAGTCAAGCATCTACAAACCACCATGAAGCAGGACAGATGTATTATACAAATCCCTTTGGAGGTAGATATGTATTCCTTATATAACCAATTATTCAAATGAATATTATTGAAATAGAGAGCTAACTTATTTGGATATGTTCATCTCAGTTTGGACTCTAAGGACTTTACCACATGAGAAAAGAAAGGCAAAATGGATTGGGGGAGTAGCGGCCTTCTCTGTGGCGCTCTGCGTGACATTGTAGCTCTTCTCTTCTTTTACTGAGGTGAGACTGTCATCAAAGTATGCCTTTTGTAGCACTGGAAAAATCCATTTGACAAAAGGCATGCTTTGATGATTGTTTCCCCTTGGGAAGAGAATGGAAGTGCTATGACAGCACGTGGAGTGGCACGGAGAAAGCCGCTGCTCTCCCGATCCATTTTGCCTTTCTTTTCATGTGCTGTAAACTCCTTGTTCATTGTGCTTCTGCAGCATTTCTTATTGGACCTTATGAAATAAAAAGTTTTAATTAATAAAAAATGGGAGACCTTATAGATATGAATTATCGAAATAATGAATTAATACAATGTAATAGCATCTTTCTGATAGGTAAACATTGCCTCATATACATGAGAAAGAAATGAATTTATCTGCTATAATGTCATTGCATCATGAAGCTTTGAAGTCTTTCTTTTTTAAACAAACAAAGCTATTGTTAGTTTCCAGCTTTGAACTAACCACATGTTTAATCTCTGAAGATGAATAAATATGCATCCCCAAATAAGCTCTGTAACCTTGCATTCTGTTACTGTAAATGTTTCTTTATCCCTAACATTCATCTGATTATCCCTCAACTCTATTGCTGTAACTCTCTTTCTACTGTACTAGTAGAATCAACAACCCACTCTCTTCCATCTGATTAGGTGAGATAGTCTCCATTCCAAAGAGATTTCAACAATATTCTACAGCTGTGCTTGACATCTACAAAGCCAGAGCTGAAGTATTCTCCATCAAATTCTAACAGGTCTTTTGGCTGAGTCTGTCTTTGTTGAGCCGACTGTGCATGTGCTTGATTGGACTCTGAGGCTTAGCTCATCCGGTTACCTAAACGTATATTTATATGGTGTTCACAAATCTGTTTTTTCTGAAAAGTTCTAGGCTGTAATTACACGACACAATCAACCACATTCCTTTGGGATTCTTCCCAAGTTTATTTAAGAAAAAGAAAACGTTATTATGGAAATTACAGCCCACTTTTCTTCTTTCATTTCTTTCTTTTTTTAAAAAAAAAATAGGGCATTCTTGCATTAGTTCATAAAACCACAAGAATGTATGTCAGTTTAATCGCTTCCTGTCAAGAAAGGCCTTTCAAGTTGAGCTGTCAGTTAGCAAGATGGGTGTAACAGCTGAGGTTAAAAAGCTATCCAACCAATGACCCCTTGGAGTGAATGGATGGTGAGGTGATTGTGGGATGTCTCATTTCCCCTAAACCAAACTACTTTTGCTTTTTCCCCATCCCAACAGATGCAAAGAAGCATTTGCTGTGGTCTCTGGTCTTCATCACTGAGATATGTGTGAGCAGTGAGTACACCAAGTTGAAAATACCCCTTGGGATTGTTTGCTCTGCCTGAAAACAATGCTGGCAAACTTTTCTCTGCAGGTGGATGGACTGACAGCTCAACACCTCAGAATTTTCCCAGCTGACTTTCATTTATATGCTGGCCTTTGGGTGGGGTTGTGTGGGTTGTGGGTATACAACAAAGGAACTGTTTTTGACTTGTGGGTTACAGTCTTTGAACCTGGATGAAGTTGCTTTATATTTGTATAACAGGCACACAGACAAACCAAGAACTCAAATCCTTGGATTTTTTAAGCAAACGTTAATGTGTAACCACACCAATAATTATTTTCTTCATTTAAGTCTTGCAGTTCCAGCACATATAATTAGCACAACAATTAACTCATAGGTGTCAAGGAGTAATAGTAGATGAGCCCACCACATCACAATAAATACAGAAGGGTGGCTTCTTTTGATTGGGGCTCCAGAGATGTGCATTTTCTCACAGGCTTTGTCTGAATATTTCCCCAACTTTTAATTATTTGAGAAGGGCTTCTGGCTTTCTGTGGCTTCACTGTGCACTTAGTTATTCAAAAACCTCTCAACAAAGCCTTTCATAAAGAACGCTTCAGGAATCTTAAAAGGAATGGGCCATTTTATGGATCAGCAGACTGTTAAATGTAGAGACATCCCTGCTCATGCATGGAAAACCATGGAGTGACTTGGGCATATTTCTCAATTCCATGATAGTCTTGGCATAAGTTGGAGTCAACTTGAAGGTACAAAACAACAATGACAAAGACTAGGAACAATACAGGTTTCACAGTGGACTGAATCAAGCAGTAGAATACCCAAGGATTAGCATATGAACCAATGCTATTTTGGGTATACCCTTGTTCAGCATGGCAAAATCAGAAGCAGATGATAAATTGCTCCTGTATGATGTGGCCTACAGGTGTAAATCAGTAACACATAGCATAAAAGATTCAATGTATATTCAAAGTGATATGCAGCATGAGCAATTCATATAATTTTTCTTTTAAAAAACCAAACCAAACAAAAAGAACAACCTCATACATACTTTGGGGCCAAACAGACAGCATTTTTATGCCACCGTCTCAGCAGCTTCGGGGCACAGAGTTTTGATGCCGCATGTCTGAAAGCTGTTCTGAAGCCACCCTGTACGTTTACACATGGGCAGCTTCATAATAATAATAATAATAATAATAATAATAATAATAATAATAATAGTTTTTATTTATATCTTCCCGCCTCTCCTGATGGATCGAGGCGGGATCACAACAGAGTTAAAAACAATTACAATATTACAACATTAGGTACCACATAATTAAAACCACAGCTAAAAACATGAAACATCAATCAATCACAGGGTCAGGTGCTCTCGTTCCATATCAATAGTCTTCATAGGAGGTCAGGAGGATATGCCTGGCGAAAGAGCTCTGTCTTTACCACCTTCTTGAAAATTTTCAAGGATGTAATAAGGCGAGTCTCCTCTGGGAGTCTGTTCCATAGTCTAGGGGCAGCTATGCTGAATGCTTTTTGGGAAGTAGAGACATGTTTGGATGCTGGTACCTACAGCAGATTCTTCCCACTTGTTCTAAGAGTGCGGGGCAGATTGTATAGGGCAGGGATGCAGAGGGGAGATGCCAAGCTTAGTCACTGTAGCAGTCGGAGACATAGAGAAACATATTTGGGTGTCATCAGCGTACTGATAACCCGGTGCCCCATGTCTCCAGATGATCTCTCCCAGCGGTTTCATGTAAATGTTAAATAGCATGGGGGACAGAATGGTGCCTTGAGGGACACCAGATGTCAGCTCTTTTCTAGAAGAGCAACTGTCCCCCAGCCTCACCATCTGGAACCTGCCCGAGAGGTAGGATCGGAGCCACTGGAGAGCAGTGCCCTTATGCCCAACTCCCTCAGGTGTTCCAGAAGGATACCATGGTCGATGGTATTGAAAGCCGCTGAGATATCCAAGAGCACTAACAGAGTTACATGATGCTCTGGTAGCTTGGTTTTTTACATGCCGCATGCAGCTGGAGTGTCATGAAATTGGCTTTGGGCTTTGGCAGGGCTGGAAAACCATCTTTTTGCTGGCCAAAAAAGCAGCGAATTTTTGCTGCTCCTTTTTCGGCTGGATTTAAACAAACAAACAGCTTCATTTATATACCACTTCATACCAAACTAGCAGTGTCTAAGCAGTTGACAACTGTCAGCTAATTGGCCCCAAAAATCTGGGTACTCATTTTAGCGACTTCGGAAGGATGCAAGCCTGAGTCGAGCCTGAGCCCTTTTGCTGGTATTGAACTCACAACCTTAAGATCACTCCAGTGGCTGCCCATTAGTTTCTGGGCCCAGTACAAGCTGTTGGTTATTACCTTTAAAGCCCTAAATGGCTTGGGTCCAACCTATCTTCAGGACTGCCTCCTTCCATATAATCGTCCCCACACACTTAGATCCTTGGGGATGAATTTGTTACAACCTTATTAAACAAGGCTATCCACGACCTCCCAGAGGACTTTCTCAGCTATTGTGCCCAGATTGTGGAATGGCCTGCTGGACAAGATCTGTCATATTACCACCCTAAAAAGGTTTTAACAAGCTATAAAGATGGATTTCTTCTGGCAGGCCTTTCCTGAGTAGTTTCCCGGCCACTAGAAGTAATCTAACTGCGGAACTCTGACCTCACCTTAGTCACAGTCTATTGTTTACTATATTAATTTTTAAGTATGTTTTAATTCTTACATTATTTAATTATATTTTAAGGTGGGGGGGATTGATGGTTTTGGATTGTGTTTTTGTTTTTTTAATCTTTGTAAGCCGCCCTGATTGCATTTTGTAGAGGGGTGGGATATAAATAATTTTTTATTATTATATTATTATATGAGTGAGTGGCTGCAGTACAGGCATTTAACCACTGTGCCACCAGTGCTCCTAACATCAGTTTCTGAGACCTTTCCTTCAAGACAGATTGGGGTCATGGCATGTCTGTTCCAATCGTCAGTTAGGATCAGTTTTAGGATCAATAGGCTATCAGAACCAATTAGGAAAAGGTGGCAGTGATTTATTAAAAAATAATTGTTTAGAATTATTCACAAAATATTGGGGCAATACAGATGGACGGCTCTGTGCCGCCCATGTGTTCCCCATGTCTGTGCTGCAGCATCCCCATGTCTGTGCTGCAGGGCCAACATAACGAGTGTGCCACTGATGCACTCATTATATTAGCAACATGTGGCGATGTGCAAATGCTGTGCGGCACCTACGTAACAATGGTGGCACCATGTACATGGGATGCCACCATTGTTATGCCATCGCACTGTGCTGGGGTTAGGGATTGTGCGGTTGCCACACAGTCCCTAACCCTAAAATCAGCACCAGCACGGTGCTTTTGTGCAGTCTGTACCACACCTATAACTCTCTACTGACACATTCATGACATTGTTCATTTTCCTGAAAGCATCTGCTCATTTTCCTGAAAGCATCTGCCTGATCACTGTTCAGGAAGCTAGTATTCCACCACAGGAGAAGTTTCCTTTCTATTGTACAAGAATTCTAGATTGAGTGTTATGAATTCTGCTTCAATAAAGATTGCATCTGATATGGAAAAATTGATTCTTTGTCCAGTAGAAGGTATAACTGGTTCTAGTGCTTGCTTGATATAGGCCTTTGCAGGTTCCAGCCCAGGGTGCCAATCTGTCTTGGTAGGATCACGCATTCACAATAGATTTTGTCTCAGTGAAGTATTTGGTATAGCATTATCAGGCACTTCATTGCAGTAGCTATTCACAGAATCAGGCCCTTAGGTGATGTTCACCTTGAAATGATCAAGGTCTTGGTCAGGGATGTAGCCAAGGGGAGGGGGGGAGTCCATGGAATCTGTAACCCCCCTTCCATTAGATACAATGAATGGTGTGTGCTGCTGTGCCACCATGCTCAAGCCCCATTATAATATGGCACTTAGTTTGGACCCTCGATTCCCAAAATCCTGGCTATGTCCCTGTTTTGATTGTAATAAGGATGATGATTGTTGGTTGTATTAAGTATTCCATCACAATAGGCTTGGGAAGAATCAGGCACTCATAGAACGTTTAGGCTTAGGGGGTCAGGAAATCCTGTCTTATCCTGGAATTTTCATTCTCTAAGGAGGGATCATGTTGAGGAAATCCCTAAAGATCCAGGATCAGGCTGCCTAGTTCAGGGTCTGTTCCCTACATACAATACTGCTGGACTGTCTGGTCATAACCTTCCATGAGGATCTCCCCAGTTGGTCTTGTTATGGAGAACCAGTTTCAGCTGACCTGGTCAATTTCTACTTTTATTACACAAATCTATGAGAGCTCCAGATTTTATATAGTTGTGTTCATACTCCCCAGCTAGCTGCATTGCAATGGCGGTTAGGTTCTGTTAGTATAATTGACACACCTCAGGAGTTCATAGTTTCATGTTTTGTTATCTAGAGTCAGGCATGTTTTAAGAGGTCACAATCACCTTTGGAACATTAAGAGATTTCCTGTAAAGGCATGTTTGGGCAAAGACATGTGCCAAATGGCACAGTGCCAAGGGAGCGTCATCATGCCACATAATGCCACTTTGAGGGCACAAAAAGGAGCTCGTTTTTCCAACTCCTTTTTGTGCTCTATGGAGGTCTGATCGGTGCCATGGCATGCAGTTTGTTAATGTATAGAGTTGTATGAAAATGTTCAGATGTGACAAAATGGAAATGGTCATTCACTTTGCAGAAGCCTGGAATTGGCTGCAGCTGGGACTCAAAGCAGCAGGTGATGTCCAAGGTCACAGTGTGTGCCAGAAGCACATAACAATATGTAAATATACTGTGTCATCTTTGCAAGGGGGAAAGTATTCCAAGATGCACAGGAACTTGTACAAAAAGGGGCTGGGTAAAGTGGCTGCATGACAAATGTGTATATAAGCCCGGATGTCCAATTGTACAGTTTGTTGGGGTTTTGTAGTTGGTGGATGTGGATGGTGTTGGTAATTGTTCTCGCATGTGTCTTTGCAACAAATAAACAGAGTGCCTCTTCGGAGATAAGCCAGGCTTTGGTGTGCTTTAATCTGGTAGCTGTTTTCCTGGCATGCTCCAGCAGCTTGCCGGTTGTTTATCTTCACACAAGCTTCCGAGTTTACTCTGCGCGCTCACGCTTGCATCAACACAGTTGCCATGGCACTGATCTGGCCAGTAAAGGGGCAGCTGCAGACTGTATAGCCCCTTAGTGCTCTGATATTCTTGGGACAGTAAATCTAATATGTTTTAGTCAGAACTCCATTTTGGAGACAGGATTCAGTTGTACTTGGATAATTCCTTTAAATTTCGAATCAAACCTCAGAGTGGGCTCCATTCCAGGTTTAAAGGGGACTGGAGGGCAAATTTATGTAGCAATGGGGGAAACTGAGACCATTTAAAGTGAATTTTATATATGGTTTGGGTTTTTAAAGAATGTACATACTAAATGACTCTGGGGGGAAATTGCCTCTGGTTAGTCTGGAGAATGATCCAGAAAATCTGGGAATTAACAGTAGAATCATATGTATATCTACTAAGAAGCAGAAATATGTGAATCTGTCAATTTCATTTTCTCTTGAATTTTATTGTTTTCAAATCTCACATTCTTTCAATTTTGAATACTGTATTATGACATTTACAATTTTAAAAAAATCTTTTGAAACAAAATTCTCACTAATCTAGGCCATCTAAATTCAACAAGTGCGGTTATTGCTAGCATAAAGAGCAGCATGTTGCACCTGTCTCATACAGTTGTTACAAATAAGCAGCTTGTCAGAAAAACAGGCTTATTCACCATCACAAGCATGGCTGAATAATGAGGAAATAAAAATCAGATTTTCAGAATTTAAGCACTCAAAGCTCTCTGCCAGGATGAAGAGTCTGACTGTTTCAGTTCCTTCTATTTTCTCTTTTTGTCTGTCCTAAACTGAAAATTTTGATAAATTATTTTCAAAAATAAACTGGAACTGAAATTTTTAACAATTCAGAAATTAGTCTAACCAATCAGGATAGTCTTTATTCCCAAGTTAGTATAAAATTGCTGCCAAAGAAATATAGAAGAAGTAGGACAGGGCAGAACATTTGGGGGGAGGGCACATCTAAAGTCTAAACCAGAGCTATAACATGTGTGCGCGCGTGCGCGTGTGTGTGGGGGGGGGGGATTATGTCAAGAATCCCAAATGTTATTTTCAGTGGTTCTGGGACCTGTAGTCAAAAAAGTAACTTTCCTAGATTGTCCCAGAACTACATGATGCTGATGACAAGAATGAATGCTAATAATGCTGAAGATTAAAATAGTCCAGGCTTTGTGTGTGTGTTTGTTTCCACTTCAATTGTATAAATATTTGGGGTCTTTAGGAAACTAGGAAACCTGTGCTGTAATGATTTGAGTGATGGACTAGAAAGCCTTGAGGACATGTTCTAATCACTGCATAGCTATGGAAACCCACTGGTTGACCTAGGGTACACCAGACTCAGCCTTAGAAGAAGACAAATGTCTGAATGAATCTTGCCAAGAAGTCCTTGTGATTAGGTCTTCAAAAGCTGGGGTCCATTAAAAGGCATAGAGCAGCAGGAGCAACAACTATCTTATTTCCATGCATTTGTATAGAACAACTTTGAATGCCAGCTGTCCTTAATCAAACATCAATTATGCAACAATTTCATTCAACTTAGACTTTGCAAAATGCCACAGTACCTCATTTCCTGGCTCCATAAGTACATTTGAGAATGACACATTTTTACAGCAGAAGAAATAGCAAATTTTCCTTATAGGCTGGGAGATTCCTAGAGTCGTAGTCCCCAGAAGTAACTTTTCTAGGTTCTGAAAATGCTGTGTAGAAACCTCTGCAGCCATGCTGTCTGGCTGTGGTGAGTGCTGCAAAACAAATTCCACTAGCTGACTGCACTCTAAAGACACTGTACTTTCCACCGTCAATAAGTCATAAAACATCCATCCTGGCAGCCCATATCTTAAGAGATGAACAGAGCATGCTTTGAATGTAGCGTATCCATACCTCATCATCAGGGAAATATACATACTTTACAAGAGAAATCACACCTTGGGTATTTTCATTTCTGTTTTCAAATCAATCAGAAGCTTTAAGATAGATTTTATGAGCATCTCTTTTGCATTTTGCAAATCAAGATGAATATACAAACTGCTCCATTCAGTGCTTGCATTGGCAACAGGTATGGTACTGGAACATAACAGTTAAGCAACAGATGGGGATATGCTTAAACCACAAAATTTGGAACCCTTTGCTAAATAACCCAAATGATTTCTGGTTTCATGTGCACTGGGTATGTAGTGGTACACAGGGAGAAACTGGTTTGATATCTAATGCAAGTAAAAACTGAGCAAACAGCTTTCCTTAAAATCCACCTCAGTTGTCAAGCAAATGGGTAAGATATCTTTCCTGTCACAACCTCTGACTTCAGTCATCACTCAACCAGTGCTCATAGAATACAGTACTAATGAAGAAGCTCAAATCTTTGTCATTCAGTTATCCTAAGAGCCTGGAAAGTGTTAAAGAGTTGGAAGTGTTAGAAACTTCCCAGGTTTAATGATACCTTCAGATGTTCTTCAGGTCTTGACTGATTCCTTGTTAAGTCTTACATAGTGAAAGCAATATTTAGACACTGTTGGAGGGAGATGGAGAGTGAATGGAGGAGACCACAAGCAGCAAAAAAGTCTCTCAGTAGAGCCTAGAAATAAAAAGCGCTATGTTTTCCTCTTACCAAGATTGAATAGTAATAACGGAATGTTAGGCAATGATACTCTTAGAGCAACAGGAAACCTAGTGCCAGCCATCTCCAGAGAGCTATTGAGAGAGAGGGATGGGGGATTGATTCATAAGCAGCTAATAAAAATGTGGAGAGAGTTTCATTTTGAACATTAAATGCCATTTTTTCTTACTCAACAGGGTGCAGCAACTACTTATCCTGACAGCATAAGTTAATTTGATCTCATGTCTATTTTTCTTATGTTCCTCTCTATTTAATTGGCATCATGTGTTCAGTTCAAGAGTCATTGTGCTCCTTGATCCCCAGACCCAGTGATTCTATTTCATTCATCAATGTGGGCATTCATAGCACAGCCCATTTAGCTCTGTTACTTGTTTAAGAAATCTGGCAATTTGTTTAGGCTACCTCTGACTACATGTGCAACTGGCTCTCTTAACCTCAATATCAGCCAAATGGTGGACTTGACAAGGTACTTTCAAATCTGGAAGAGTTTCTTTTTGATGTTGTGCTGGATGAGTATCCCAGAGCCTAAAAGGCATTTCTGGATCATGGTCATGTTAACTGCTGTCAAGTTGACTTCGACCTATGACAGCCCTGTGAATGAGAGAACTCCTATCATCAACAGCCCTGCTCAGGTTTTGCAGACTCAGGGCTGTGGCTTCCTTGATTGAGTCTATCCATCTGAAATGTCCTGGTAGTGCAGTGGTTAAAATACTGGTACTGCAGCCACAAGGTTCTGAGTTTGACTCCAGGGGCTCCAAGGGAAAGAAATGCCCTTATTTTGCCACCCCCACCTCTATCCATGGTTTTTAGTTACTTTTTAAAAAAGTGATTGAATGTTTGAATGATGCAGGCCACTGCTCTGATGGTACAAAACACTCTTTCGTCCCATGACTCCAAACAAAATATGGGGCACAGTATGGTTGTGAACCTGAACCATGTCTTTCCCCTTCCCTCGTTTAGTGGGGCCATATCCCCAAACCTTTAAAATATTACCATTACACAGTTATTAAATCACATTTATAATGTAATCAGTATGCAATGGAACCTTGCAGCACCTTTGAGATTAACTGAATGAAATACATTGTAGTATATGGTTTCATAGACTTGGTGTATTTCATTGGATGATGTTGCCTATTGCCTGATGCATCTGAGGAAGTAGACCAGTTATTCCCCAAGTGGCAGTGGAAAGATCTAGGGGGCAGCCAGGGGGCCTTCAGTCAAAATATTGCTCCTGCTTTCTTTTGTGGGACAGGTGAGGGAAGAGGTAGCAGAAGAAACAGTGTGTGTGTGTGTGTGTGTGTGTGTGTGTGTGTGTGTGTGTGTAAGGGAGAGAATGGAGTTTATCGCACAGGTCCCTGGAACAGGCCTGTCGCGTTACAAAAGGGGGAATGATGGGAATTTATAAAGTAATCAGTATGCAATGGAATCTTGCAGCACCTTTGAGATTAACTGAATGAAATACATTGTAGTATAGGTTTCCCATCACACCCCCTTTTGTAACGCGACAGGGGTGTGTGCGATAAACTCCAATGACTCGAAATGGGGGGAGTATATTGGATTGATTCTTCAAAAGAGTCTTTTGCTTTTCTTGGATTAAGAGTCCTTCCTTTCTGGCGAGAAAAATGGAAAGCCAGCTGTACCCCTGACTGAGAATCTTTCCATGACAGGGAGAAGCTTCTCTCTTTTCACCCATTCACCTTGGAAGCAACAACGAAGCAGCAGTTGAGAAGCATTTTGCCTGCACTGGGCTTTGCTGCAAGGCCAGTACAAGGCAAGAGGATTTTTGGTCACTGCTGATTCATCTGCTCAGTTGCTGCTCCCTTTGCTCCTGGTCACTCTGGAAAATCTGGGTGGCTCGCCAGTCAGTCTTTTCTGCTGAAGGCTGGCATAGATAAGAGGGAGGAGCAGGCCTGGGTTTCTGCTGTGGAGGAGGAGGAGGAGGAGATGGTGGCAAGCTGGTGCAACTGAGATACACACCACGAGTCAGCTGGCTGCTGCACAAATATCAAAAAATATGGGGGGCACTAAGGTTGTTCCCCAAGAAGAAAGATAGTGGTAGCCTGAAAAATTTGGAGACCACTACCAAATCTTATGCTACAACATATTTTGCTTGGTTACTCTCAAAGGTGCTACAGGATCTCTTCGCAAACTGATATTCCAGACTAATATAGCCATGGAATATGAGGATATAACTAACCATTTACTCATAGTTACCTTCAGAGCTCTGTTGCATGTGATCTCAGCCAATCAGAAATCCACATCAATCATGACTGTATAACAAGGTTTCTATAAGGAATTAAGCTATTTAAGAATCAGAGCAGTTATTACTGAGGCTGTGGACAATACCCCTTTCTAGAACAAATCTTGAAAATGGTTAAAATGGCAATACTTTCAAGCAGTACTGAAAATTTTCCACAGAAGCAGCTCCAATTTAGGTTCAGCCTTAGTGGGCTATATTGTTGGTGGCATTGATATGACCAACCTCCAGTGTAAGTTAAATAAAATTTATTTTATCAGTGCTGCTCAGGAAGTCTGTTTACCTAAAAGTATTTTTGTTGATAAAAATGTGTGTTATCATTGGCACATTTGCTAAAAATCCTAATGTAAAGGAACTATCAACAAAAAGGGAAGTAATTTGCAAAATGAAAATGCTCTCTGTATGGAACCAGCTTTTATGGCTCCAGTTGTGCAAATGCTTATATGTCTTGGGACTCTTGTACTGGTCACATGCCAAGACTCTGAAAAAATGTAACTATAGTAGCAATCTCTCTTACTCTGGAAATAATACAGGCCCAGACCAAAACAAAGGACAGTATCCCCTTTTGAGTTTCATCTCAGAAGCCATAAAAATATAAAGAAGTCATGGAAAGAAGTGTCTATACGTTAGCCATCTTCAATTTTCACTTATGAAGTTTGAAAAAGATTCACTTCTCCATTCTCCTTGGGATTCTCTTCATGCCTTTTGAAAATGAATGATGTAGTTGGAATGGAAACTGATGACCTTTGACTAGTGTGCAATAATTGTTATGGGCCACTCTGTAAATGATACTTTACCCACAGGGAAGATTTATGAATATGAAGCTCAGGGGGAGGGTTTAGTGCAGCCGTTGAAATCCGCACTGATAATCCAAATCCCCATCACCCCCAAAAGAATTTCGCCAAACTTCCAGCTTTTGCCCCCCATAAACTTTAAAAAATATGGAGAGTTAAAATGGTGCTTTTGGTGGTGTCTCCCAACAGTGGCGTCACTAGAGTTGGTGTCATCTGGTGCAGTAACTCATGGTGTTACTCCTATTGACCTCCTCCAATTTCACACCATACAGAATCCTTAGTAATGCTTTTTTGCACTAATGTTAATTGTAAATCATAATTCCCAAATACCATTTAATGTAATGTTAATAGCTGTGACATAGGCAACTAGCAAAATTAAAATTATATCTTCAAATTACAATATCATACACACAGCTTACATGTATTTCCATATACATACTGAGGATTTGGTTAAAATGTGATTTTTTAAAAAAAAATTAAAAGCATAATTTTTTTAAAAAGTCACTTTTTTCTACAAAATTAAAATTTCAAATTTCAAAATTTTCAATATTTTAATGGGGCTTCAGAATTCTTCATTTTGGCTACTCCATAATACACATAGACTGTCTCCTATCAATTCATCATCACCGGTGGACAATTAATTTGGACACTTGTGCTACATTTCTTCAAGCTAAAATATAGTTCTTCTATAGAAGAAAAGCTGTTGTTTCCATCTTTGGGTATGCAAAGGGATCCTTTGGCACCTAAATACCATACTACATTGTTATAGCACTATTATTCCACCTTTCCTAGAAAGCAGCATTTAAAATTCTCAGCCAGAAAGCTCTTAGGCATCGCTAAACTACAAAGACTATGACACAGGAGGCAATCATAGCAGTAGAAGTAGAATTGCCTGAGAGGCTGCCGCAAATAACCACCAAGACACAGAGCTGGAGGAAAGGCCACAACTTTATTGATCAAACTCAAACAATTGGTAGGGTTGGCACAAAGCATGCGAGTTCAAACAACCCCATGTTTGTCTGATCAGCCAAAAGCCTGGTAACCGGCAGGCATTGGGATGACCTAGGGGCTAAGGAACGCCAAATGACTGCCCTGCCACCATGGGCGCACTTGTTCCTTAAGTCCTTAGTCACCGGGAGGTGCTCCCACATTATGGCCCCCTCAATGGCCACAACGCCTGCCCTATTCACCCCCGGGTCCCGAATGACTCCCAAACCAGAACTCCGTAGCCCTGGTACCACACCATGCAGATCCATGGCCTATGCAGATCCAACCACAGTTGTGACAAACAACCCACAAACCCAAGCGGTGGGAGAGCCAAGCTGCAAATGATGCCGAGGGCCGGGCAGCACCGCCTTATATAGGCACCCAGCCCCAGCTGATGATGTGGCTCGGGAGTCCCTCTTCCAGAGCAGCTCCACGAATGAGCTGCTCTGGAGGACCAGAACTCCCGACCAAAGAGTTCCGCTCCGCCCGTCCTAGAACGTCACAGGGCGGAAGGGCCTACCCTTCCGCCCTGCGAGCCAATCAGGGTGCCACTCTGCGGCAAAGCAGCCTGCCTGCCGAGCCACTTTTAATATCACTATAATAATGTAGGGCAATATTGTCTGAGAAAAAGATGATGGTTGCATAAACTTTATAGCTATAACAATCTTTCCCTAGGCATTTTACTGTATGCAACTGAAAGTCTATGAAAGCTTATGTTATGAACTTCTTACTTTCAGTCTCAAAGGTGCTACAAAATCCCCGTTCATACTTATCCAGACTAACAGGATTATGTCTTTGAATTTTGTCCCAGAACTGAAATGTATCTAAGGCCCGTTCCGCACGGCTGGAAAGTACGCGTTTCGTGCGTACTAGGGTTAGAAAGGGGCGTCCTTTCCGGATGCCCCTAAGCCTAGTATGTGCGGAACGTGTACAAATTGTTGGCGCCTGTTCTATATGGGCGCCGCCATCTTGACATCGCAGACGCCTAGCGTCCGCACGTTGCACAGCGGAAGTGATGCCGCAAGTGCACCATTGGCCACTTGCGGCGCCATTTCTGGGACCCAAAAAGAAGCCGCTTTTTGCAGCTTCTTTTTGTTGCGTCTGGGAATCGCGCAGTTTGTCCGCTGTGGTTCCTGGACACAGCAACCAGCGGCGCCGGCAGAATAAGATCAGGCAGAAGATACTGCATAACAATACTAAAGAGCTCAGTAAGGGCATTAGCATTTTAAATCTTAATGGTAACATAGAGAAAATGTTGAAACAAACAGATTAGTTTTTGTTGTTAACTGCCCTCGAGTTGATCTTGACCCATGGTAACCCTGTGGATGAGACATCTTCAAGACTCCCTGTCCTCCACTGCTCTGCTTAGGTCCTGTAAACTCATATTCATGATCTCCTTAATAGAGTCCATCCATCCAGCATGTGACCTTCCTATCTTTCGACGTCCCTCCACCTTTCCTAGAATTATTGTTTTTTCCAGTGAGTCCTCATATGTGCCTGAAGTACGATGGCCTCAGTTTTGTCATTTTGGCTGCCAGGGAGATCTCTGGCTTGATCTGCTCTAGGACCCATTTTGTTTGTCTTTATGGCCATTCATGGGATCTTCAGCACCACATCTCAAATGCATTTATTTTCTTCCTATCCACTTTCTTCACTGTCCAGCTCCCACATCAATACATAGTAATAGTGAATACAATCATTTGTATGATTCTAACTTTTGTGCTGAGTTGTATATATTTACATTTTCGAATCTTTTCTAGTTCTTTCATAGCCACTCTCCTGATACTTTATCTTCCTCTGATTTCCTGGCTGCAGTCCCCATTTCTATCAATGTTTGATCCCAGGTATGAGAACTCTTTTACCACTTCTATTTCTTCATTGTCTAGGTTTAATTTGTCAAGATTCTCTGTTGTTATTATTTTTGTTTTAACCAGTTTATACACACACAAACACACACATCTTCTCCAAAAGGCTGTTAGCATTCAAAGAAGCCTTCCAAATACACACATGATATATTTCCAAGAATGCTTTATAGAGCTATAGCATTCTACTGCTATAATGCTCTAGGGCACTCTATGGCTATAGCTCTCTTGGTCTTGGAAATTAGTACATCTAGGAAGTCTACCAGATTGCTACTGGCCTTTTGGAGATGCTGTGTGTAGAGACTCCATCTGTGTGGGTTTGATTTTGGTTTAAATAAAGAACAGAGGAGCAAATAAAAAGAGACCAGTTTTTAAGACAGGGCGTGACCCAAACACACAATGAATAATCAGGAACTTCCATTGTTTGTGGAGGAACAGTTGTCTGGGGGCCCAGCTATTATTAAAGAAGAATACAATGAACTAGTTGCAAATATCTTGTCCCACTTTAATGTAATTTATTTTTTATTTTTGTGCAATTGTGTGATCATGGCAATCCATTAAGCAAAGTGAATAAACAAAAGATTTTAAAAAACAACAACAATATTATGCTTAGGAATAGTGAGGGGAAGTATGGGAGAGGGATGCAATCATGCCTACTCACACCATGTGACTACCTGAATACCAGAACTGCTTTTCGAAGGAACTTATCGCAGTGGAAAAGTATCAGGATTGTGAGGCATTGACAGGTTTTGCAAATCAACGAGAAAGAGCACTCCAGCGACAGATGGACTACAGGCCAGCTACTGAACAGACATAGTGTCATGTAATAAGGTATGGCCACAGACACTACTATCCTGCTCTAATTTCACTTTTCAAGCCTTGTGTAATAAAGCTCTCAAGTAGTGTCCAATTCATTTCCATCAGGGGTAGGTGGATTTTGTTTGTTTGCTTGTTTTTAAACTTTTGAAAGTATACAATTTTGAAACAAGGGGGGAGGAAGTGTTAAGACATGGAGAGTTCAAAAAAAATTTCAACAAAAGGATCTTTTGAGCACTAAGAACAATAGCTGTTGTTTTGCATTTTAAATGTTTCCCCATCATGAGAATCAGATGTTAAGAAGTTTTGGCCAGTGCTTCATGGTTAACCCCCCTTCCTGCATGCTAAACTCCTGTGGAAAATATTAACCTTAGTTGTTGTTTTTTTAAATTCTCACTCGCACACCCAACAGATCTGTTTTTTGTTTAGCAGCCTATCCCTTTCATATACCTGCAGCATTTCAGATTTTTTCAAAGGCAGACTTTGCAGGCCAGACATCTTTCCTCTAACCAGCTTCACCTTAGACCTATTGGAAGTGCCTTTCTCTATTGCAGAGCCTGCAGGTGTGGATCCCATTCAATGTAGGAATGTAAGATTATCCTGTTTCTGGCATGCATCAAAAGGCTTGAATAAAGAGATACATTCAGGGATATGTTTTCAAACTTAAGAGATCGACAGACAAAAAAGGCATTAGGCAGATATAACTTCTGCACAAACATCTCCCTAGTCTCCTGCAGGCTTTTCCTGCCGTAAATGAAGTTCCCATTCTAGGCAAACTGTCTGTGGAGCAAGTCATGTATTGATGTGTTCAGAATAGCATGTCTCTAAATCAGCAGCCAATGTTGCACAATCAATTCAAGAATCAATTGAATTCTTTTAAGAGGAGTGGGCAGTTGCAGGCACATTTTTCACTGAGGGAGTGGGGAGCTGGACATGTAAATACTTGAAGGGATGTCATATTGAGGAGGGAGCGAGCTTGTTTTCTGCTGCTCCAGAGACTAGAACCCGGAGCAATGGATGCAAGCTGCAGGAAAAGAGATTCCACCTCAACATTAGGAGGAATTTCCTGACAGTAAGGGCTGTTCGACAGTGGAACACACTTCCTCGGAGTGTAGTGGAGTCTCCCTCCTTGGAGGTCTTCAAACAGAGGCTGGATGGCCATCTGTCGGCGATGCTTTGATCTGGATTTCCTGCATGGCAGGGGGTTGGACTGGATGGCCCTTGCGGTCTCTTCCAACTCTATGATTCTATGATTCTATGATTCTAATATAATACTGAGGCAGCAAACTTAAAATGCCTGGATACCTTATAAAATTCTGATGAAAGAAATTTAAATTATGGCAAGCAGGTCCTACTAAAGTTCATAGGTTCAAAATCATGGGCAATTATATTATGTAATTTATATCTTCTGAAGCAACAAATCTATATCTTCATCCCTTAGTAATATGGAGTCTCATCACAAACACATGAAGGTTGGAGTTCTATACCCTCTAACTGTCTTGATTTGGCAGATGCAGTCTCAATTAATGATCCGTTGTCCTGTTTATTCAGCTGCTTTTAAAATGCTCCAGTTTCTCTCAATTCCTCTCATTTAACCTCTTTGTCGTTGCCTTAGTTCAATTACTGCAAACTGAATTCAAACTGAAAAATAATTTTGCACTCAATTAGCTCAGCAGGAGGAAGAGGTGGGAAGAGGGTGAAATCTTGCCCTTCCCAGAAGGCAAAGGCAGACTGCTGCAGCCTTGCCTACCTCACGAGTTCTACTGCATTGATAACTTTTGCCTCTTTCTCACACTCTGATGTTGCTTGGCCATGCATATCCCACTTTTCATCTGTGAAATGTTGAAGAGTATGAAATTCAAATTAGGTCCAGGTTTGTTGTGATATAAGTATGCCAAATATATAGTTAGGGCTGTATTTGCACTGTAGGATTAACAGTTTGACATCATTTTAAATGCCATGGTTCAATGCTATGGAATTCTGGGACATGTAGTTTTGTGAGATTTTTAGCCTTCTAAATAGAGAGCCCTGGTGCCACGACAAACTACAAATCACAGGATTCTAACCATCTTGCCTTTTTCAACATTTTATTAAACAGTAGAAGTTATCCATCTTTCCAAGATATCCATGTGGACAAAGAGTGTTTTCTAAAAATTGTAAATATGGAGGTAAAGCAAATTTTATCCTGATAATTATCAGAAGAAATCCAGATCTGTAGTTCATTATAATAAATCCTCCCTCTTTAGGCGGTTAGCTCTCATGAGAAGGACTAATGCAGAACTTCACCTCTGTTGAATACCATTTAGCACCTTATGGGCTTCGGCCATTTGAACACTTTAATTTCTAAAGTGTTTGTGGCTCTCTGAAGTAAGTTAAAGATTTACCACACCTGCTCTGCTAGATTATCCTGACTATTCTAGAGGTTCCTGTAAAAGAGGCTGTGACATGAACACTCACAAAGGTTTCTGTGTCAGGTAGAAAGGATTTGTGTCTTGCTAAACATGGTCAGATTCAAAAGAAAAGGGGCTCGGAGGGGGGGGGTTAAGAACTACAGTGACCCCAAACAATACACTGGGATATTCCTTTGCCAGGAGAGAGGTACAACTCAGCAAAATACTTCATGCAACTGAGGTTTTGGGAAAGGTGGCAGATCCAGAACTTTTCAGAGGTATTGCCCCTCCTGGATGATCCTCATGATCCTGTGTAGTCAATGAAAGGATAAACTCTGATGGAATCATCAATCAGAGTCTGAGATTGAAGGTTACTTCCTCAGGTAGGCATGTACCTAGTATATGAGGAGGTGCTGGGGAGATATGATAGGACAAGAGACCTGTAAGTCCTCCTTAGGTAGTCTGGTGAAATGATATAGTCCATAACCACATCCTTGGCAACAGTTGTGCTTTTCTTCATGTGAAAGAGCATATGTAAGATTCATCAACAGTTGGATTTATTTTAGTCAGATACTTAGCAAGTAGGTTTTTTTTAATGGATTAAATCTTATTTGTAGATACTCAAAGTTCAAAAGTTTTCAAGTTTTATAATCATGTGTGTTTCAAAATCCCTATGGAAAACTTATTTGGACCTGCTCTCTGATACTTGTCCAAGTTTTGGGCAATGAAAGGAACAGAGAGATTTGTCACAATGAGCAGCAATGAATAATATATATCTGATGTTTTGATCTGACCACGGAATGAATCAGCTTCATAAAATATCTGTAAATAACATATTTACAACCCATTGTATAATTGGCTGATTGGAAAAGGAGTTGTCAAATTCTGGGAAAAGTGTTGAATTAGAAAACAGATTTAACACACAGGAAAATAAAGCAACCTCCTTCAGGGAGTTCTAAGTGGACAATTTAACCTCAATGTAATGATTCTTCCTTTTAGTATTTTGAAATCTATTGAAATAAGAGCAAGAGGTTAGCAAGCTGTGGAATAAAATAGGAATTCCTCTACAAACTGCTTATACCATGAAATGAGTAGTTGCTTCCACCATGAACTGGCTAGTTGGTGTTGTGAAATGCAAGGCTTTTTCATCCAGACTTTTTCCATGCAAATAGGTCTAAGCAACCCATTTGTAAAGTTATATGATGGATAATAGTGAAGGAAGAAAGACAATTAAGAAGCAGGCATGAAAGGCTGTATTTTCAAATGAGGACTAAAAGGAATGAAAGCAACAAGATGAAGACAACTGCAGCAAAAACTATTTCATCTGGCAAAGTTTGTGGGAAAAAGGGTAAACCCCCGTTGGTCCCGAGCCTACTGCAAATACATACCTACACAGCAGTCAATAAGGGTTGCAAAAATTTAAGGAATATAAGAACAAACAAGAAAAAAACATTAAATATTACGATAACAACTGGCATCCTGTTCATTACTCACAATACTGTAAACCAGATTTATGGTGTCATAACTTTTGGGATTCATGTTTATGGTCATTAATGACTGAATATGACCTTCCCTGCAGCCTACCTCTTAAGTCAGAAAACACACCAAAGGAAGGGCTTCAGGATGCTGGAACATGATGACTGAAGTGCTTTCCCATTCGCAGCACATGTTGAGTAAAATAGCGGTGGCAGGAATCCAAGAGTTCTATCCAGCTGCTCATCACAATGTGCCCTAAGACCAGGAGAGTGCTGCTGTAATCATTTCCCAACACAACACCCCAATCTGCAGTGCTTCAGAAAGCCTTCAAATGGGGGCACCATCAGGCTTATGAGGTAGGTTTTTGGAGGGTGCCATTAGAAGAAGTGGTTATGATGTCAGAGCCCCATTGTCATGACTATATCTGACCTACAGGGTAATATGGGATAACACATTTTCCCAATGCCTTCTTCTGATACAGTGCTGACTGGGACACCCAAAAGCTTTACTGTTATTCTTCTCTGGTTACAGATTGAGCAATTTTCATAACAACACACACAAATTAAATACTTCTTTTGAATAATAGACAAGGAGATTAAGTGGAGGTGGGGACAGAAAATTTGTAAAGGAAATAATACACATATTTATATGCAAATATATCTGCAAATTGAACATAACTGGTGGAGAAATGTATTAAACAGACTTGCACATACATGATGTCCTGGACAATTTGGATTTACCCCAGCTTGTGTTGTAAATGAATAAATTTCTGAATCTATCAAGGAAATAGAGGCAAGGTACAGACGCACCAAATGCGCTGTGCTGGCGGTGTACTAGGGTTAAGGGATCGTGCAGCAACCGCACGGTCCCTAACCCTAGTATGGCGTGGTGTCATAACAATGGTGGCTCCCCATGTATACAGGCACCACCATTGTTACATGATGGAAGCATAGCATCCACACGCTGCACCGTGCTTGTGACATCACAAGTGCGCCATTGGTGCACCTGGGCGTCACAATGGCAGTGCAAAAAGAATCTGGTTTTGTGGGTTCTTTTTCCTCTGGTGGGAAGCTGCGTGGTTTGGCGGCTGTGGCTTCCCTCCAGCAGAAAAAAGGCCGCCACCAGCCCAGGCCAAAAAGAAGATATGTACTGGGCCAGAGAGAGAGAGAGAGAGAGAGAGAGAGAGAGAGAGAGGATGACATTTTCACAGAGACAAGGTGGAGCCACCTTTTGGCAACAGTGGCTGCTGCTTCTTCACTGTCCTCTGCCCACCACATACTCCAGGTGCTGATCCCTATTTGATATGGAAGACACCTATATGGGCACTTTAGTAGAAGATAAAGAAAAAAAATAAGGGGAACGAAATTTTAAAAACACTGTCTGCTGCTTTTAACTTGCTTCCCCCACAGTTTAGCTGATTAGCTGATGAGAAATATCAGTCTATTAGAGCAGTTGATTGCTGCCAGTACCTTAAAAATGGAATTTCAGATTAGCAGTTGTACGAGCAACTGGCTGATGGAATACTATAATTGTCAATACATTGTCAAAGACAGTCATTTTCCATGACATAGAAAATAGCTAATCAGTATGGTATTATTTCACCCATAGTTGAAATTTCTGAAGGTACTGTGTTTGTAATCCTATCCCTGGGTAAACAAGATATAAATCCAATAAAATAAATAATCTGAGAGAACAATACAAACAAAAAACAGCCAACCAAAATATATGCATTGGAGATTATTGTAAAGGAAAACAGGCATGGGTTCCATGTGGTTTGTATATGTCTCCAACAGATCTCATCGCACTGCCCCATGCCTGAGCAGTAGGCAGCCCATAGGCTTCTCAGGCAGCTTTTCAAGAATGGGAAAATCCAATTCTTGAAAAGCTGTGGAAGACACCCAGGACTTTACCGCACACACAAATTTAAATGTTCTGGGGACCGAAGGAGGACGCTCGTGCGCGCGCGCGACTGCCCAAAACCGGATTTTATCGCACACAATTCAGTCCTCCAACAGTCCCCGTTCTGTCCCCGCGTGCACCCTTTCGCGTCCAGTCCGGACGGGTGTGATTTTTGCCTGACGGATTACCTTCCATCGGCAAATATCATCACCCGTCAGGGCTGGACACGAATGGGTGCGCGCCGGGGGACAGAACGGAGACTGTTGGAGGACTGAATTGTGTAGTGATAAAATCTTTTTGGGCAGCCGCGCGCGCACACGAGCATCCTCCTTCGGTCCCCAGAACGTTTACATTTGTGTGTGTGATAAAGTCCCCAGTTGCATATGGGCTGCCTACTGCTCGGGCACAGGGCAGTGCGATAAGATTTGTCAGAGATGGATGCAAACCACATGTCATCCTCACCTGTTTTCCCATGTAATAATGTTGTAGAATCTCCCACCAACAGAAATCCCTTCTAATTCTGCTGCCTTACCACTAGGGCTATAAACCCTCATTTGTCATTTGCTTAAGTATAAGTATCTGCAAAAAATTTCCTTTTGCAAAATGTGGCAAGTATCAGTCTCGAGAGAGGTTTCCAATTTCCAATAATATTTTTTCTACAGGTTGCATCAACAGGACAAACTGCATAGCTAAACTACAACCAGTGCCTTCTTGCATGAATTTTTAAAAACCAGAAGCTTGAGATGAGTATTTTTTTTCCCCGTCAACCAACCAGCCTCCCGTGCTTGATTGGGGCGTGGGTTTTGTTTTAAAAGGGGCAAGTGTGTGTGTGTGTGTTGTGTGTGTAGCTTTATGCAAATAAATTTTTATGAAAATTATAGAAACCACAGCAGAAAGCAAAGTACCCCAGTTTCTCACCAATGTATTGATGTGTTGAGATAGCCTCACCTGGCAAGAATGAAAAATTCTATACATAGTTTTCATACTTCATCTTCTCACTAATGGTGTCTGCTTCTTAGTATTCTGACAATATTGATTCACAGATACCTCTCAAGTAATCTGTACTAGAATGCTGAAAACTCTTAAACAAGTCTAAAAATGATCCTCAAAACAATTTGAACAAAAACTGTTATCTAAATTGAGAAGGCTTTTTAAAAATGGTAAGAAGCAAGAATAATTCCGCTTGGGTCATTGAGATTTCCCTGGCATGAAAGGGAAATGGGCTTTTCATATTCAAGAGGGAAACCTACCTACTTGAAGCTTCAGGTAATAAATTGTAAGACACATTTTTTTTCTTTCAAGCTCATAGATGGGTGTCAGCTTGTCTTTGAAGTTTCATTTATCAATGCTAGCCAAGAAAGAAACATGCTTTTATGGCTAGGGTGTCATAAAAATCCCATGGTAAAGATCGGATACTATGCTTTTAATGTATTCAGAAAGCATGTGTTTACTTAAAACAAACCCCATTTCTGCTTGATATGGTTCCTATCCCAGATCTTCTGTACATATGCCAACACAGAGACAACAGCTCTTCAGCAGAATTTTACTGACTCCCCCTGAATGAGAGAAAAACCCTTCTCCGTGAGATATCTCTCTGGAATGAAGTCTAGCTAATCCTAGCAACAGTGTGATGCTGGCTGAGATGGAATGCCAGATGTGTTCTCCCATTAGTGTGTCTTTCCTGTAGGCCTTTGTGTTGGATTTCTTGGATTTGCTTGAACAGGGCGGAGTTTTCTAAACCATATTGGGATTTCCTCTATGTGACAATGCATATTTGGATTATAAGAAACAGATTTATGGAAGTTGTGGGTGTCTTCAAGCTTTTGCTTGGCAGACAGTTAATGCTTTGGCACATCAACATGCCCTTGTTACTTTTTCCGATTCCTTTGCTATGAACTTATTATGCAACAAACAGTGACTCGCTTTTATGGCATGAGCCAGAGACTGGCATTCAAAGCAGGGAGGAAATGTTTCTTTGCTTCATGACAGCTGCACCTTATTGGGGCGTCTATTTGATATAAGTACGTTATTTCTGCAATAATATTTTTGCTGGTGTTCTTCCATTTTATTTTGAGTAATTAGCATGATTGCTTTGGGTCATTTATGTTGCACTCCTTCCATTTCCATTCTGCTAATCCTATTACACATTGATCAGTACATACACACTCACACAAAATCCTTATGTATACAGCATAACACTAACACACACACACACACACATCAATTCTTTCATTAGTAGAGAGTTTCTGTGTAGGCTGTTTAACTCTACCTGTCCTGTAAGTATATCCATCAAAGAATTAGAATCTGCGAGTTTCTTTATTCTTAAGTGATCTTGTGCTGCTGTGTATAAGATTTTTTTGCTGTCTATAGTTATACATTATTACAAAATAATTTTTTTAAAAAAATCATATAAAATGTTAGAACAGATTAAAAATACAAAAACAAGAACAGATTAAATATATAAATTCTGTCTACAAATAATTTTGCTTGGTTCACTCTCATCAGTGAATTCAAGTATTCATTAATGGAGATCAATCTGTGGTATTCTATGATATGAAATGCTCTGTTGAATTATAAAAGGTAAATGTTTTCCCTTTGACAAGATTATCTAGTCATGTCTGACTGTTGGGGGTGGTGCTCATCCCATTTACTAAGCAGAGGGAACCAGTGTTATTAAAGACAACTCTGTGGTCATGTGGCCAGCATGACTTCATGTAACACCTTCTCACTGAAGTGGTATCTATTGATCTGCTTGCACTTTTACATGCTTTTGAACTGCTAGGTTGGTAGAAGCTGGAACTAGTGAGGTGAGCTCATGCCGTCACGTGGTGCTTGGGTCTTGAATTGCTGATCTGCCAGTGTTGCGATCATCAGAGTCAGCATCTTAACTGCTAAGCCACCACATCCCTCTTTGTTGAATGATACCCTTGACCAATTTTTGGCTACCACATTTAACTTTTGCTGCTGGTCTTTGGGAAGTATTAGAAAGCTGGCCTTGGCATCTTACCAGTGTTTGTTCCATATTATTTTTGTTTGTTAAATATTATGCATGATTTCAATAACCCTGTTGCCATAGTCACATAATTTTCTCACAAAGTTTGGGATCAGTTTGGTGGTAGCAGATCTTCTCAGGGGAAGTGGGAGACCTATTAAGATGGTCCACCCCAAGAGACTTATCTGAATCTGAAGGGTCTTCTTGATACTTGAGGGATGCCTGCCTGACAACAGAGGTCTGCTGGTGATGAAGATACTGAGGATGGAGGCCAATACACTGGGTGTGGACATGGGAAAAGGCCTGTGCCATCCCAATTATGGAAAGGCCTTTCCTTGAATGCCTGGTTGTCACCAACACTGATATCATTAAGGTGTCAGGTAAAAACCTGGCTGTTCACCAGAGCTTTTGAGCCTCACTTATTTTGCTCAGATACTAATGTAATAGTTAAATTGTTTTCATTTTTTAAATCTGTTTTAACTCACTAATTACATTTAATATGTTACTTAAATTACATTTATTGTTTGAAACAGTTCCAATCTATCTCTTTACTAAGCCACCCTGGGATCTTTTTTGATATAGGATGGGGTAGAAATATTTTAATTAATTAATTAATAATACATAAATAATAAAATGAATAAAAACATACTTTTCTTGAGATAATTTTGAAATCATAGGCCTTGTTCATATGTTTGCAAATTTCTCCAGTCCAAATTATATGTAAGTAAATATTGCAGTTATTGTTCTGAACCAATTTCTGTGATGTCAGAGAGATAACTTTTTTATATAGAATTATTACTTGTATTTGCATCCAGGGCATGGATGTACATTTTTTGGTCTGTTTCTCATATGGTGAATGTGTTGGACCCAGCAGTGGCCACAATCCTCAATGGTCTTTCATAGAACAATGGAATTGAGGGAATAGTCTGCTGCATGGAATCCTGTTGGACATGACTGGGGCAGCATTTTGACTTAACAGTCTTCAGTATCAAACTACTCCAGCTGATGTTTGTTTTGTCAGCTGTTTGGGGCACCCGTACATGTGTTAACCATGTGAAGCAAGTGACCTGCTAATAGATGAAAGAAAAATATCGAATATTTCTAGCTGTGCCTGTCTCAAATTCCACTCAAACCAAACAGATGGAGTGACAAAAGCCAAAAGACTCCCTTCTTAGAAATGATTTAGAAAATGAAATCTGTTCCTTCACTTTGGAAGGTATGTCATTCAATCACTTTTATGAAATCAGGCTAATAAAAAATTCCACACCCTAACACCCAAACTATTTCAGATTGTTTCTCATCTCCCCACTCCAACCCCACTTATGTTATCAAATGAAGGGAAGTAAACATTGCAAAAAAGAAAAGGTCTTAGGTTTTAATGTAGCATATCAGAAACTATTAAAATCAATTAATGATGGCTTTCAAAATGTATGTACTGTTTAACAAATAGATAAATGCATATTATTATTGTGCATTGTTCTGTAATTCTTCTTCCTGCCTGTGAAACAGGGATGCACCCCCCTCCCCCAAGTTTCTTCTTGAAGGAACCAACAAGTAATTTTAGTAGTTTTCTTCCCCTGTGAGGAAGTATGTAAAAACCACACAGTTTTCAACCCCACACAAATTTTACACAGAATAAGTCACTAATAAGTCCTCCACAGACATATTTTCTTCTGTGCAGAAAATGCTATTTCCTGCACAGAAAAGCTTGTTTTATGTACAAAACATGCATATGTGAATCCTGCCCAAACTGTGAAGATTCGTGTCAATCTAGAATTCATCTTCTCAGGGTTTCTTGACATGGGAAAGAATATTTTTCAAATATTATTTTCATCCCTACTGTTAAATAAACTAGTATTTAAAATAAAGTGTGTGGTGTCTTTTTAAAAACAACAACAACAACAACAACAACAATTTATTTTGGTCATTGACCAGCATAAAAATAGAATACAATTATTAAAACAAGAAACAAAATTAATCTCTGCCATCTAACATCAATAGTTACTAACCATCTGGAGAGGTATTTTACACACAATGCAGCAAAATTTTGCTACTTTAAGTATAATAGTTTGGTTCTGACTATCCAACAGACAGTGTAAATAAAAAAACATCAGTGTGTCCTGGAAATTTAGTTAAAAGAGGGGTAATCAGCTAGTGGTGAATGTCCTTATAAAATCAACAATACAAAAGTACATGAGCTGTAGTTTCTATAGCACCAGTATCTCAAGGGCAGAATCGGAATTCATAGGGAATTTCCCCATATTTCCCTTCCAGTACTGCTGTTGGGAGAACATTGAATTGAGCTAATGATAAAGCTCTCCTAAATTTAGGCACTGTAACACAATATAAGTATGTAGTTGGATTAAAAGCCAACATTTGATTGTTTGCAAATGAGGAATTGGAAAAGGCAGAAGTTTCTGTCTGACTTTCAATATCTAGAATCCTTTGTCTTACAACTAATTTTGCTTGATCTAATCCTAAATTTAGAATAGCATCACTGAAAAGTTCAAAAAGGCTCACTTTCTTATGGATAGCTGTTTCCCAAGAGGATTTATAGTTTTCTACCAAAATTAACTGGGACATTCCACCAGGGTTGTTGTGTAAATTTAAAGCAACTTTAAAGTTTTTAAAAGTTTTTTTAAATAAATGAATCTTTTGAAAGTGCAGGGTTCAATTCTATGTCCTGCACTGTTTTGAAAATATAGTAAGTCTAGTGCAACCAGAGTAAAATCCCTTTGAATTAGTGATTGGGTTGTAAATGAACTGACCCTCATTCCACCCACTTTCCTTTTCATCTGAGGCAATCACTTCATTGCATAAGGTCCAATGCTATATATTCTTGCTAATTATTTATTATTAGCACACTCAATCTTCTTTTGTTCCTATTTTCATGCACTGTGTAAAATTACAAATGGTCTAAATGCTGGAGGCATCTCATACTCATTAGAACTTCTAAAGACATGGAAAATATTCTTTGGCTGCCTCTGCACTGCAGAAATAATCCAGTTTAACACCACCTTAACTGCCCTGGCTTACTGCTATGGACTTCTGGGAATTGTAGTTTGTTCTGGTTACCAAAGCTCTCTGACAGAGAAGGCTCAATGTCTCACAAAACTGCAATTCCCAGAATTCCATAGCATTGAGCCAGACTAGTTAAAGTTGTGACAAACTGGATTATTTCTGTAGTGTGGATGCAGCCTTTGTTGTCATGGAAGAATGATGATACCATGTACAATTTCATTTCAGTTTGAATTTGCTAATATCCATAATAATCCCTGAATATGCCCCCCCCAGGTTATTTGCTCCCCCTCAAGTTTATTCCCCCTCCCCAGGATTATTTACTCTCAGAGTCATAGTTCTCACTCTTTAGTTCTCACTCCATACACTCTATACATGCTTCAAAGGAAGAATGATATCAGGACTTCAGCTCTTTACAGTTCAGTATCATGACCTTATATGATTAGCTTCAGCTTTTAGCAGTCCTAAAGATGATGTCATCTTCACACTGGCTTGATGTCGCTAATATTTTTGTGAACAAAACACCTAGAATGGTGATTGATTATCATTCTATGTGACTCACAAAGAAGAGGAGCATGGTGATAGTGTCAGTGGTGCCTATTGAGAAACTACTGAAAGTGTGTACCTTTCATTTTAGAACCTCTACATTTAGAAAAACGGGAAAGATGTGTTTGTTGGTTAAAAACTAATTATATACAGTATAACTATATGCTATATATAATTATACCAAATGGCTGGATTTTTATTTCAATGACACTTTACTATGCAAAAGTGTGGACAACTAATTGGTCAAATGTAGTTTCTCTTGATACCAACATGTAAAAGGGATGGGAACTGGGTGTCCCAATGTCCCCAACTTAAAAATGTCACTATTCAAATCACTTCTCTCCTTTTCCTCCCCTGTTGTGGCATGTGAACTTCAGAGTAGGCAGGAAAAGGGGGAGAGTGGAGGCAGAGCTGAAGGTCAAGGTAAACTTTGAGAAAGTTTTATTTGTCCCCACTTTATCCACATGGCCATTTTAATATTTATTTACTGAAATAGTTTGATCCTTTATTCCTCATGAGAAATAGTTTTATTCTGCATGACATTCCTTAATAGGACTGAAAATGAGTCTCAGGATGAAACTCACAGGATGAACATATTGCAGAAACTCTCATGTTACAGAAAAAGTTTGAAGATGAAAGATGAAAAATCACTTGATCCGTACACTTCCCATGCTAGAGCAACTGCACAATAGCAAAGTGCTTTACCTGAAGTCAAAAGTGATATATAGGCAAAGTGAAGAGCAAGTGAGGGCCAAACTAAATGTGAAGTGTGATATTAGTGAACTGAATAGCAGTGGTAGGGAAGTCTGATTTGGACTAGCAGCATAATACTGGCTGGTGGTGTTAACTCTTCCTACTGTGCAGCACTATGGCACTTTTGAAGAGCTGTGTGAAAATTGTGGCATCTTAGCAGTCTGGTGTGATGTCCAGCATTCCCCAGAACAAAGCACTGTAGAAGACATGTGAGTGCAGTAACTTTAACAATATGTAAGTCTTGACAACCTGGATGGATCAGGTTGCTTGAAACCACAGTAACAATGAGAAGAGGTTTTATGGAGGCATCTAACTGTCTTTGTAGTGCCTGGGAAATATCCCACTTACTTTCCCAGATGGTGCAGCTTACTTTGAAATGATTTTGTAGACATGCTGAGGGATGCCAATTCCAGAAAGATAAGTAAAATTTACACTGCTAGTGTAACACTTCATATTCAAAGCATGATCATTGCTGGCCAAAAAACTAGTATTTTCCTCTTTCCTTAAATATAACTCAGATGCACTGTTTCATGAGTATGCTCCCTCCCCCTTTTAATCACTTTAATCTACAACATTTTTTCATACTGAATTGAAAAAAAATGAAGGAGGCTGGGAAGTGATGGAATGTCTACTCTGATTGCAGCTGGGAAAAAGAGGCCCTGAATAATTTTGCTAGAAAGAATCCAGAACCACAACGGGGTGTATATTATCCATATTATTGGCCTAATATTTCAAGCTGATTTTCTGCTTACAGTTCGTGTCAGCACCTAAACTGTTATATTCAACCTCTTGAAAATGTCTTCTAGAGATAAAACACTCACACACATGCACATGTGTGTGTGCATATTATAATCTCTCTAAAGTCAACTCTTGTTCTGTAATGTGGTGATATTTACAGGGTACTGATCATTTTCAGCTGTTTTGTTTAATTCAACTGAGTCGTTAGCAAGACATTAACACAGAAGATGGGCTGGATGGTTCCTAAGAGGAATTTGTATATCTTTGGAGAATTCATTCACCAACTCATCCGGCTATTGGCCATTTAGATCCTTGGAACTGTTTATGTCTGATGTACATTAAGGAGAGGGATGGCTACCCATTTCTGCATCCTTTGGCAACTGTCCAAAGAGAGACAGATGTTATGCTCTCCCAGTGTCTTCACTAATATCTTTTCTTTGCACATGAAGGAATATTTCCATCCAGTAACCTCTAGACTGCTAACGTGCATTTGCTTACTGGCAAAACCTGTCAATTTCCACTTCAGATACTGATCTTGTTTTTCATGTTCTAGGGAGCCTATAACATAACACAGATGTTTAGACTGTATTCATTGTTACTGTTGCTATTTTGTTATAAATGTCCATGTTGCTTCGGTGGATCAAATGGACTGGACTCAAATCCTTAGTAGCCAATGGAATCCTTGAAATATCCTAGGCAATTCAGGATTTCTATTATTCAGTTCACTGTTTGTAAAATGGGACTGGTAGCATCCTATCTCATAGGGATACTCTGAGCAGAAATACAAGATTGCTAGTTCTGATAAAAGGGAAAAAATACAGAAAAAATAAAATAGTTCTAAACTTTATCAGTGTACATAATTCAGTCCAGAAGCTTATTCACTTTATAGGACATTTTCTTGGGGTGGGCATTTAAAAGAAAATGAGGAAAACATATTTCTCAGAAGGAAAAAAAAACATATATTTCTATTTCTGGAGATAGCAGTGGTATTCCTGCTAAAGTGATTCCATCATCCTCCACCACAAGTGGACCAGTATGGTTGCTAAAATTTGGAAGACCTTACAGTTCTTGATGAGTTAGTTTCAGAGATGTAAGCACAAGAATGATCGCGAGGGTTTCCTTGCCTTTCTAAAGCGAATAATTCTTTCAAGTGTGGCATTGCTCACATCTACAGAACGAGGGAACCTAATCTACAAATCAATTTTGCAATTCCAGATCATTATCTCTCTCTCTCTCTCTTTCTGTATGAGTGTGTGTGTGTGTGTGTCTGTCTCACACAAACAAACATCTCAAAGGTCTGCAGTACATAGTTTAATAAAAGGCATGTGACTGCAGTCCCTACTTGGGACAAAATCCCATTGGAGTGAGCAGTGTTTACTTCTGACTGCATAGATTCAACTTGTTAGATGCATTCAGCTTAAGCAAAGCTGCTCAGCCAGCCCTACTACAATCTATAGTTTTTAATGCAGTGTTGCAAAGTGTTCCCATTCAATCTGATAATGTACTGAAATCATCAAAGAAAAACAAAGATGTGTCTAGCCTGTGTTTCAATGGCGGGATACAAACTGCTGCTTTGCGGCGGTTTGCCGCCGCCTCCGGTTAGTCCGCAGGGGAGCCGGAGCCTCCAAACGGCGCGGCTCCCGTGCAGACTGAAAAAAAAGCTCCAAAATGGAGCTTCTTTTAGAGTCGCGTTTGCGACGTAGCAAGGCGCCAGGGGCGCACTCGCTACGTCACAAAGGACGCAGTGCGTACGGACGCTCAGCGTCCGATACGCAAAGATGGCGCCGGCCATGTAGAAGAGCCGGCGCCATCTTGTACGGACGGAGTCCGTATTAGGCCCAGGGGCGTCTAGAAGAGACGCCCCTTTTTTAAAATGGGACGTCCTCCGGACGTCCCAAATGCCGGTTTGTAACCTGCCAATGAGTTCTTTAGTCTTCTTCTGTGGCAGGATACAGATCGTCGCGGAACAAAAAGAACCCGCAAAAAGCAGGTTCTTGTTGTGGTACCTTTGTGATGCCACAAGGCACCAATGATGCACTTGCGGTGTCACAAAGGTGCCTGGACGTGTGGATGCTATGCGTCAGTCATGTCAAAATGGCGGTGCCTGTGTGTACAGAGCGCCACCATTTTGATGCCCCTGTCACGTGCTAGGGGTGAGGCCGGAATGGACGCTACGTCCTCAGCCAACCCCTAGTACGTGACAGGGGTGGCACAAAGGCCCATTTAAATTGAGCCTATGGCTGCTAATCTTCACAAACAGGACTTGCAGACTTATCACATGAGAAAACAAAGTGGAAATGAAGCAGGAGAGTAGCTACTTTCTCTTCAGTTCTCTTCCCACAGGAGACAGTTGTAAAAGTAGCTGGAAAAATCTGTTCTACAAAAGACATGCTTTTATTACTGTTTCTCATGGGAAGAGAGTGATGACACCATGTGGTATGGCACAGAGAAAGCCATTACTCTCTGGATCCATTTCCACTTTGTTGTAGTTTTTTTTTTGGGGGGGGGGGTGCGTGTGCAATCTCTATGACTTGAAAACCTCATTAACTTGCCAAAATAAGGAGTTCCATCAGTAATGCTGATGCTTTAGCAGATAATGTCATAATTCTTGTTCCAGAAAAAAAGAAAAGAAAGACCATGAGTTGTGCCCATTCTGTGCTGTCTCTCCATTACACCACTGCTTGCTTAGAGAGAACAGTTGTGGATACATGCAGGAAAAAGTGAGGAGTTGGATCCAAAAATAATGTAAGAACTATTCTTGTACCAATCCTCACTCAAGTGTGTGCAGTATAACCTTCTACAATTATACTGGTCAAAGACCGAATAAATTTTATTACTTACTTACTTACTTCTGCAATTATATCTGGGAACTCTATATTTGCTTCTACGATTTTTAGGACTACAAAAGAGAAAGAGAAGAATGGTACCTTGAAAGAAGAAAAGAAGATGTAGATCTTTAAGTTTATGTCTTACATTAGCAAAGCCCCATTTCTCCTTGCAGTTTATGATGTTGGGGTTTTTGATCAGCTGCACATGAACTTCATTGCTTTGAACAAATTCTATTCCTCCAGAGCCAAAACTTCCCAGTTCTATTTCTCTCTGGAGTGAACTCCTGTAATGACAGACATTTCATTAATGCACAAGCATAGTTACAGGAACACTTTAGTCTATATGATGATGTAAATCATACTTTAAAGAAAACAACACGAAAATCCCATGCATCAATGTACAAAGCATCCTCTAGAGATCTGTGAGAAACTTTCCCTTCATTATTTTTAATCAAAGGTTATGTATTAGCAACTTGACACACCAGAAAGCTATCAAGGGCCACAGGTTTGTTAACTGGTCTAAAAGAATCCATGCAGCACACTATGTGAGCTCTGGAATGCCAACGTTTCAAATGTCAAAAGTCTTCATCTGGGAAAGGATTAAGGGCTCCCCAGGAAAAAATAATAGCTGGGTAGGGAGTTTTAGGATTTAGAACGAGGAGTTATTTATCCTTGTATTCCCTTAATTCCTCTCCACAGTTGATGACAGAAGGTGTCAATGACCCACAAATACTGTTTTTGTTTTTTAAAAAGTGAGAGTCTATGGGGAGTATAATGGAAATAGCTGGAGTTCTTCTGGTAAGTGCAAATGAAATTTGGCAGCATGTGAGTGCTGACAAAAGTTGCCAAGTTTAAAGGTCCATTTACTTTGGAACTGCCTGCCTTTCTTGCTAAGGAGACTTTCCTAGAGTTAGTAATTTTAAGGGATATTGTCAAAATAATAATCATAGCTTGAACCTTCAAATGGTCCCAAGTACTTTAGCCTAGTGTCTTTAGTTGGCTTGCTGATAGGTGAGAGAATGATGCTACTAATACCAAGGCCATGAGTTTGAAGCCTACATTTGCTATGAGAAAGTGATGGCTAGCTGGTTTGGACCTTCATTTATGGGAAGAATCCTACCTGGTAGCTGGGCAGTTTCTTTGAGCTTTGTAGTCTTATAGTTGCTGCTTCATCTCCTGATACCACCTCTGTGATCTGGACTGAACTGATCTGTATCTTGAACACTTTTGTTTAGGGAAAGGACAGTTTAGTATATTACCTCCAGTTTAAAAAACTTTTGTTAAATACTTTTGAAACTAATAAAGCAGAGAGATATTAGACAAGTTCTCTTTCCCCAGCATTTTCTTTCTATTGTAGAGGATAACTTAGTCAGTGATCTCTCTTCAGGGTGACCAGATGTCCTCCTTTTCCGGGACATATCCTACATTTCAACCTTCTGTCCAGGAGGAATTCCAAAATGTCCCCCATCGAGTTTATATTTATATGAGTGTTTTTAATAATAATAATAATAATAATAATAATAATAATAATAATAAATTTTATTTCTACCCCGCCCTTCCACAGATGTGATCAGGGCGGCTTACAAAATTTTTAAAACATATCAGTACAAGATAAAAAGACAATATAACAGTTAAAAACATTGCTACAAATACAGGAACAGGAAACAATAAAATACACATGTCAAGGGCAAAGGGAAGGAAGAAAAATTTACATCGGTCCGGGTCGAAAGGGGAAAAGGAGGGCAGGAAAATAAACAAACAATCTAAATAGGGAAGGCCAGCCGGAATAGATATGTTTTCAGCTGTTTCTTAAAGACAGCTAATGAGGCGGCGGAGCGAAGCTCTGCAGGGAGCTTATTCCAGTGTAAAGGGGCAGTAATGGCAAAAGCCCTATGTGAGGTCCGTATAAGGTTAGATCTGGGGACCTCCAACAATTTCGTCCTGGAAGTTCTGAGTGTGCGAGGCGGATTATATGGGGAGAGGCGGTCCTCCAAGTACCCTGGGCCCAAGCCATTTAGGGCTTTATAGGTCAAAACCAACACCTTGAATTGAGCTCGGAAACGAATAGGCAGCCAGTGAAGGTCTTTTAAAATAGGTGTTATATGATCCGATCTGGAACTACCAGCGACCAGTCTGGCTGCCATATTCTGCACCAATTGCAGCTTCCGGGTTTGGTACAAGGGTTGCCCCATGTAGAGCGCATTGCAGAAGTCCAATCGAGAGGTTACCAAAGCATGTACAACAGATTTAGCTTTTATTTTGTCACATCCTACTTTTTTCTTGAATATCCTACATTTTACAGTGCCTTGTTCCCCTTTGTGGTTATGACATTTGATCACTCTGTTTCTCTTCCTACAGTTCAGGAACATGAGTATCTCATTTTCTGTTTCTGAGAAGAAGGCCTCAACATCCTTTCATACTCAGAGTATGAAACATCCTTCCATGTGCTCACACCTACTTGTGCTCACACATGGTGCCTATTTGAAAAGAAACTTTTTTTTAGCTTCCAAGAAATTTTCCTATTTTATTTTGTGACTGATAATGTTTTTTCCTATTATCTTTAAATGTGGATTTTGCATTGTTTTCCTCAAATTAAAATTGCCAGATAATTAGGACTTGGAATGTAATTGAACTAAAAAAAACTTGTTGCATTCTTTGTACTCTGCTCACTGAGTGGGCCATTAAGATTCCCATTCTTAGATGCAAAGTGTTCAGTTTTTAATGCATTTATGCTGCATTACCACTGTCCCAACTTAGAATTCCCCACAACTGGTTTCCCATAAAGCTCATCGGTCCCCTGAACCCAATTTCTACCCATATTTATTTCTTATTGCTCTGTCTTTGCATAAACCTATGCTGCTTATCCCACACACCTTTTTCACATGTATGATAAGCAAGCTTCCTGGCAGTCCCCCCCCCCAGTCTCCTGGTACTGTTTGTTTTATATATTTGTGCCGTACATGTAAGTAGAGAAAAGAGTACCCATTATTGCTCTAATCTCAGGTACAGAAAGATACTAAACTGACCAGATGATAGACTGATAGGCGAACATGGATCTTGATGGTTGAGGGATGTACTTGGATGTCCCCTGGTTTTTTGGTACTATTGGTACTAGGTTGATTCCCCATAAAACAGTCACTTGAATACTCAGTGCAGCACCAGCCTTAGGGCTGCATGGGGGATGAGTCATCCATAATGACTCAATCTCTCATACAAGGAAACCCATCTGCCCTGGCACTGGATAGGAAGGTGTGTAATGAGTCCTTGGCTGAAGAAAGGAACATTGTGGGATGCTGTTGTCCCAGTCTGCAACATAATGATGTTTGGCAGCCATCACTATCAAAAGAAATAAATTACAAGTAACATGTTAATGTGACTATAATTTGTTGTTGCCAATCTCTGCACATAACATTAAATGTGAGCATCATGTTTAAACTTTAAACATATCAAAATCTGAATTTTCACACATAGATACATGCATACACAAAAATACACACAAACATGCCCATGCATCAATTTGCAATATCAAATTAATGGATTTGCAATATAATCATGGATTATAATACTTGCTATAAGCATAATAAGGAATGTGTATTGTTTCAGAGCAGCCTAAAAGACACTGGATAAAATTAATAAATAGCACCCATGTCTCATTTGTGCTGCTAGACATGGTAGGGATAAAAACAACCTCTTTGGCATCCCGTCTTTTAATAATATTGCTTAAACTAGGGAAAAATTCCTCCTGATCTCAGAATCTGTTCAGATTCTGAATATATTGAAATCCACCTAATTATTTCCTTCATTCCATATTAGCTCCAAAACAATAATATACGCTTTGAATATCCCACATTCGTGAACTTTCATGTTGCAATGCTAAACAAGATGATCCTTATAAATTTGCATAACACTGTCCTAAGATCCCTTCAGAAAAACAGAAGCAAGTTCAAGAATGAGTGAACATCAATGGAGCAGCAGCATGTATTTACAACTCTACTGGGATGATGACAGTAACTTGGGACTTATCTATTAAGAACAAAATAGCTGGCAGGGCAAGGATTAAGTGTGTACATGATCAAATGCACACACAAACACATACACAAATCTATAGGTAACATCTAGTATGATGGTCAGCAATGTGCTTTTGCAAGAGAAATAATTGGAATTCACTGGGGGCACAAAATATTGGGAGGTTCTCCAAAACAAGCTTGACTGAAAGATTTTCTTGAGCTGCTCCCCATTCTGCACATGCAGAGAAACCCCCTCATGGTTTGCCTTGGTTGCTGAGGAATTCACTCACAGATGTATACATAGATACAGATCACTTAATTTCTCATCACTTGATTACTCAAAAAACTTGATGACTCCCAGCTGAGTGTATAACTGAGTCCATGCTGTTTTTGAAGTGAAAAGAAATTTGGTTTTCTTGTTGTATGTATGAGTTTTAAAAATATTATCTATGATGGTTCATGAACCAAAGGCAACCACTCCTTGGTGCTGCAGTTTTACAGCAGTACGTGTGTAATGTAATGTAACATAGTTGTTTAATGTTGTAACCCCAAGTCATAACAGAAATAAAAGAAAATACATATTTGTTATAACAGCAATGTCAAATATGAGTAAAAACATACAAAAGGTAAAACAGTGGTTATAGCACATGAAAAAAATCTACAGGTTAAAATTGAAGATGCCAGCTATGATCTGCTCAAAAATGTTAGAGACATAATTCTCTAAATTTACAAGATAAAAAGGTAAAGATAGACACTTGATATGTAACATACAGGATCATATCTGTCAATAAGTAATTGATACATTCATCTTCATACTCCATGAAAGCCTGATTTAAGGTAACAACTCATTAAGAGACTTAAGACCTTCCTGTTTTGGCAAGCCTTCCCCGATGTCCCTTGATATTGGGACTCCCCCCCTATATGTACAACATTATCGAGCATATCAGCTGGCCTGGTTTTGATGTATGGTTTTAATGTGTATTTTTGGAATGTTGTTATAAGTTTTATTTATGTATTGCAAATTTTATCCTGTATTTTGTATTTGTCATTGCAATTTTTACTGTACACCGCTATGATCAACATGGAATAGCGGTCTTTAAATAAAACTTATTATTATTATTGTTATTGTTATTGTTATTATTTATTATCAGCCCACACCTTCCATAAAAATGATTCCTTAGCAATTTTCAAATCTGGATTCTCCTATAAATCAATCTGGCATAACTGTATGGGTTAAATTACAAATTGTGGGAGTTCCTTGGGTCCGCGCTGGCATTCCCCCGGGGCCCTCTGGGTCCCTCTGGGCTCATGCCAGCTCTCCCTGAGCCTATGCTGGCTCTCCCTGTACCTAATTCTTCCCAGATACAAAGAGGAGCAAAACCATGCAATAATACTATAAAACTATCCCTTCCAAAATAATCAATGAGGTTTTGATTAAGAAATCTCAGTTCTGAACTGCTCCACTGTTGCACCATAAAATCACCCATTATTTTGGCTAAATCAATAAAATGTCACAGTGTTCCCTTCTCTAAAATGCTAAAACTAGTTCCTTGTGGTCATGCAATACTTTCAACAGCAATTAGGAAGAAATTAGGAGGTGCATGTCTGGAGCTTCCAAATTCCTCAGCAGAAAAACAATTACCATATTACATGTTTATACATACAGCAAAAGTACATTTACCACAACTTATATAATGCATGTTTATATGGGAGAAACAAGGCTGTTGGTGGCTCACATCGCATACTCATGTGGTGCTAAACTGTATATTTTGCTAGGTACTGGTGAAATTTTCTCTTACACTCAATATGCTCTCAGTAAATTAAGATATAGCACATCTTATAAATACATAAAATCCATAAATTCTTATATATACACACACACTGTTAAAGAGAAGCACACCTTTCACCTTTTTTAACATTTCTAATTTTTGAAAACCGTTGTATACATAGCAATGTAGCATCCTTCCAGCTTCTTTTCCTTTTCCATCTTCTTTTTTGCAGTTGTATCTACTTGAAGCCATAGCATTTCAAAGGGTGGATTTCAGAAAGGTTCCTCAACATCCCAGTTGTTTCTAACCCCCAAGAACAACCAAAGCTTGTGACTTTTCCATCTCTTAGGTTAATCACAGTATTAAATGGTAGAATTCAAAGACCTAGCCATGTTAGACTGTAAAATCAGTATGCTTGTAGCACCGGTGAGACTAACTGAAAGAAAGAAGTGATAGCATGAGCTTTCATAGATTTGTGTCTAATTCTTCAGATGCATGGGGAAGTAGACACAAGTGTATGAAAGTTTCTTTCTTTCAGTTAGTCTCAAAGGTGCTACAAGATCACTTTACCTACTGATATTATTAAATGATACAGAAAGTAAACTTGAGAAGACAGTTAGCTACCTTTATTGCAGTGAAAATTATTGTATTACATGGCAAAAGTGTGTAATGCATGTGAAAAACAACAACATGTAGTCAGCCCTCCATATCCATGGATTTTTTATCCATGGACTCAAGCATCTATGGCTTGAACATATTCCAAACGAATATAAATTCCAAAAAGCAAACCTTGATTTTTCCATTTTACTACCTCAGTGTATATAATATGACTTGAGCTTTCCTCTTCTTTTACTTTCTAATGCAAAAATTTTCCTTTCTTCTGCAGTTCTCCTCTCTTACTATTATGCCACTTCTTTAGATAGTGAGGTTAAAAGCAGGGGCTTCTGATTTTTCTCCCTGTTTTTCCACAGCTGAGTGCTTATTAGATGATGCTTTATATAAATATGCTGATGGCAGCCATGGTGATCATGAAGGAGGAGGAGAAGAAGGGGAGAAAGCAGTGGTAGTGGAAGCAGGAGCAATAGTTTGGAAGAAATTGTTTTCAAATTGCTAGTGCCAAACATTGGCCCAGTACAGACGGGCACACTGCGGCGATATTAGGGATTGATAGGGCTGGGCGTCCAGATGCATCCAGCTCTAGTGACATCACAGGTGCGTGTGCCCATCCACATGGTGGGCGCCACAGCTGTGCAGCTGTGGCACTGCGTACAGACACCTCTTGGCAGAAGCGGTATCATAGGTTGCAGCCCTTATGATGCAAAAAAGGAGCAGCCTAGGGTGGCTCCTTTTTTAGTGCGCATCTGTGCAGCAGCATGTGGATGCTGCTGCACATCTGCGTAGCAAAGAGAAGTGGTGTTTTGTCGCCCGTGTGTACTGGGCCTTAGATTTAACTTATCTTTTGCTGAAGACTAGAAAGTTTCCATAAAACAGGTCATGCAACTGGTCCATCCAATCTGGTATTGTCTACTAGAAGCTGTTCTCCAGTAGCAGCAAATATCCTTACCTAGTAGCTAATCCTTTAACTGGAGATGCTGGAGACTGAACCAAGGACTTTCTGGATATGAAAGCATGTTCTACTACAGTCCTTTTACAAAATCAGTTCAAAACATCCTCAGAGATGCTTCCAAAGTTTCACTCACATTGAAGCATGTGTATTCCCAGGATTGATAGTTCATGTCAGACCTCCTAAACCCAACAAAGATTGTGCCACCATCAAATTTCTGGCTGCTGCTGTCAAAATTTACCAGCAAATTTTGCAGCTCTCTGTAGTGCTGGAAGATGCTGGAACATTCTCCCACACCACAGAGACTTGCCAGACCACAGGGCAGACCACCTTCTTCCTTTCCAGAACCAACAGGAAATAAAGGGAAGTGGAAAAAATACTGCAATGTGGGTGGTGCGGATGATGGCTGCGGCTGCTGTTCCAGTGGCAGTGGGGTGTCTGGGGGCTGCCAAAAAGTTGTGCAAGGATCCATGGCCTGCATTTTGCCCACCCTGGAACTACATCATTTTTCCAAATATCATCACTCAGAATACTGAAGGCCATTTTATTTTCTCTCTAAAAATTATTAGGAAAAATTGCCTTAAATGTCTGATGCTGAAGAACATGAAGATCTTGTAGTGAACCAAGACCCTCTGGAAAAAGTTACAAGTAACAAATAATTTAGACTAACTAGGGGATTCCAATGCTATTAAACTTTGTTGAACCTTTGGATTGTATCAAAGGACCACATGGAAACTAAGAAGATGCATCACACATCCTAAAGCGCATTACTGAGGGACATCAATATTTCTCACCAAGCTTCGTTTTGGTCCCAATTTGATAAGATGTCTCTCTGGAGAACCTCAGTTGTCAGTATTAATGGTTTAAATCGGCACTGATAAATTCTATTTATGTTGAAAGAAGACTCAGGTGGGTCACTGTAAAGTAAACTTTTCTTGAATAGTAAACAGAGAATTCTCTCTCTCTTTGTATGTGTTTTAATGTGTACGCTAATGTTCATCAACTTTAGTAAAAGGTGGTTGTCAAAATAGCTCTTTTCATCTACATGACCTTTTCATGCACTACATGTATTGCACTCTGTCTAAATTACACAATGAGTGAATGTGTTATACCCTGTCCCATTTATAAAGTCTTATGTTTCAACAGAGGTAAATTCCAAACAATACCCCCATATTCACACATACCAAAAAACCAATTTAAAAAAGGAATTTCTTTTTGTTTTCTATGTAGCATGTTCCCTTCTCCCCAAATGTATACACCTTTTAATAGCTAATAATATTTGTGGTGATTATTTGAAGGCTAAATAAATACATTTAAAATGAAGAACAAATGTTACAATAATGATTTAATCAGATTATACATTCCATCTTAAATTACAATTTTATGGAAGGTTTTCAGATTGTTGTCCCTGGGCAGCAATGCATTGCTCACATTGTCAAAGCACAGAATTGCAAACATCACTTAAAATTACTGTGACATTTTGCGACACGTCTCTACTACTATCTTTAATTTCTCAAGTGTATTTGGTTTTGTGGCATAAACACTATTTTTAAGGTACCCCCACAAGAAGAAGTTGTTAAGGGTGTATACATTTTTGGAAGGATGCCCTGTATATAATCCAGAGACACAACACCATTGGGAAGTGTACATGTGATATAGGCACCTATTTTTCCCAGGAGCCTATTTCGGTTGGAGGCAGTGTTGTAACCATACAGTAGGGGAATTTGTACAGGTTGTTTCACATCTTTATTATTAATCTTTATTTATGAAGCGCTGTAAATTTACACATCTCATATAAGGGCACTTTAAAAAGCTTTTGAAATTCATTCTGTTTGGATTCCAGTACAAATTGATTTAGTCCATACCTCCTGGATCAATGTGTGGATTAGAATTTAGACCTAAACCACATGTGAAAAATATACAGTACATACTAGCTATATCATCCCTCTCTCTTTATATTAGAATTTGTCTCCCACTGCTAGCTATATCTGGATTGGACATTTCCTAGTGCCTGAAATTTATACTGTATTGCAACAAATACACTCTGCCCCTCATCTGGATTGAGAATGCAACGGGGGGGGGGGGGGGGGGGGGAAAAAAAGCTTTCTGTCCTTCAGGAAGGGTTCCAATCTGCATCAAGTTTCCTATATCTACTGTACAAAAAAAGAGTGATATGTAATTCATCATTGGTTTGTATGTGCCTCCAAATTCTGATATACTTCACAAGACAAAAAGTAAGTATTGGAATATATTTGAAATACATGTGTGTGAGTGTGTGTGTGTACGTGTGTGTGTGTGTGTGTGTGTGTACTATTTAAATATTTAAAATTGGTAATTATTATGGAAATTGGTGATTAATATGCTGAATGGACTAATGGATGAATACAGTGGCCTTGCTTATATAAGACTGTACTTGCTTAAGTGGTGCTATGGACCCTTCAACAAAATGGAGGAATGTTTTTCCTGAACTTTTTTGAAGACTGAAAATGATGGATGTTGATACTTCAGTAAGAAAACCTGAGCTTCCCTGAGAGATTAGTTGTCAGATTCTTTCAAACTGAATTCTGAGCAAAATATTATTAGGAACAGAGATAAGAACTAACATTATGATATTAATTATGTCACTGTGAAGTTGAAGGCTTTCACAGCTGGCATCCATAGTTTTTTGTGTTTTTTTCGGGCTATGTGGCTGTGTTCTGGAAGAGTTTATTCTTGACATTTTGCCAGCATCTTTGGCTAGCATCTTCAGAGAATGCTGGCATGGAAGTGAGTGGTGTGTGTGTGTGTGTGTATATATATATATATACTGTGTGACCCTTGATTGAGAGGAAGTGATTTACATATTAATCTCTGTGTTGGTCTGTTGTTAAATGACAAGGCACCCTGAGACACCATGAGGCCTTGCCATTCAACAACAGACCAACACAGAAATTAACATGTAAATCACTTCCTCTCAACCAGGGGTCACACATGTCAGCATTCTCTGAAGATGACAGCCACAGCCACAGATGCTGGTGAAATGTCAGGAATAAAATATTCCAGAGCACAACTACATAGCCCGAAAAACCCACAAAAAACTAAGTAGGTCACTAATTGAATTTTTTTTAAAGACTTAGGAATGTAAGTCCTCCTTTTCCTAATGTTCCCATTTGCTTCAACAACACATATCAATTTGAAAAAATAACTATCACACTTCTCAGCAACTGTGATATTATGCTGCTTGGTGATCCATAGTATCATGCTTGCTCTTCCGAACCACCTTATTAATTCCAGCTTCCTCTTTACGTATGCCATACCCGGCACATGTGTGCCAACTTGGGAATAGCAAAGAAGAGAGTAAGGTAAGGAAGAGAATCATACCCATTCACTCCAGCTGACTGCCTAAACATCAGAACTGCAGTGGAAGGGACCTATGACACTATCTATCCTATGAAACAGCAGTGATATTGGCAGCTATTGATGGCTCTTTTCTGTCAATGAAACGGTGTGCACAAGCAATGGTAGAAATGCAAAGCGGCAGCAAGAAAGAAATGACATTGTATGATTATCCAGAGACAATATTATCCAACTATAATTCTGATTTACTAGCCTCTTGTGATGAAGTCCTATCTATTGAAACTACAGTATCTGCATCTCTAAAATATATAGAGTAAGTATAATAGGACTGAATATTTAGGAGATTATTGCGTGTATATTTAAATCAGTTTACTGGTTAAATCTGGTTTAGCCCTTAATTTGGGCAGCATCCTAATATTATTGTAAGCTTTCTGGCTCCAGTTTTACTGCCCGAATACATCCCGAGCCCATCCCCACTTCCAGGAGGGCTCTGGCGGCCATTTTGTCAAGCCGGAAAACTCCCAGATCCTGAAAGAGCCACAAGGAGTGGCTCTGGAAGCAGAGATGGACCCAGGATGTATTCGGGCAGCAAAATTGGAGCCAAAAACCTTGCAGTAATATTAGGATGCTGCCCAAATTAAATGTTAGTAAACTGATTTAAATATCCATACAATAAATCCATTCGAATACTTGGAATAAGAGGACTGAAACAATTTGGCTGCTGTTTCTTAAAAACAATATCAGTTACACATGGGATATGACTGATGGGTGGAGGGGTTGCACCTTAAGGAACTTATCGCTCACCTTTTTAATTCAGTTCAAGCCTTCTGGGCTGGAGCCAGGACATGGGATGAAGGATTATCATTCACTAAATCACTGCTGAACTGCCGCCCACCATCAGCCCAGGTCCAAGCCGGGTCCCAGCTACACTCTGCCAGCACTTTTTAGAAGCCGGCTTCTTAAAAATGCTGGCAGAGCGTGACTGGGATCCAGCTTGGACCCAGGCTGATGATGGCCGGTGGTTCGGCAGCAATTTAGTGAACGATAATCCCTGCCTTCATCTCATGTCCTGGCTCCAGCCTGAGAGGCTTGAACTGGATTAAAAATGTCAGTGATAAACTCCTAAGTCTGTATCTAGTGGCTAACTATTGACAGGCAGGGTTTAAAAACCTTTCTCCTCTTTCATGTTTTCTTCTGTTTAGATGGGCGTGGATTGGACTGCTCTTATAACAGAGAAGAGGACACTTTCAAATAGGGTCCCCGCTTAAAGGTGGCACACATCTGCCCTTGTAGGTGGATCCACAATGCTTATCTCTCAATGTTACTCTTAAAGCTGGCACAGTAAGCAGATGAGGGGAGGGTGTGAGCTAGTCTCTCACCCACCCTCATATATTTCTGTCACCATCTACACATGAAGAGTGACAATCTGAGTAGAATAATTTCCTCTGTGAGTAGAGGCTTGCCACATAGCTTGGAACAATGGTCTCAAATGGTACGGTGGATCTCTGTGCACATAAATGTTTCTTACATTAAGATAGTCATCCTCCTACACAGATAAGCAGTCTGATAGCATTTTACATGCCATGGCTCCATCCTATGGAATCACATGATTTGTATATGATATATTTTGAGAGAAGACCCAACTAGACAGCTTTAACCCTATATTACATTACTAGCACCCTTTAGTAGAGAATTACAATTACCTCACGGACCCAACTAGATATCCCAGGATTCTGTAGGATGGAACCATGAAAGCTAATATAGCATCAGCATGCTTTTGGACTTCAGCTCCCAAAATCCCAGACTATTGGCCAATGTGTCTGAGGCTTCTGAGAGCCAAAATCTCTTAAAGGGCACAGTTTGGGGACCACTGCAACTGAAGTGTTGGTAGATTCCAGGTGTAGATGACAACAGAAGGATACACAAAGATCCCATACAAACAGGCCAAAATAAAGCTGCTTCGGGTCACTTTGGAAGTATGCTGTTTAAATGGTGCAAGAATCATAAGAGGCCAGAAGCCACACCAAAGCCACGCTCTAGTCCTAAAGACTGGAGCGCAGCTTTGGTACAGCTTCTGGCCTCTTAAGATGCATGTGACATTTAAACAGCATACCCCCAAAGTCTGTATGGGCCCAAAGTTATCTTGCACCCTGCAATCCATGTTTCTTATCCCTGTTTTCTAAGGGCCCAAAGTAGACATATGCTCTTCTACTGTCTCCCACTACCCTAACAACTTGTGCAGAGGTTTGGTTTCTGTTGTGACCCAGTGAAACATTTTGCTACTATCTTTTTAAAAAAAACACACAATTGCAGCTTGCTGAAGGTGTTTAGACAACTTTATCTGACAAGTGCTGACATATCTCCATTATTTCAGGAGTCCTGCTCTGATATTGTTTCCAACTATTTTTTTTTTATTTTTTTTTATTTTTTTATTTTTTTTTTGGATAGGCCTGTTGAAACTAAAGAGGTTTCTTCCAGGATAGAGTGGCTGCTACTGTAAATACTGATATGATGAGAAATTACTCCCCCTCTCCCACAAAAAAAGACATGCAGTGCAAGATGTGTTTTAATGTTTGGTATGTATGGCATTACGAGAAAGAAGAGTTAAATATTTCAGTCTAGCTTGGCTATTAAGAAGCAAAACTCTATATCTAAAGTATTTATTGTTAGACTCAAAATTATGGCAGCGGAAGAAGTTGTTACCTGGGATCAGTAGTTATTACTACTGAATTCAGAGGGACTTTCCTCTGAGTAGACCTATATAGTAGTAATATGAGAGCAAGTGAGAGAGAGAGAGACTGTTAGTTCTATTTGTACATAATGTACTTCTAGGAAGAAAAACTTCAGGCTATAGGCTGGATTTAGCCCACCAAGCCTGCTTATCCAGACCACAAAGGTGTGGCCCTACCCACCTATTGAATCCTTCCCTCTTCAGCAATTGGCATGATTTGCTTTATATGGCTATTGTACTGCTTGTCATCCAGGAACTGAAACCACTTGATGAACATTTTGGTCTTTGTGTGGAGAATAACATTTCCCCAAAAAGATAGCTTTATTTGAGTTTGAGAAACTGGAACAAATCTACCTAGGATGCACAACTGCCAAGGTCCAAAAATCTCTTATGCATGTCTATTCCCAGAAGATGTGTGAATTCAGCACATGTGGTAACCCACTACATCATTCCTTCCAAAGTATTCTGTCACTAGTCACCATTCCTGCTTCAGCTCAACAGACACAGAGAAAGATATATTCATTGCTCAATTTCTTCTGCAGCAACATAGGCTAGTAATGAGCTCAGTGACATGTTCCCTTAACCTGTGCATGAATTTAAATATTGAAGCATGCTCACTAGGCTTACAAATCCTAAGTATATCTATCAGTAATGAGCCAAATTAATGCCTAAATACTGAATTTAGGAGAAATACTGTGTATGGAGTATCACGTTATATTTATAGCAACTTATCTCTGACTGGATACAGTCGCATTTAATTTTAAAACTGCATGTTATCGCACACAGCCACAGCCAGGCGAGTGCAACCTACATGCAGCCCAGATCCCAGCTGCACCTAAAAGCTGTGGCTTTTCAAAAATGGCAAGCTCCTGTTTTTGAAAAGCTGCTGGATAAGTGTGGCTGGGATCCGGGGTACATATGGGTTTCACTTGCCCAGCTGCGGCTGCATGTGATTACATCCAGTATTAAAATTAAGTGTGACTGTATCCTGTCAGGGACAAGTCACTTTAAATACAATCTCCTTTGAAAAAACTGCTACTGATTTTCACCCACCTCCTCCCAAAAACACATTCACAGACAAGAGATGCCAACCTCTGCCCAAAAGCCAATCAGGCCAAATTGAGGAATCATTTGGGCCAGCACCAGAGCTCCTTATTGCATTTGTCGTATGACACTCTTTATTGCCCCTTAGTGCTCTCTATGGAAAGATGCTTCTGGGACAAATTCTCAAACAGTGTAATGGGATGTGGTTAGCCTCTTACAGAATCATCACTCTAATAAACACTCCTTCTTTGTTGTTATTTTGCTTGGGCATAAACCCTCCTCAGGTCCATGGTGGGAAGTGGTTCTCCAAGGCATACATACTTTGAGGCCTCCATGAGGCAAAAATGCAACCACAAGATAAGTAATTGGTTGCAGCCACTTGACCACCCTGTATGTTTGTGTAATACTAATGAAGAGAGGTAGAGCAGCAGTGTCCATATTTTTAAAATGCCACAGGATCTTTTTCAATCCCACTCACCCAGAACCAAACATACAGCAGCAATATTTGTATCAAACTGCTAAGCAAATCAAAGCTGCCAGATTTTAAGATCTCCAGAAAGAAGGAAATGTTGTGGTATACCTCTAAATATTCAATTGAAGTGAAAGATTGTTGAAATTTAGGATGGTCATGTCCTCTGGAGCTCAGAGGAAAAAGCAGATCCAAAGTTAGAAAAAGTTACTGTTTGAACTACAACCCCCCAGTCCCCCTCCCCCCACCCTTTTTTAATGCAACCAAGCTGATTGTAACAGACGTATTTATATATCTGTTATATGATGGAAGGAATCCCCCTATTAATAATTTAAGATGATGGGTTGGAATTGTGCAGTTCAAGGGTATAAACATTGTACAGTGGGCCCTTGGTATCTGCTGGAGTTTGGTTCCAGGACCCCTCCTGAATACCAAATTCCTTGGATGCTCATGTCCCATTAAATACAATGGTGTAGTAGTAAAATGATATCTTTATATAAAATGTCAAAGTCAATGCTTGCTTTTTTTTTTAAAAAAAAAACAACCCCACACACACCTGCACACACACACACACACACACACACACACACACACATTAAAGCCATGGATGGGTAAATCTGTAGATAAAAAAATCCATGGATATGGAGGGCCAATTGTAATTTCCAACATGGAACACCTGGGTGTGGAAAATGTGTAGTAAGGTTTGGCAGAATGGCTGTATGTCCTATTTTACAGAGCTGATTTATCTATGTGAAGGGCTGTCAGAAAATGTACAAAAATAAGAAAAATCATATTGGATCAAACCAAAAGCATATCTACTGAAGCTTAAAATATAGCAATAGCAAGTACTTTTCTACCGCTTATCAGTGCACTTAAGCACTCACTAAGCAATTTACAAAGTGTAAGCTAATTGCCCCCAACAATCTGGGTACTCATTTTAGTGACCTTGGAAGGATGCAAGCCTGAGTTCAGCCCTTTTGCTGGTATTGAACTCACAGCCTTATGGTTTGTGAGTGAGTAGCTGCAGAATAGCCATTTAACCACTGCACCACCAGGAAATCATTCTGCTGGTCTAGTGGTGTCCTATCCCCATTCCATCAACATTATTTGCATATAGACTAGATTTACTTTATATATTAGAAAGGCAAAAAACAGATTTCACCATTGAAGCTACAGCTCCTGATGCACCAGAAAATCTTGAAACTGATCTAGGGGATTGAAAAACTCTCTAGAGCATGTTTGCAGCACCAGAAAGGATGCTAGGAACAAATATCTCACTGCTGCTGTGAACATCTCACTGCATTTAGACTCTAGTAATTGAGGCATAATTCCCATTTCCCTAATTTAAATAACCATTATTCTACACATTATGTATTTTACTTATGTTTTGATGAAGAATACACTATAATGGTGGCTCCCTTCCTATTAAGGAGCAGCCCAGCCCTTCCATTTCTTTGGGATATACATTTTTCTTCATAGATCATGTTTAAATTGAGAATAGTCATTTAAATGTAATATAAATGTTAATATTTACAAATATAGCAAAGTAAATTTAACTCTGATCTGGTCAAAGAGCCTATTTACTAGGGGCGGGTGATGGAAAATATGAGAACTTTATGTTATCTTTGATTTACATCATTCTGGAAAAAAGTCATACTAAAAGAACACTCATTAAAAGAAGCCAAAAAAATCCAGCTCTTGTCAGCATCTGATGTTTGTCTGACTGGACATATTTAACACATCAATCTAGATTGTTGTTTTTATAAAGTTCGAGCAGCATCATTTTGGAATGGATGAAACACAAACAACCCACAAGGCTGATGCTTTGTTTGTCTGTCGCAAACAGAACTGCTGGACTAAGAATGGAAAGAAAAGAGAACAGAAAGGAAAGAGAAAGAAGCTGTCTAGAGATGAAACTCTGGCAACATGGACCCTTCAGAAACAAAACTGAGGATCTTATTGCATGAACTTTAAAACCAGTTCCAGCCTCCTGGGCTGGAGCTGGGATGCGGGATAGAGGCGAGGATTATCGCATGCTAAATCACTGCCTAATTGACACCTGTGGTGAAGCGCAGCTGGGACCCAGACTGATGGCAGGTGGCAATTAGGTGGCGATTTAGCATGTAATAATCCCTACCTCCATCCCGCATCCTGGCTTCAACCTGGGAGGCTGGAGCCTGTTTGAAAGTTCATGTGATAAGCTCCAATATTGACCTACAAAGTCCTAAATGACTTGGGACCAAGATATCTGAAAGACCACTTCCTCCTATATGAGCCTTCCAGAAATCTGAGATCTTCTGGGGAGGCCCTGTTGCATGTCCCATAGCCTCATGAAGTTAAGTTGGTGGATACATGTAACAGGACATTCACTGTATCAGTGCTCTTTCTTTTTGCAGTGTTTTTTTCTTAACTCCTAGTTCCCTGCCCAATGACGTTAGGCTACCCCATCTCTTTTAAGCTTCTGGTAAGCAATCAAAACAGTGCTGTTCTGCATGGCATTCCATGTTTGAAGCTAATGTTTTAACTGCTTGAAAACTGGGATTCTACAATTGTTTGTTGACTGGTTTTAGGAGTTTTTAAAGAGTATTTTAATATGTTTTTAAAATATTTTTATCCCTCTATTGATTTAATGGGCTTTTATTTGTTCATCACCCCAGGAGCCCAATATTAATCTCTTTTAAGAAATGTAATCTATATCTTTATCTATATCTATACACAGATGCATGCATGCACAACACACACACTTTTTTGTGAGTTGGCAGACACACACAGAGAGAGAGAGAGAGAGAGAGAGAGAAGCTGGACATTAGCTGAATTGTTTGCAGAACTTGTATGGGATAAGAATGCTGGTAGGATTTTCAGAACTGCATCAATAACAAAAAGGACACATTTTCACATCCCCGCTGCAGCCCCTGACAGTGTAGCTCTTTTGTGTGCATGGAAGTAACCCAAGAGACTTCATGCATAAAATTTTGTTTTTCCTTGTAGATCAACCCTGCTAAATTAGGGCATAAGATGTTGATCCTAGACATGCTTGGGATTAGTTTCTACGTAAATAAAGTAGGTATTTCTACAAAGCACCTGTCCATCTCTTTTATAGGTCAAAGAAAAGATGGCAAAAGAAAGTGGAAGAATCTGTAAAGAACTAGCAACACATTCATAAAATTAGGGGATCTGGACAATAATTCCTAACTGCAAAAGCAGTAATATGTGAGAATTTTCCTTTCTGTTGGAAAAAAATGGAAGTAAATTCCAAACCTTATTAATGTTGAGAAGAAAAAAAGAAGAGAGGATACATATAGATTCAGTTTCTTGATTTGTATTGGCAAACTGCCCTTTTGCATTCTCAAAGATTTGTTCTTGTTCCCTGTGGGTTTAATGTTTGATATAAGTAGGAAAAATATTTGATTTTATTTTTAGTTCCTTCATATGTACTTAAAATGATGCAAAAAAAGAGTTCTGAGAAGAACAGGAATCCTAATACTGTAAAGGCAAATGCTGAAGGTAGAGTTCTAATCTGCTATCTACATGATATATACTGTAAATGCAGGCATATTATGATTTATCAAAGCAGAATGTTTACACAGTGAGTCCAGAATTAAACACCAACAGATTTGTTCAGTAAAACAACTTAGGAATTTAACGGAACCATTTCTGAACAGGAAAAATAAACTTTGGTATAATTTTGTTATTGTAATTCTTGTGTGCTCATATGGTGTTTTATCCTCTGCTCTTGTACTGAGTCTGTTAGGCTCCATTACCTCTATAGTAAAAAAAATGGAGGAAGTTAAAAGCTGAGTACAGGGCCAGTCCCCTCAAAAATGCTGACTGAGTCAGAGAAGCAAATGGCTCCTCCTATTTAAATTAATGAGCCGTGGTCAATGAGGTGTTTTTTTGTTTTGTTTTGTTTTGTTTTTTACAAATATCCAGAGCCCAGCAATCGGGAAGAGGGCCCAGGAACTATTTTGCATCAGTTTCTGTCTCTTTCAGTAGTATTATTTGTTGTTTTTTACTTCCATGTAAAGTATCATTATTCACATAGTTAATACAATGATTAAGAAATGTGTGAGTCTGTACCTTTCAGTTTCTATTATTATGAAAACTACCATAGTATATTTTGGAAAGGATAGTGGGAGAAAGGGAGAAAATGCAGGACTTCTGACAGTGGTGGTGACAGCTTGAAACAGAGACCAAGAGGCAATCTGCCCACTATGAGAGAGAGAGAGAGAGAGAGACCAAAAAAGAAATGGCAAATATAGATGTAAATGCAGGTCTGTGACAGAGTCACTGGGCAGACTTGGTTTCCTAATAGCCAATCCCAGTTTGGGCTGACTATGAGGGAGGGGCTGTTAGAATCATAGTATCATAGAGTTAGAAGAGATCACAAGGGCCATCCAGTCCAACCCCCGACCATGTAGGAAATCTCAATCAAAGCATCCCCGACAGATAGCAATCCAGCCTCTGTTTAAAGACTCCAAAGTAGGAGATTGCACCACAGTCTGAGAGAATGTGTTCCACTTTCAAACAGCTCTCACTGTCAGGATGTTCCTCCTAATACTGAGACGGAATCTCTTTTCCTGTAGCTTGCATCCATTGTTCCGGGTCCTATTCTCTGGAGCAGCAGAAAACAAGCTTGCTCCATCCTCAATATGACATCCCTTCAAATATTTAAAAAAGGCTATCATATAACCTCTTAACTTTCTGTTCTCCAGGCTAGACATCCTTAGCTCCCTAAGTCATTCCTTGTTGGGGAAGAAGTATATGCACAAGGGAGGAGTGTGTGATTGTGAAGTCAATTGAGCGGAGTTGAGTTCAAGAAACTTCTGCTCAGGGGGGTTCAGTGCAGAGCAGTTGAGTGGAAGTTGAGGGGGAGTTTTAGAGAGGTGAACAGAGTTGAAAGAAGTGAAGGGAATTGAGTTGAGAGAAAGACATGGACTGGGAGAGAAAGTGTATTGGATATTGTATTGAGAAACTGTGAAATGCCTGCAACTTTAATATTTATGTCACCATACCACCTTGGAACTATTCTACCTAAGTTACATTCTTGCTAAATGTTGTTCAATAAAGTCAATGTTTATTTGTTACAACAGAAGCCTCTGCCTGTGTGAATTAACCATATAAGGTGGTTATTACCTATAAAGCCCTGCATGGCTTGGGTCCAGCTTACCTGAGGGAAAACCTCCTCCCATACAATCCTTCCCTCAATCTCAGGTCCTCTGGGAAGAACCTACTGCAGTTAAAGAGAACTAGACTGAAGACGGGTTCCTAGAGGATGGCTTCCCAGAGGACGGTCTCTGTTGCTGCTCCAAAAATCTAGAATGACCTGCTGGATGAGATCCGCCATCTAACATCGTTGGAGGCTTTTAAGAAGGCAATAAAAATGGATCTCTTCCGGCAGGTGTTCCCAAACTGATCACCTCAGAATTTTCACTCTCCATTTGTTTAGCTGTACCCACCAGATTTTGATCTCAATTTATTTTATTAACTATTTTATTGGGAATTGTTTTTAATGGTATTTTAGGGTGGGAGGGAGATTGGGGAACTAGGATCTAATATGTCCTGTTATGCTTTTATCTATTGATAGTCATGTTTGATTTTATTGTTTTTGTTTGTTGTTACCCACCTCGATCCAATACAGGGAGAGGCGGGATAATAATAATAATAATAATAATAATAATAATAATAATAATAATATCTGGAGATAGCAAGTTTTTGAGAGATCGATGACTTGTCAGGAATGCTAGGTCTGATTCCCAGGAGCAAAGCAATATGTTCTGAGAGATGTGTACATCCAGGTAAACAAGACCATCACAACTAAATAGGATGGCCTATTCAGTGGCGGCCCCGCAAATTTGGAATGGTCTCCCCGAGGAGCTCCATCTTGTGACCTCCCTGGTAACATTTAAAAAGAGGCTCAAAACCTTCCTCTTCTGTCAAGCCTTCTCCCCTGTAAAATGAAGCTGTGTATTCCCGTTCCCATCGATTCTCTGCCTTACCCTGTTGAATGATTGTGTTCAAATTTTGTATAATTTGTATTAGTGGATTTTATCTATTTTTATGAGATGTTTTTAATGGGTTTTATATGGTCTGTAAACCGCTTTGATCTATGGAAAAGTGGTATACAAATAACATTTATTATTATTATTATTAAATGCATAAATTAAGTGCTCCTTCCTTTCCCCAAATAATCTGCATTTTCTCTTGCAAATTGAGATAAAGGATTTCCTCACAACCAAAGCAGTAAGTCAATTGCTCTGCCTACACTTGTTGTGTTCCCAGTCAAACTTCCCTGTCTGTTTTCCTGGGGATATCCTGATCCAATCATAGATTTTGTCACACTGAAATTAAAATCATCAACCAGTCTGGAATCCCATTTTCAATTCCTGGGAAAAGCCATCCAGCCTTTGTTATCTAACCAGATAGCCCATCACTTAGGGCTAGTTTTTAGATATAAATGTAGTTCTACAACCTAACTTCTGCACACTCACAGTTTGCATACAGTTGTCCCAGGTTGTACTCTGTGTATGAAACTATGCCACCCTCAGACCTCCCAGTCTGAGTCACTCCAGCCTAACATTGCATGGTTTGCTCATCTGACAGATAATTATAACCCGCTCCATACCCCTAAAACCTTGCTATCCCTTTACATATTTCCATTTTAGTTAGATCTAAATGCTGGATATATATATTTTTTTGGTTGGTTTGTAGACCATATACTCCATTCTCTTCCATGCCAGCATTTTCTTAAGATGCCAGCCACAGCTGCTGGGGAAAGGTCGGGAATAAACTCTTATAGAATATGGCCTCATAGCCTGAAAAAAACACAAAAAACTATGGATGCCGGCCCTGAAAGCCTTCAACTTCACATGATTTTAACTGTTTTCAACCAAGTTCTTTTTTAAAAAATAATAATAATATAAATTACTGTTATTTAATTCTTTTTAAACTTTTGAAAAATAAAATTTTAATTTAATCTTGTTTTATATTATTATGAATTTTGTACTTCAGATATCCAGTAATTCAGTAATTCACATTCCATCCCAGGGTAAAAAATCAAATGATAAATTAAAATAAAATTAATTTCTATGTGTAAGTACTAAAGTCCTGATCACCCCCACCCACACAGTGATTGTATTTATTGAACTTTTGCATTGCTTTTCCCATTTAACGCTGCATTACAAGAGCTTGTCCTAAAAGGCTGGTTGGAAATAAATAAATAAATAAATCCTAACACAGGGATATGAAAAAACAATTCAGTGCATGTGAAGGTTTTTGTTTTAATTCTAACCAACCATTAAAGAGTGCAGGCCTAACAGTGAGGAGGCAGATATATGGAACACTTTGATCTCAGAGGCTCCACTTTGTCCCTTCCAAGGCTTTACTTGAGTCTTGCCAGAAAGGCAGGTATCAGCAGAGCTGATTTTCAGCTTATTCTCCAGAGGCTTCAGTTTTTGCTTTGACTGGAAACACCTCCTATTGCAAGGATTCGATACACTCTGAAAGAAGTCTAAATTTTATTCTGTGTTGGAGGTGTAGCAGATGAGGTCCTCTTTCTCCCTGCATTTCCCTGGAAATACTCCTTTTGATCCTCTTGGTGGTACAAGTTCCTTCTGGCAAGGAAAGCACAATCAAAATCCCCAGGCTGCTGTGGAAGAGTGACAGAATTGACGATCAGCTCTCTTCCTTTAAGGCTCAAGCATCAACAAACAACAAAAATCTCAATTCCTTTGTATAGCTGTTTTCCTATGATTATAGGAGTGCGCCATTTGTTACCCACACCCTCAAATACTGAAATTCTACTCTTCATTTTGTTAACTCCACATACAGTCTGACTTTGCTGGATTCACAGGCCAACTTATAATTACCACAACAGAGATAGCACATTCTTAAAGGGATGGCCACTAATGAATCAGCCAAAAATAAAATAACATGGCTTCACACACACACACACACACACACACACACAGAGAGAGAGAGAGAGAGAGAGAGAGAGACCAAAAAAGAAATGGCAAATATAGATGTAAATGTAGAATTAATTACTATAATTCACATAAGAATACATTACATTTCATCATTATGGAACAGACAGTAATCACTATGTGATTTGTGTACCAGCTCAACCTACTGTCCAAGGTCTTACTCTGAGCGTATAGTTTCAACATTCCTTGCTATAGCTCTGTATGTTAAATCAGATTTGAACTGGATAGTCCTTCAACAAAAAATGCCGGTAAAAAACGTGTTATCCAGTTACAATCTTCCACATAAAGGACAACCCTGGGCAAAGTATAATAAATCATTTTCATGCCATGTGTTCGGTGTTGCCAAGAGCAGTGGGGGATGCAAAATCAGATGATTTTATATACATATAGTGGCTTTTTTACATATCCATGCTTAAACTTTACAAGGGAGTTTCATCTCAGTGATGTGATGAGTTTAAGCATGCTTCCAGAAATGTGCATTTCCATGCATAATGCCAAGACCTGTGTGAATATGTGTGCCCTAAAGTCACCTGTTTACTTATGGAGACCCTATGAATTTCACAACGTTTCATAGGTGTCATGCGCAACCAGGTTGAGGACTCTGAGGCTGAGGAGGCTGAGCAAGAGCCTCCACTGGGACCTGAGCCTGAAGCTGTAGTTGAGTCTAAGCCTGGCCCTAGTTCTGCTCTGCCAGATCCAGCAGAGCCTATGGCCTATGGCCTTCCAGGAGGCTCAGCAGACAAGCCTCCTGGCAGCAGAACTTCCAGGTATGGATGAGGGAGAAAGGACAGCAGCACCTACAGTACCTACCTTCAGCCAGTGACAAGCAGAAAGGGAGGGTCTCTGGCGTTCGAGGAGGCTTTATCTAAAACGCCGAGGTAATCAACAGAAGCTGGATTCCTGCAGCTTGTGAATTTAAACAGGTGCAGGATGCCTGCCTTGGTGTTAGAGATTATCTGAGCTTCCCTGTGAAAGCATGCTTGATCCTGACCTCATTTCCTAGCTGGAAACCCTGCTCCTCAGATTGCTGGTTGCCTTGTCTCCCTGGACTTCTTGACCTTGGATTTGCCTACATGTTTCGTCATTCTCTGGAATCCTGGACTTTGGTTCTCTGACAACTCTCTTGGAGGATTATCACACATGCACTCACTGCCTGGGAATCGCCAGGGAAATGTTAGGGAAGTGTACGCGTGTGTAACAGTGAAGTGCTTCCCCAGCGTCATACAATTGTCAGCTCTCTCTAGCGTCCCTCTAGTGTCATGGAATTATTCAGGGAGAGGCTATTTGCTATTGACACAAAGTTACCGTTAATAGCAAATCGCCTCTCCCTGAACAATTCCATGATGCTAGAGGGACCCTAGAGGAAGCTGATGATTGCATGATGCTGGGGAAGAGCTTCAGGGTTACACATACATATGTTTCCCTAACGTTTCCCCAGTGATTCCCAGATGGTAAGTGCATGTGTGATAATCTTCTTGGGTTTGTGCTTTTGGACACTCTTGCTTGCTTTGCTGGACTGCATTATGTTCTGGACATGGTCTAGAGCTGTGTGTTGTTATCATCTTTCTTGGCTGCTTTCCCAGGACAGTAGGCAAGAAATACTAGAGGTGGTTTTGCCAGTTCGTTCATCAGAAATATAGCCTGCAGCATCAAATATCCGTTGATAGTCTCCCATCCAAGTACTAATCACAGCTGACCCTGCTTAACTTCCAGGATTAGGCAGAAACTGGTGCCGCCTGTTGTTATTGTTGTATGCCTTTGAGTCAGTTCCATGTTATGGAACCTATTACATGGTCTTCTAGGGCTGAGAGTGTGTTACTCTACAAAGATCACCCATGGCTGAGAAGAAACTCAAACCATGATCTCCAGAGTCATTGTCCAATGCTCAAACCAGTATACCACGCTGGATCTCTTCTGACTACTGATGTACAAACATATTAGGGTTCTGATATAGCGAATTCATGTATGAAACAGGCAGCACTGTGCCCTTTGCCTGCTAACACAAAGCAGGAGCTATCTACAACCCTTAAACAATACTAGGAAGTCTTGTTTTCACATCTGTGATTATAGAGTAAAAGCAGATAAATCCTTTTCTTTCACTTGATATTTGTTATTGTGTCTTTTCGCAAAGTTCTTCATCACCAGTGTCCACCAGTTTTGTATCTTATACCATATGCAATACTTCTTGTCTGTTACAAAATGAAGGGCAAAATTTCTTCATCATGGGAGGATGAAGACACTTACCTTTTTTTTCGGGGGGGGGGGGGGGAGTTTCAAGATGATTAGTTCAGCAGAAATATTTCAAAAGAAATAGGAATACTGGGAACATGGTTTCTTTTTTGGGAAGCGGCTGAATAACATTATTGGTGAGCTAATTGTATGAGTCACTCTAATGTAACCAAAACTCAGCTGATGATATATTTTCTATTATGAGATGTGGATGTATCATTAGTCTTTTATAAAGTTTACTTTAAAGTCAGAGGTCTATGATTTACTGATCAAAAACATCAAGAAAAATATTATCACCCCTTCAGCAATTCGTTGGAACATTCTGCCAGGATGTTTTAATGAACAAACAACTTGTGATACAAAATTCAATTTTAAGGAGAAAATTTTTTGGAACATAGAGATAATATGTTGTTATTATTAACAAAGACTTTTGTTTATTTGATCAGCAGCTGCAGGATTTCTCACAGTTGTTTTGGGGGTTGAATGGTATTAGAGTTATGTATTCATATGGAGCAAGTCTCAGACAGAAAGAGAATTTTGTTCCATGTTTCCAAAATGCTGAGGCATCTAAACAGCTGGTTAAAGGCACTTGAGAAAACATCTTGACTGTGATGCTACCCAATTGTGCGAATATTATGTAAACTTACAGAAGACCTGCCCAAAATTGTGACAGTTTATTACTCACAGTACTTTCTTCTCATGTTAATATTTTTAAATTTGTTTGTTTACATTCACTGAACTTTCTCATTCACTACTAATCTTTTCCTGTCTCCAGTTAAGGATACTAAGTAACCAGCTTCATATGATATAGTTTTGTTTTGTTTATTTTGTGTTAATACAGAGGCTGCACATCACAGTTAACTACTGCCCAGCGGTAGCAGGTAGACAGCTACACATTTCCAAATACCAGAACAATGTAGTTAAAGTTTTTTTGTAAATATTGACATTAGAAGCTGGTTATAACATTACCAAGACTAGCTCAGGACTGCTGTACAAAGTGCAGTGACATATGGAACTGATCTACTAGGAGGAAAAAAGAATTAACATTGCAGCAAAAGAAATTAATTTCCTTACTGTTACAGTACTAATGTCATTGTAAAAATCATCCATCTGAGGTCAGAGTTTAAATCCTAGGTGAGATGTCATTATGGATGGCATACAGTTGTGATCTCCAGTTTCCATTCTTTGGAAGTGACTTACAATTTCCACAAGTAGCCATGAAAACCAACCATTCTATTATAACAGGACAGTTGTTTAGCAGTCTTTATGTCTTTATCATGCTGTCTTCTGCACTGCAATAAAAGCAAGCAGCTTTGCTTGCACATTTATTCCATTTCAACAAAAGGCAGTATTTGCTTTATTTTTAGATGTCAATAAAATCCTGTGCATCATTAACACCTTCAACAGTGGGACAAATTCCATCGGAGTGTAGTGGTGTGTCCTTCCTTGGAGGTCTTTAAGCAGAGGCTGGATGGCCATCTGTTGGGGATGCTTTGATTTGGATTTCCTGCATGGCAGGGGGTTGGACTGGATGGCCCTTGCGGTCTCTTCCAATTCTATGATTCTGTGATTCTATGATTCATTCCAGGAGAACACTCTAAGCTGTAAACAATATAGGTAAAATTTAAATCTGATTTGGCAGATCTGGATATGTTGCTAATGTGATTTCTTTTCCCCTTTCCTCTGCAAATGACTCATCTATTTGCCTCCTACACATTGCAATTTTTTTTTCTGTACTGATAGAAAAGGCAAATCTGAAAACCCAGACTATACTGGATTGAAACTAGGAATTGTGGAGGCAAACTATGCTTGACTGACCAAGGGTGTTTTTGGTCCCACTTTCATTGTGGGACTTAGCTCCAGAACTGATCACAGTTCAGTTAGATGTGGTGAAAATCACATCACTGAACATGTCCAGAGTAGTTACTTTATGAGATAACTACCATCGTTTTCTAAAATGTAGGAGGTAGGTTTTCTAAAGTGTGAAGCTCCCAACAAGTTTTAACACATCTCAGTTTAAAAAGTAGTAGATTCATATGGTGCAAAGGAAATTTACTTGGGTCAGTGTCTTTACAGCTGACATAGCTGCTTGCTCAGCTCCCAAAAAGGAATGATCCACATTTTTTCTCTCTTTGGTCCTGCCAAAGCTTAGTTGAGTAGCAGCTATTTGTTCTGTAATTTGTGCAAATATTTGACCCTTCACAATCATCAGTGATAACTTTTTTTCCTTATTTCTTTGCTGAAGGGCTTGTTAGCATTAGCAGACTGCTTTTTTTTCATCACTAGACAGCAGACAAAGCACTTAAGGGCCTCTTACAAAAGTGGACCTTGTTGGTATCAGATGCATTCTTAGATTTGCAGATGGCACACAAACAATTTCATATTTGGACCATTAGACTGCAAAAGGCTTTTCAAACATTTGTGTTGTGCTGCTGTGAGACTTAGCTTCTAATGCACCTGTGTAGTTATGGAAAGCAGCTGTGTATCAGAGGTCACAGAGGAATCCTAAATGGAAATTCTATAATGTTCAAACAACACTCATTGACTGTTGCAGCTATCACTTTTGACAGTTGTTATAACAACCCAACAATGGTAACCTTTCCAGCATTCTTCATGCCACTGCTTGAAACTGGTTTGCATGCTTCCCCATGGCAGCCTTCAGCGTATGAAGTGAAAAGTAAATTTTCTGTGTTAAATTATAGTAGCTGTCAAGTCACTTAAGGCCTTCTGACCACACCATCATAGTAATGACAATTCCCATGAGAACTGGTTCTCTGTATGCTAGTACTGTATGCAAAATAGTTGTTCACTTTTTAAATTCTATTTATTTATCCATAGTACTTCCTGATCACTTAATAATTAATTATTGGAGAGGTATACAATATATAATAGCTAAAGACAGACGGACAGGAAGACAGACAAGAAGAAAATACAAACAGTGAAACTATGAAAAAATAAACAGCACACAACAAAATCAAGGTAAACCCAGTTAAGGGCCAGGGCAGTTAAAGCGGTCTCGAATGGGATTATTTCTGCAGTATGTTTTGGACTTTAGTTTTTATAACTTCTTTAATGTTATAGTTCTTAAAGAATTTTCCTTTGAAAGCATCTTTTATATAATGCATCCACTGCGGCAGCTTAGACCAGATCCCAGCTACTAATATACAAATAACAACCAAAACATTTACACTCAAAAGTGTGTTAGCAAATCCGTTTAGTAGATAGGATAACACTTATAAATATATGAGCTAAATACCATTTTCTGACCAGCTTGCTCCTGGGAGTCTAGAATGATTATTACAACTGAAAAGTAATTCACCGTGACACCTATTAATCTTTAACACTTTATAAAAACACCTATTAATCATTAACCTTTAGAGAAACAATTTAAATATAGAATGTGTGACCATGTCTTCTATACTTTCTATCTCTCTCTCTCTTTCTCTGGCCTAATGGGATCTGTTTGATAAGACAGTGAGTTTGATTTTTTTTTCTTTACATATTACCCTTTGATACTGCTTTCTTGTCTGGAAGGCATAAATGGGCTCCAAGCAAAACAATCTGGATTTTTTAAACATCAAACTGTCATTAATTTATTCTGTGTAGTCAGAGCTGTTTTAATACTGTAACCATAATGACCAAACATCTATGATGTAGCTCTTATTATTCCGACTGGTTTTAGGGAAATCCTGAACACAGTTAGTCACTGTTTGCTCCATTTATTTTAGTGGGTCCACCCAGACCATTAATGACAGTTCACTGCACCCAGGAAAAAGTCACAGCACGGATCCTATTTCAGCCCAGACAGGAACAAGGTAGCAAACATACATACATGAGGTAAAGCCCATTAAAAAAGAATGAGTCTTATTTAGGAATAAACATTGGATGTTTACAGTGAGATATATTCTACAGTATATAAGATATATAAGATATATTCTTATAGAATATATAAGGCTATCTTTCCCATGTGCTCTGAATGGCCAATTCCTGGCCTAACATTTCTTTGGATTGCATTTTTTTTTTTTTTTTTTTTTTTTTGCACAGTTATACTTCACCCTGGAAGGATGTTCATTCTGAAGCAATAGCAAGGAGGTGCAGGGAAGACTGACTTGCCACAGTATTGCATCTCTTGTGACATGCTTGTCTTTTGACTTAAGGAAATTACATTCAGCCAGGTGACCCTTGTATATTTGGCTGCCTGAGGCTGAGCTGCAAACGCAGAGGGCATATACTCCAAGGCAAGGCATCTACTTTTGCTACTTGAGAACACTCCGCCTCCACCAACACAGGTCATGTTAATGTGCTATGTAGAGTTTGTTTGTTTGGGGATTTTTTGTAGACTGAAAAACAAAACAAAAACAATTTTCCCTGAGTTATGCTGACTGGTCACCACAATTGACCTGATAGCAATTAACAAGCCAACACTAAATCCATTTACTATAATAAAAGCCACCCGCAACCTCTAGACCCAAGAAGTGCGGGATTGCTTTTAGTAGGAGCGATAGAATTTGAATCTAGAACTTCACTCATCCTCAGTATGGCTTTCCCTGAGGGAATCATAGAATCGTAGAGTTGGAAGAGACTGCAAAGGCCATCCAGTCCAACTCCCTGCCATGCAGGAACTCTCAATCAAAGCATCCCTGACAGATGGCCATCTAGCCTCTGCTTAAAGACCTCCAAAGAAGGAGACTCCACCACACACCGAGGGAGTGTGTTCCACTGTTGAACAGCTCTTACTGTCAGGAAGTTCCTCCTAATGTTGAGGTGGAATCACTTTTCCTGCAGCTTGCATCCATTGCTCTGGGTCCTGGAAATGCCAGTCCACATCTTTCAAAAACGTGTGGTAGGCATGGCAGGCATCAGACCTTGGGAAAGTTGCTGCATTGGACTTACTTTCCCAGAATCCCCCAGGCAGACAAGATGGCAAGGGTGCTTCAAAGCATGTTCCCTCCACCTTGGCCCCATGCACTTTTTCTTTTTTTTTAAAAAAAACATTCAATTTTAAAAATAATTAAAAAAAAACCCATTCCATTTTGCTCTGCGTGCGTAAATAACCGTGTAGGTTGTGCTTATGATATTGTCATTGGAAGGTACGATTTTATAAGGTGGCTTCGTTGTTTCCTTTGCAAATGTTAGCATTACCTGCTGCGGCGGTAGGTCCTGGGGATGATGATGATGATGATTCAGGAGCCACATTAGTGCAAACAATAAAAATAACAGTGGCTAAGGCTTCTTCTGCATGGAGTGCAATGGAAGGAGGACGGCCAGCTGGAGGCAGGTGACACCATGAGTAACTGCACCAGGTGACCCACCAACCCTAAGGGCCCAAGGTCAGCCAGGCTGCTTTCGGGGTCCTTTCTTTCCCCCTCCTCCCTTCTCTGTCTCTCTTTCTCCCTTCGCTTTTGTTTGTGAGCCAGGCGCCCTCTTCCGGCGAGAGGCGCGCACTGCGCCTCCCATCCTTCGCTGCCAAAGGAGAAAGTAGGAAAAGTTGGGGGAAAAGTTTGGAAGGGTGTGTATGTCTCTCTCTCTCTCTCTGTCTCTCTGACTTCTCCCCCGCTCTTCCCCGCCCAAACCCGTTCCCCTCTGGGCTCTTGCGTGTGTGTATGAGTGTGTGTGAGTGTGTGTGTGTGTGTGAGTGTGAACCACTGCCATGATGACATCCCCAGCAGCAGTGCCCGCCTTCCTGCTGCGCCTGTTCAAAACCCCGACGCCGTCTCCAGCCCCGGGATCCCCACCATCCCCAGCCCCTTTCCCAGAGAGAGAGGCAGGCAGGCCGGGCAAGGAGGAGGGAAGCCCCCGGTGCCCCCACTGACAGCCCCAGGCCCCCTCCCCCCTTCCCTTGCAAAGCCATGGCGGAGATCTGAGCCCCTGCTGCTGCCCAAGGCCGGGAAGGGGCTCTTGCACTTGTCCCAGGCAGGATCCTCCAGCATCGGGCGCCCTCCGAGGCTGGCAGGGGATCTCTGTCCCTCTCTCCCTCTCCCAGGATGGAGCCCCACCTGGCGCTGCTCTGCCTGGTGCTCGTCGGGGGGGCTCTGCCGGCCTCAACGCACCTGGAGCCCCGGAGGAGGAGGCAGCACCACCACCACCACCAGCAGCAGCAGCAGCAGCTCTTGTCCCCCGGACGGTGCGAGCTGCCCAGATCGGTGAGATGGATGGATGGGGGTGATGGAGGTGGGGGAGGAGAGGGGTCCCCAGCCAGCCCCAAGGAACAAGTGGCCTGTGGGCAGCATCACCGTGTATCACTTCACATAGGCTCAAGTCTGTTGTAACCCGCCTCGATCCATAGGGAGAGGCAGGCTATAAATAACATATATTGTTGTGTTGTTGTTGTTGTTGTTATTATATTAGCCACTTCTTTCTTTGAGTTAGGAGTTTATCCTCCAGGGGGCTAATTTTGGCACTGAGAGATTAAAGCACCTTTCAAGCATCCCGCAAATAAAGTGAAAAGGGCAAGCAATTTGGCACAAATGGTTCTCACACCCAGTTGGGCAAATGAAATGATTTTGGAAGCTCAGTCGCTGAAATCCCAAAAGTAAAAAGCTGTGCATGAATGCTTCTTTGCTACCACTTTCATGACAGGTTTGGTATGAAATTGTTTCGTGTACTTATGCAACTTAGCAATAGCAATAACAAGTACATTTCTGTACCGCTTATCAGTGCACTTAAGCACTCCCCAAGCGGTTTACAAAGTGTACGCTAATTGCCCCCAACAATCTGGGTACTCATTTTAGCGACCTCAGAAGGATATTCATGAGATAAACTCCGGATCTCCTCCATGTGATAAACTCCTTAGTCTCAAATGTGCTACAAGATCCCTTTCTTGGGTCAAGGAGATGTCTTCCTCATGCCCCCCTCCCTGTGTGACTTTTTGCATGGTCTGCCAAGGGAGCTTGGGGACACCCCTGAGACTATACTGAAAGAGAAAAGTGAGTCACATCAGCTCGGCCTCCTGGGATCTTGGAGCACCTTTGGAGACTAACTGGAAGAAAGAAGTTGGTGGCATGAGCTTGCCTGCACTTCAGCCTCCAGGGATCTTGTAGCACTCTTGAGGTTAACCCAAAGGAAGAAGTTGGCCACATGAGCTTGCCTAGATTTGAGCCTATTAGGACCTTGTAGCAGCTTTGGGACTAAGGGAAAGGAAGAACCTGGCAGCATGAGCTTGCGTAGACCTGAGCCTATGAAGCATGCTTGTAACATCTTTGAGACTAAGTGAAAGAAAGAAGTGGGTAGTGTGAGCTTGCATAAACTTGAGCTTACAAAGTATCTTGTAGCATCATAACTGAGAGAAAAAAGCAGGTAGCACGAACTTGCGTAGACACGAGCCTATCAAGCAGCTTTGAGACTGAAAGAAGTTGGTAGCATGAGCTTGTGTAGACTTGAGCCCACGAAGCACCTTTGAGACTGAAGGAAAGAAGTTGGTAGTATGAGCTTGTGTAGACTTGAGCCCATGAAGCATCTTTGAGACTTAAATGAAAGAAAGAAGTGGGTAGTATGAGCTCACATAAACTTGAGTCTGCAAAGTATCTTGCACAGTAGTACCTTTGAGACTAACTGAAAGAAATAAGTAGGTAGCATGAGCTTGCATTACTTTGTAGGCTCCAGTCTACACAAGCTCATGCTACCCACTTCTTTTTTTAGTTAGCCTCTAAGACACTACAAGATTCTTTTGCAGATTGATTTTCCAGACTATTATGGGTATATCTTTGAATTCTTTATGGGCTGTGGTTGTTCAGAACCAGCGTAGCGTAGTGGTTTGAACACTGTACTATGACTCTGGAGACCAGGGTTCAAATCTCCGCTCTGCTATGAAAACCCACTGGGTGACCTTGGACAAATCATGCACTCTCAGCCTGAGAGGATGGCAATGGCAAACCCCCATCTGAACAAATCTTTCCAAGAAAGCCTTAGGCTTGTCATAAATCAGAAAACACAACAGCAGCTGTGGTTGTCACTTCACACCTGGGGGGGTCAGGGTCCCTGTCCTTTCCCCATATCCCCATCTAGGCCTGCACTGAAAAGGAAAGTTAGCTTTGTGGGTGAGTGACAGCCTCTTCCATAAGATTATTCCCTAGCCAACCTTGCACCTCACTGAACTTTGCAGGGCTTTGAGAAAGTTAGTTCATTTTGGATCACAACACCCAGAATAATCCCACTGCCAAATCAAAAGGGATTTGGGGAAGTTAGTTTGTTTGGATTACAACTCCCAGTTTGTCTCTGAGGCTGAGAGAGTGTGACTTGCCCAAAGTCACCTAGTGCATTTCCATGGATGAGTGGGAATTCGAACCCTGGTCTCCAGAATCATAGTCTATAACTCTAACCACTACACCATGTTGGTCCTCTCATTGCACTGCAACTCTTTTTGGACTACAGTTCCCCAAATGCTCCAGCCAGATCAGCAGGGCTTTTTGAAAGTTAGTGACATTGGACTTTAGCAACCTTTGAGAAACTAATTTTCTCAAAGACCTGCTAAACTGCTCCAAGACCAAGGCTTGATGCATCACTGAAACCTGGCACAGTGTAAAACCAAGAAGGCATGCCAAGTGTACCATTTGGTTGGAAAGGAGACCCATCTGATTTGCTTTTTGATGTTGTACAGCCCCATGCATACTGTGCTAATGTGCTAATTAAATTGTTTTCTCTCTCATTCCCCCTGTAGCATTAGAGCCCACCTTGTACTTTTGTATACAGTTGTCCACCTTGTGCCTTAGCAATCTATATATAAAACATATTTTTTTTTTTGGGGGGGGGGGGGAAGAATCTCTGCTCTTCTTCCAGACACTGGAAAGCACTGTCAACTTGATTGTGTTATTTTTCAAAGAACTCCTGATTTCTGTGATTTTTATCAACTTTTCAGTTCTCATAATTTTACATTCCTGCCCAGTCTGTAAAAGTAGAACCTTTAGATAAACTTAAAAGTGCTGAACTTTGTTTATTAATTTGCCATTTTGTTATGTTAAAAGAATCAAACAAACCCCCAAACCTCTTGATATTTGAAAGAGTTAGATTTATTATACTGCCTAATGATGTTAAGGTCAACGGAGCTGTGGCTGCCATCCTAGGTGCACTTACCTGGGAGTAAGATCAAGCAAGAAAAAATGTACTTCATAAGACAGATTTTACATTTAGCATTTATGCTAGAGTAAGTTTGCAAAACAATTTGAGGAGCATGTATTACCCAATATTATCCCTATTCGTAACCACGTTGTTGTTGTGTGCCCTCAAGTCATTTCCCAGTTATGGCAACCTATCATGGAGTTTTCTTGGCAAGATTTGTTCAGAGGGGGTTTGCCTTTGCCTACCTCTGAGGCTGAAAGTGCTGTATATATTCATGTATAAGTCTAGAAATTTTAGTCTAAAAATTGACCCCCAAAAATAGAGTCGACTTATCTACGGGTCAGTATAAGTGCTGTACTTTAACTCTTATTTTAAAAAAGGAACCATCTCCTGGTGAACAGCAAGAGTTTAATCTGTCCTGGAACGCTGATCCACCTGTACTCTCTCATCCATCCAGCCTTTAGTGTGAACACAAACAATGGTGCCTGCTGGAATTTTCTACATTCTTTGGCACTGTTTTCTTTTGCTTTATCCTTTAGATCCTTTGTTACATGCCCCTAAGTTTTACCCTTGACTTATCCATGGATCATACCAAAATCCATAATTTTTGCCCCTAAACCTGCCCTTGTCTTATACATGAGATCGACTTATAGTCGAGTATATATGGTATGTGACTTTCCCAAAGTCACCCATTAAATTCCATGGCTGATTCAAATCCTGATCTCCAGAGTCATTTCCCAGTGCTCAAACTTCTGTGCCACATTGGCTTTAAGAGAAGGCTACAGATAATATTATATTTAAGTTATTCACTTTCTTTGACTAGTTAAATGTTTGAGTAGTTACATGTGTGATGAATCACAAAAACAATAGGATAGTGGGATAATCAAATGGGAGATTGTACAGGGAAGTGCCTGCAAAGTGAGTTGCATCCATCTACATGTGCCTGCAGATTATATTATGCATACTTGCTTCAGACTGAAGGTATTGTTTGTATGTTATTTTTGTGTGCATATGGTTAGATACAGAATAAATGAACAAAATGTGTGATCCTACAGCAGAACCATATTTTTCTATAAAATATACACACATGAATTGTTATTTTCCTATCATCATCATCATCATCATCATCATCATCATGATGATCAGCAGCAGCAGCAGCAACATCCTCATTCTCATCCTCATTTTGATGTTGTTGTTGCTATATGCATTCAAACCAACTTTGACTTAAGGCAATCCTATCATAAGGTTTTCTTGACACTGCTTATTTAGAATGATTTTGCCTCTTTTCTTCTTAGTCTGAGAGAGTGTGACCTGCCCAAGTGGGTTTCCGTGGGCAAGTGGGGAATTTGAACCCTGGTCTCCCAGAATCTTAGTGCAACATTCAAACCATTACACCACACTGGCATTCACATCCTTATTATACATATATAAATACTGACTCAAGAATGTTTCCTGTAATTCCTTGCAATAGTATAGTTCCATATGATAATGATCTTCTTTAAAAAAACAACAACCCTCTTTTAACTACAAGGACCGTGGGTTGAATATTAAGAGATGACTAATCAAAGTTAGGTGATTGGCACTATTCAAGTGACGGCCACATATCTGTTTTCTGTTTTGTGAATCACAGATCATCTGAGTTTACAAATGTAATCTAGAAACTACTTAATCCAGAGAGAGTCATGCTGAGATAGTTGCATGGATTTCTGTAGAGGAATCCCAGAATAGATGAGCTGAAGACTAGTTGAGATTTTTTGTTTTTTTACTTCCTCATACATGCAGTATCCACAGCTGTCTTTTGTTCCACAACATATTTATATTAGTTAGTTTTTTCCCTTTGATATTAGTGTGACATACTGGTTCGACTGTTGGACAGCAGCTTTGGAGACCAAGATTTGATTACCTGCTCAGCCATGAAATCCACTGGGTGACCTTGGGCAAGTTGCATGCTTTCAGCCTCAAGAGATGGCCATGGCAAGCCTCTTCTGAACAAATCTAGCCAAGACAGCCCCATCATAGCTTTGCCTTAAGGTCGCCATCAGTCGGAAAGGACTTGAGGGCACATGACAACAGTGATGTTAGGAATAGGGAGAATGTTGAGGAAAAACATGCTCCTCAAATTGTTTTGCAGATTTAGGTTCAAAACACATTGCAGAAATAATCCAGTTTGAGACTGCTTTAACTACCCTGGCTCAATGCTAGAGAATTTAGTTTTATGAGACATTTCTCTGTCAGAGTTCAGGTGCCACAACAAATTGCAGTTCCCAGCATTCTCTAGCACGAAGTCAGGACAGTTAAAGTAGTCTCACACTGCATTATTGCTGCAGTGTGTTTTGGACTGTAGAATAAATTGTAAATGTAAACATGGTGTGCATGCACAATTTCTGCTTGTATTATTTATTTCCCTTTTTTCATTTTGACTGTACCTTGTGGCTATGATGGCTGGGGAATTCTGGATGTTGCAGTCTAAATACCTCTCTTTTTCCCCTCCAAATCTCTTGCTAGTCCTGAATATATTTGTCTCAGCCTTGTCCTCAGAACTAATTCTGTTCTTTTCTGGATTCCTTTTTCCATAGCAAAAAGACTTGAACTCTTTCCTCTGGACAATCCGGAGAGACCCTCCTGCCTATCTCTTTGGCACCATCCACGTGCCTTACACGCGTGTTTGGGACTTTGTCCCAGAGAACTCCAAGGTTGCTTTTCAGTCCAGTTCTAGTGTGTACTTTGAGTTGGATCTCACGGACCCTTACACCATCTCAGGCCTGGCCAGCTGTCAGCTGCTTCCCCATGGGGAGAACTTACAAGATGTACTTCCCCGGGACCTTTACCACCGTCTCAAGCGCCATCTTGAGTATGTCAAGCTGATGCTTCCTCACTGGATGACCCCAGATCAAAGGGGAAAAGGGCTTTATGCTGATTACCTCTTCAATGCTATTGCTGGAAACTGGGAACGCAAGCGTCCTGTTTGGGTGATGCTGATGGTCAACTCCCTGACTGAGACAGACATCCGTTCCCGGGGTGTGCCAGTATTGGACCTCTATTTGGCTCAGGAGGCTGAGAGAATGAAGAAAAGGACAGGAGCTGTTGAGAGGGTAGAAGAGCAATGCCATCCTCTGAATGGGCTGAACTTCTCCCAGGTAAGAAGAATCAGGCCACATATGTGCACTGAAGCCTTAAGGGAGAATTACTTCCTTTTTAAAATAAAGCCTGACCTGTGCTAGGTTGCACCAGTCATATTCTGAAAACTCAGATGCACAATGAGGGCAGCATGTCTGAGATTAATCTATCTCCATGTTCGGTAATCTTTTATGCGAAAACAATGTTGCTAGTATCACAGAAAGTGACTTTTCTAACAGTGTCCCACCCACAGCTCCATACTGAACACAGAACTTGGGAAAGTTATTTTCTTGCATTATAATTCTCAGAGAGAGCGAAAGTGGTGCAGTGGTTTGGGTGCCAGACTAGGACTTGGAGACCAGGGCTTGAATCCCTACTCAGCCATGGAAACCCACTGGGTGACCTTGGGCAAGTCACATTTTCTCAGACTCAGAGGAAGGCAAAAGCAAAGACAAACTCCCTCTGAACAAATCCTACCAAGAAATCTCCATGTCTTAGGGTCTCCATAAGTCAGAAATGACTTGAAGTCACACAACAAACAATAAATTTCCAGAACTCCTCAGCTAGCATATCCTATGCCCACGTTGCCTGAGAAATATTTACTATTATAATCCAGAAAAAGAACTTTTCCACGCTCTGTCACACTCTGAGAATTTCATGAGCAAGAAACTATGTTGTGTGTGTGATCAAATAGCTGAAATCATTAGGAAGCTCATGGATCAACAGTAGTACTTTTTAAATTGGACCCATAACTAACATGTAATTGCAAACATACAAAAATCTTGCCTTTGCTCCCTGTGGTACAGAGCATGTGAAGCAGGGGGCAATGTGAGTGCTATGGTATCTTTTTCTATCTGTTTTCTCTGTGTCACCCACTACGTATTGGAAATCAGAGGGGTTATTTTGCTATGGTTTTCCAAAATTCTCCAGCCAATGTGGCCACTATTCTGGGACTTACTGTTCAAAAAGTGACTTTTCATGCTTTGCAGATCAAACTTGAAATATGCAGTCAATGTACAAATAAATAAAAAAGTAAATACACAGCTAGATTAACACTGGGGTTTCTTCAGTATTTGACATGAACATTTTTGAGATGAGGACTTTTGTGTTTGGTTTTTATAATTGGTATCCATTGAAAGATATATGAAATTACGCCTCTGTATATGTGCCATGTGGGTAACAGACTTGGTTGGAGGGCACACAGTGCAATTACCTTGTTGAAGTTTTGCAGGTCTGGAACAGATGGGAGACCTCGCGGAGTCACCACTTATGTTGTCTTGCATTCCATTTTAGTGGGGGAAAGTGGAACAAGTTCATACTACAACAAAAACCTCTTCAACCCTGTGTGTGTTCTTTCTTTTATACTATATCTGAATCATTCAGATCAGAAAATAGGTGTTTCTCAACCTGTTAAAAACAAGGCAATGTAATGTAGTCAGTTTTGGATTGCTGCTGGATCTGTACTTTTCTAGAAATCTTGCCACTAAGAAAATAAGGAAGTAATTTTAAGGGACTGATAGATAACACAGTGATATACACACACATACCCTGGTCCTGTTGATGTCAATGGGTTCTACTCTTTGGAAAGTGGATTTAAACCTGTATCCTCTTAGCCAGCAGTTTGGATAATTCAGGGAGCTGTAATCCAAAGAAACAGCCTTTTCGAGCTTTGATTTAAATTTAATCTATATTGGCTTGTTACAGACTACCAAAATAAAGCTGCTTCGGGTCCCTTTGGAGGTATGCTGTTTAAATGATGCATGCATCCTAAGGATCTGGAAGCTGCACCAAAGCTGCACTCCAGTGCTTAGGAATGGAGTGTGGCTTTGGCACGACCTCTGGTCTCTTAGGATCCATGCATCATTTAAATAGCATACCTCCAAAGAGACCTGAAGCAGCTTTATTTTGGCAGTCTGTAACAGGCCATTGTCTTTTTGTTGAATTGTTTATCCTAAGTATTGGGACTACCCTTCAATCATCTCAGTTTGGCAGGACAGTCACGGTTAATTATCACTGTCCCACTTTCTCAGCAGCTTTTAAAATGTCCCAGTTCCTTCTCCTACTTTCCTTTCCCATCCTCTGCTTACTTTTGATTTGCGGCAGACAGTTCAAAATGCAAAAGTAGTTTGCAGGAAGGAGAGGAAAGGAAAGGAGGCAGCGTATTGCCCTTTCTGGTAGGCTGATTCCCCCTCCCAAGACTTTCCCAAGGCTTTTCTAAATTCAGTATAGTACATGAATTTCAGGGCTTCTCTGCTTAAAATAGTAGTTTTGCTACTAAACCTTTCCCCTCTTGTTGCCTGGCTGCACCCTTCTGACCACACTCTTATGATGCCCACCCTAACATATCCTGGCTTTCATTGATAAAATGTTGGTGGATATGGGACTATATATGGATGTGTGTTACGTTGGTTAACTGATTTGTATGTTGATTGTTATCACATTAAAACTAGATTTTTTAAAATCAAAATTGTCCTTTGTTTACAGTCATATTGACACTCTTTGCTTTTACAATCAGTGCATATATCAGTTGTTTGAGGTAATGGACTTCAGATGCTTTTCTGAAGAATAAATTGTCTATGCTGTTTTGGATAGAACAACTGTTTTTCATTAACAATCTCCAAAATATCACCTGTGAAAATATGTAATTAGTTGATAGGTCTGCCAAAAAAAACACAAAAAAACCCAAAATGGCTGGATTGGAATAAAATGGGGAAAACATGCTAGCAGACACATGATTTACTAGCACTGAGTATCCCATTTGCTTGTTTGTAGAAATAGTTTCATCCCTTTAGTGGTTCCAGCAAAATGCATTGTGTGAGAAAAAGCTCAGGGCCGTTTCTTAAGAATCTTGGAATCACATAAAACCCAGGGTGGGAAGGGAGGACTTTTACCTTTCAGATGTTTTTGAACCATGGATCCCATCATCCCTGGTCATAGTGGCTGGAACTAATGGAAACAAATTCAACAGAGCCACTCAGTTCTCTGCTCTGCTGAATTATGTAGACTTGTTCATTTTCTGGACCAATTCAGATCATTAAAAATAAAATCTTACCCCTATGTTACGAACAAATGAATTAGTAAATATATTTAAAATGGAGATTTCCATTTGATTAACCGTTCCTGTGTTATTTAAGCAGCCCTGCTAATTAGCAGGAAAGCTTCAATACCCTAAAGGCAGATCCCTTCTGATCTTGGAAGCCAAGCAGGGTCAGCCCAGCTTAGTACTTGGATGAGAGACTGCCAAAGAATATCAGGTGCTGTAGGCTGTATTTCAGAGGAAGGAACTGGCAAAACCACCTCTGAGTATTCATTGCCTAAGAAAACTCTATGAAATTCATGAGGTCACCATAAATTGAGAGGTGACTAGATGGCACATATACACTTACCAACCCACATTAATTAGCAGACTAGTAAAATTATGTTTTGGACATTTTAAACCCAGTAAAAATATGACAGAACTTTGTCAATAGCTTCAGCCATATATAAGTACTGAGCATTTACATCATTAATTGCAATTAAAATCAAAATTTAAAAAAGCACTTTTAAAACTGTATTTGAAAACAAAAAAGTCACAATAAACTATGCAGTAAATATGTTTTGCCCTATGCATTTGCAAGGTGAATGGAAACAAGATTTTACTAATACACTTGTTTGTAACTTGGCCAGAATATTTGCTATACAGCTTTCTCCAAAGAATTAAATGTCAATTTCTGACATTAAGTACATCTTACTTTAAAATAAATTTAGAATAATTAGCCAGAAATACAATATGCCTCTGATAGTAATTAGAATAAAGCTTAGAAAAGTCCTTCATAAAAATATATTTCTCATAAAAATGAGATGCTTTTCAAATGTAAACTATATTACACATTTTCATGGGTTTAAGTACAGTTTTGTGTCACTGTTCTTTTTAAAAGTCCTCTTAGGATGAGAAATAATACTTATTTTTATTTAGCTCTGATTTTAACTTGGCCAGGAACAGCTCTGTTAATATTTATTTATCAGCTTTTCTGCATAAAAAAGCAAAAAAGGATGAAAAATTATATTGCTGGGGAAGACTTTGGTTTATAAAAGTCATTAATTCAAAAATGTTTGTTTAAAAAATTGGAATAATATTTGCTACATAGGGATTTAAAAAAAATCTCTCAAGTCTGAAATGTTTGCTCAGAAGGTGTCTGTCTGAGAATCACTACCAGGTCTTGGAAATGCTACTTTCAGGCTATAACACCCAGACTCCTTCAGCCAGTCCAGTTTAAAGCTGGCTGGAGGATCTGGGGAATTTGAATCCAAAAACTAACATTTCCAAGTTCGAATTCATTGCACTCCACAGTGTTTGTTGGGTGCATAATATGCTTATATTTCTCCATCTGTGCTAATAGAAGAATTGGAAGTAATCAGTATTTAAAATTTTATTTAAAAAAAATTCTACCCAAATATATTCTGAGACAAAAAAAAAAAAAGGAAGAAATAAAACACCACTAACTAGCTGTTTCTTTTTTTGTGCTTTCGAAGAACTGGCTAAACTTGTCACCTGGCAACTTGTTCAAAAGAGAGAAATTTGTAATGTTATCATTCTGTCTAACAATCCCGTTGCTTAGTGTATTGTGGCCTTAGTTGAAAGGAGAGGATTACAATGAACTAGATTTCCTCTCTTAATGCTGAATCTTGGAACTTGTCCTAAGAAACATATAATTAGTGGTATTAATGATGGAAATGAGAAATTGACCAGAGTTTCTATTGCAGTTGGATGTTTCAGCTGGCGGGAACATCTGTGACCATTTATAGCCCAGAATCTGTTATGGGCATCCCAAGAGTTCTTTTTAGCCTGCTTTCAGCATTATTTTAATTGTAGTATATAATTTGAACAGCTTGAAAACTAAGTCCTAGCAAGCATGACATGCTGAAATATCCTCACTCCCCCCCTGAAAGGGGGAAAAACATTCACTTTCCAAACAGTGGATTGCTTTTTCTCCATTCCCTATCTTCAAGTGGTTAGATTTTTCTTTCATTCATTCTTTTTTCTGTTTAACTGATGTTGACCTCTCAATGTTTCAATTTAAAAAGTGAAGATGCTTGAAGGACTGGAAAAAAAAACTTTAGAGTTCCAATCATTATTCTGAAATTAAGTAGTGGAATATGCAGAGTCAACCATGTTGTTTCAGCCATATATGAATAGTATCTAGAATGAGTTTTTATCCCTTTTCAGCTTTCTCTTCCATTTCAGCAGAACTTGCAGATGGAGCATATTAATTTGCCAAGCCTAAAAGAGGAGTGGATGGATTCTAGGCTACTTTTTCCTCTAAACCTCCATGTATCATCAGCCAAAGAGAGAAGCAAAAAAGTGAGGTAGAGTCTGAAACAGACTGGTGGATTGGGAATTGAACCAATTATCTATTCCACCTAGTCCTCACTACACAGTTATTATAGCACTTTGATAACTATGATAATTCCATTTTATGAAATCTGTATAGAACTGTGAGTCCCTTCCCAAACTACAAATCTCAGGATTCCATAGGATAGAACCATGGCAGTTTAAATAGCATAAACTCTATAGTTGTGCAATGTTGATAAAATCCCAGAGTTCCCTGGAAATACAAGTAGAAAATCTATATCTTTATCATCAGAGCTTGGAAAAAATATATTATTTGAATGCCAGCTCCCAAAATCCATCAGCTAGTGGCCATGCTGATGAGGAAATTCTAGCAATTGCAGTCCAGTAAATTAACTTTTCCAAGCCTTGTGTATGACTGAAGATTAGGAATTTTAAAATGGATTTTAAAGCAAAGCTCTGAAGCTGGCCAGCAGAGCTTCACAAAGAGCTCTGTTCGAAACTAGCCAAATAATATGGATTTTTTTTTCATGTGCGAGGGGAAACAATGACACTGGGACATGAAAACAGCAGTAAGTGTGGTGATGATAAGACATTACAATAAACACAAGCAGATAATCGTTGCTATTGTTCACCTTTTGTGAGTCAGAAAGCCTTGCCTAGATACTGCAAACTACCTTGGGAATCTCTGGGTGATTAAATTCTAACCGATCTCATTGAGTTCCTGATTGATCTTCTCCCCAGCCTTGGCCTAAAATATCTTTGCTCTAGGATGGCCACGCGAAAAAGAGAATGGGACTACTGTAGTTTTAATAGCTTTGTGGAAAATAGAATGCCAAGACGTAAAACTTGTATGGCAATATATGTCTCTATGTCTGTTTAGGCCATGTCTCTGTGTCTAAAAGAATCTGTATCTATGGGCCTGAGCAGACGGACCAGGAAAGCACAGGCCAAGTTCATACTGTCCTGACCCATGTGCTCGCCCAGGTTGGTCCATGGGTCAGTACAGGGATGAGCTGGTATTCCCACACCCATCCCCATGCCAGCCCTGGTCCTGGGACAGGTGTACCTCTCCTTACCTTGATGGCTGTTGCTGCAACTAAGAAGCCCTTCAGTCACCACATCTGATGCAGACACACAGACATTTCTACTTCATGAAGAACCTTCCAGGGTCACTGTTTGTGGCACTTCAGAAAATGTAAAATGATAGTCTCTGTGTTAAGAACCTTAAGAGTTTTCCAGTTCAGCATGTGAAACTGAAGAAACTGACCAGTTTTGCTGCACAAAAGATGTCTGTTCAAAGACAACCAGATAATATTTTATTGGATGCAGGGAAACAGTGCATCATCTGCCTGGTAATAAATGTACATGCTAAACTGCAGGGACAGATTTCACTAGAACTTTAAAACCTATTTGAATGCAAAATGCCCATCTTGGAATGTGTGAAATTCAGAGAACATGAGAGCTTTCCCTTCATTATTGAATTAAGGTCAGCCTGTTTCTGCATCTAGATCCAAGTGGATGGTGTTTGTTGTCAGGTAGCAATTTGTGCATCACTGGGAAATCATGCTGAAGAGACCACAGATGTCAACAAAATGTACACATGCTATTTGTTTTTGTAATATAAACAGAAATACAATGCATCTTGCCAGAGCAGAGAGAACTGTGACCAAGGGACTTGCCACACTCAGTCTGCTAGGCAGTTACAATATATCAAGCCCCGTGTTTCCCATTCTTGTAGGTTTTTAATCTTTAAATCACACTTAAACCAAACAGACTGTGGATGGTTTCAAACAGAAGAGTTTCCACTGACAGCCCTTCAAGCTGAGGATGGCCAGGTGCTCTGTCAAAGGGAAGAGATTGCTATCCTAGGAAAGGTTATGACACATGCAGTTTTTACTTTTTTATGCTTTAAGCTACTATTGTCATTAATGGGGACGTCATAGCACTTTATGTAGGAAAAAAACACAAAACACAATTGAAAGGATGAATGTGTCTACTTCTCAGTGTCCCTAATCTGATTTTTTTTTTTTAATGGAGTCATCCATGACTACTCTGAAATAGGCCAGAGGAGGCATCCTGAGAGAATGTCCAGTTGGATAGCCTGCATGACATCTGTTTCTGCCTGAAAGGGAAAATCCCTAAGGTGGGTTAACATAAACAGGCATCCTAGCACTTTTTGTCATGGTTGTCATGCCTTGTGTCATCTCATGATTCTTTGTAGTTTTGCTTCTGTAAACAAAACAAAGGAAA
>NC_056525.1:78508856-78616417 GCF_019175285.1 Sceloporus undulatus | reverse complement strand
CTGGAACAATGGATGCAAGCTCCAGGAAAAGAGATTCCACCTCAACATTAGGAAGAACTTCCTGACAGTAAGGGCTGTTCGACAGTGGAACCCACTCTCTCGGAGTGTGGTGGAGTCTCCTTCTTTGGAGGTCTTTAAGCAAAGACTAGATGGCCATCTGTCGGGGATGCTTTGATTTGGATTTCCTGCATGGCAGGGGGTTGGACTGGATGGCCCATGCGGTCTCTTCCAACTCTATGATTCTATGATTCTACTTTCAACTACCAGGCACTGGAAACACACATTGGGTCCTGAGCAATGAGTAAGGTAGAGCATAAATAAAATAAAATAAATCACCCATTGCCCTTGAAGTGTTCTTGGACTTCAACTTCCAGAAGCTCCAGATGGCATCGAGAATAGTGATGAATGCTGGAAATTAGAGTCCAACAACATCTGGAAGGCCATATGATTTCTACTCCTGGAAGACATAATTGCATCCTTCCTGTTTCACAATGATGTTGATGCATGCAGATTGATGACTGAATTTTGAAATACTCTTAACATGTCATTATTTGGAATGTTTGGGCTAATGATACAGAAGTCTGATGCTTCTGGTTGTGGCTTTGCTGATATATAATCCTTCCTAAATCACATAGTATAAAGGAGTGAGATTGTAACTTGATGGCCCTGACTTTGAATGCAAATTAAAAACAAATTATACTTTTCCAGCTTCTGTAGGCATTTGTTTTTACATTTCCAGAATTAAGGCCTGTGTATGAAAGTATTATTCAATACAAATATAATTCATTTATTTTAACAACAACAACCACAAGCATCCCATAACATCTCAAGTGCAGATGTACTGATAACAAATCTACTCATCTGTTCATGACTGTTGGCTGTGTAAGGAAACCTGGGAAAGTATAGTTTACATTCTATTTTATCTCAGCTATATAATTTTGTGGACTATAAATAAGTTATGTCCCTAGAATTTGTAAGGTTCCATTTGCTTGTGGAGGAACCCATTCAGTGATTTAGTTTCTGAAGCCATCAAACAAACAAAAATTTTGTTACATCCTTGAAGTCTAAACGTTGTTTGGAGAAATGACACTTAATTGCTGGGTGTCTATTGGGGTCCTTGCCGAAAGCTGGCTACCAGGAATTGTTTCTGCATTGTATTTGTTCCCCTGGTTCATAAATATATTTTGAAAACTTTGAACAAAAGGCATTTTTAATTTTTGTTGGAAGTCACTGATATTTTAAATTGTACTCCTGGGTTTAGGGTGGATTATGCTAGACCTCTCTACCACATAACACCCTCCCATGATTTTACAAATCTTTTGCAAACATGACTTTAGCCTAGCCTGAGTACCTATAGAGAGTGAGCTAGGACAGAAAAGAACTGGGGATGATGATGATGATGATGATGATGATGATGATGATGATGATGATGATGATGAAGAAAAAGGAGGAGGAGGAGGGGTTATTCTTTGAGAAATCCCAGTGTTATGCATACTGTTGCTTAAACAACCCCAAAAGATGTTGATAGTTCTTGGTTTGTTTTCTGCAACCAAGCACATTTTATTTGCCTTTGATTTTTTCATAGACATTTGCCTTTATAGGTGGTAACATGAGAATATTTATTTTACTTTAGGCACATATAATGGTCTCACTATGCAGAGGATGCAAAGTCAGCAAAGGGAATAAGGGAAGCGAGAATCGAGAAACTGCAAATTTGCAGTTACCGGAAGGCTTTGTAGGTCTGCCCAGCATCTAATCTGCAGTTTTAAAAGATGAAACAAATGAGCAATTTTTATTCTACCTAATAAATAAGCATGTGTAGGATGGACCAGCAAGACGTTAAAGTCAAAATATTTTTACTTTAATAAATCTGTCTTTGTAAAAGCTGACATAGTTTTAACTTTTGTAAGTCACCTTTAGTCCCAGTGTCGGGGAAGGGAATTATTATTATTATTATTATTATTATTATTATTATTATGTTTATTTATATAGCGCCATAGGTTTTACCTGGTGCTTTACAAAGTCAAACCAAAATATAGATAAAAACCTACCTACGACATACAATCTAAAATCAAAAACAGAAAAATATAATCTATCAATTTATCATTAAAATAACTCTAAAAGAACAGATTATAAAACAATGCACACCAATACACATTACCTCAATATCACAAATCATGTTGTTAGCAGGAAGGCTTCCCTAAACAAAATAGTCTTTAGCTCAGACTTAAAGTTGGCTAAAGAGGTAATAGTCCATAACTGTTTGGGAAGGAGATTCCAAGAGTAGAGGGCAGCAGGGAGGAAGGGGCAGATCCTATATAGGTCCAGCATAATGACTGGAATTATTCAGCATCCCATCCATTCTTGCTGTTCTAGCTTTGATATAAGTAGGTGCAACCTTATTCTCTTCCCTCCCTCCACACTTGCTTCCCCTGCTGCCTTCTTGCTTTTTCACTCCACCTGAAACCACACACCCATCCCCATTCTACTATCAAAGTGTGGATTTCTTGGCTTGGTTCAGTGCTGCCTAGAAATGGGTAAAACCTGTCCATCTTAATTTGGGAAGAATCAGTGTAATTTCATGAGCCTTTGGGGGAAATTTTTCACAAAGGCCCACAGTTTTCCCATGAACTCGGCAAAATTTTGGAAAGATTCGATCTGCAAGGGGTAATCAGCTATGCCTAGCCCTCTTTTCTCTGATTTTTCTGCCAAACTGAGTTTCCATGTCTCTTCAGTCATATCTTTAAACTGTGGGGGCAACAAGGAAATGAAAATAGTTATGCTAATAACTCCTCCTCCATTTTTCTCTTTGCAAATACTAATTAAAGAAGGCTGAAAGAAATGGTAGCAGAGCCCCTCATCTAGAAAACATATTGGTGGAAAACTTGGCTTCCAGTGATGTGTTATGTGTCTGACTTGTTCCAAAATACTGTCTGGTTCATACTGTGCTGTGCATTTAGAACAGTGACATTCTGCTGGCACAGGGCAATGTGAGTTCGTTATATTTTTCTTCAGTAGCTTCAATTACTCAGCAGTGAAACCCCCTTTTGAGTATTTTGATGTGAATGCAAGGGGATGGGGATTTGTTTGAACCTATTTCTGCATAATTGACATCCTCTGCTCAGGAAAACAGACATGCTATAGCCATCTGGATTTGTAATGGGATCTGGATATCTAGATATATTTTCTCTGCACAAATCCCAATCAAACGAGAAACTGAAATCCTGTGTAAAATGGTAACTGGAGTCCTTACATTTAGTTCCCACTGTGGTGCAATGCTTACTACAAGGTTCACTATTGTTCATTGGAACAGTGACTATTTCTTCTGATTTGTTTGCTTGCTGGAAGTGACCTAAGACTCATCAACTCTTGGCAAGATCAAGAGCTTTTGATTTCCATCTCTTTATAAGCAAGAGCTGTTGTTTTTTTTAAAAAAAATTAATATATTGAAGACTGTTCAGATGATCTAGATGTGCCCCACTCATTCAACAGACATATATAGGTTGTGGAGTAGCTTTGTGTCAGGCAGTTCCACTGTGTTGGCACACATTCATCTTTTTGTATATATTATGCTTAATAATAATGATGATAATAATAATAATAAGATTTATTTATATACCGCCCAATCACTGGGAATCCGAGCGGTTTACAACAGAGGGGATGATAGATGGTTCCCTGTGCTCAGGCTTACAATCTAAAAAGACACAAAAGGAGAAGGGAAAGGTGAGGGGGGGGAGGGGATCAGGTCCAGCATTTCTTCTATCCCTCTGAGGCCTGGACCAAGGCAGATGGACCAGAGGGAGGGCTCTTCTTCTTCAGGCTAGCCCCTGATGGAGCTGGGCCAGCCTATTCACTCCCTCCCAGGGCAAAGGATGACAGTTATGGAGGGAGGAGCCTCTTTCTTCAGGCTAGCCTTGGTGGAGCTGGGCCAGCCTATTCATTCCCTCCCAGGCCGAAGGATGACAGTTATGGAGGGAGGAGCTTCTATCTTCAGGCTAGGCCCTGATGGAGCTGGGCCAACCTATTCATTCCCTCCCAGGCCAAAGGATGACAGTTATGGAGGGAGCTTACATTTGTGCACACTTGCCCATTTACTCATGGTCTCTTAAATGCATTAAGAAGTGTCTTTGGTTATACAGGCTCACACACATAGACACATAACTAACAAATGAACACAGATGGGTACTGCAGGGAACCTTATTTTCATCAAATCAATGGAGAATAATTGAAACATATGAAAAAGGGTTAGATCTGTGCTTGGGAATGGCATTCCAGTCCCTTGTTTATGGGGGTAGATACTTGAGGGCTGTGGATAGATTAAGATAGAACTTGCCCTTTCCTAAACAAACTTGACAAAATATGATGGATTTGGCGCAAAGATATGGTTGAAACCAGTTTTTGGTATTAGCCATCAAAGCTGATAGAAAATCAACTCATTTGAGATGTGGTTGTGGAGAAGAGTTCTGCAGATACCATGGGCTGCTAAAAAGATAAATAAATGAGATTTCTAGAGCAAATAAAACCCAAACTCTCCCTAGAAGCCATGATGACTAAATCAAGGCCATGTCATGAGAAGACATGACTCACTAGAAAATAAAATAATGCTTAACAAAGTAGAAGGTGGTAGGGAAAAAGGATGAATAGACTTAATCAAGGAAGCCATGGCCCTGAGTCGGCAAGACCTGAGCAGGGCTGTTAAGGATAGGATGATTTGGAGGAAGTCCCTCATTCATAGAGTTACCATAAGCCAGAGTCAGCTTGGCGGCAGTTAACAACAACAACAAAAAAAAATCTGGACCTGGTATCTATGCAAGAAAAAAATGACAGAAAGGATAGAAAGAAGAAAGGAATGGCGGCCGGGGGGTGGGGTGACAAGTTCTAAATGTTCATGATGTTTCAACCTCCAATCTGGTTACCTTGTCAGAATGCATTTTTCTGCAGAATGCCTTCTGGGCGGGCTATGGAGTTGAGACTGCCATGGTCACCCTGGTCGATGATCTCCATCTGGGCATGGACAGGGGTAGTGTGTCCCTGTTAGTGCTCTTAGACATCTCAGCGGCTTTCGATGCCATTGACCATGGTATCCTTCTGGAACGCCTGAGGGAGTTGGGTATCGGGGGCACTGCGCTCCAGTGGTTCCGTTCCTACCTCTCGGGTAGACTCCAGATGGTGCAGCTGGGGGACGTGTGCTCCGATAAGAGGGCGCTTACATCTGGTGTCCCCCAAGAAGCCATTCTGTCCCCCATGCTATTCAACATTTACATGAAACCGCTGGGAGAGATCATCCGGAGACACGGGGCAAGGTGTTATCAGTACACTGATGACACCCAAATATGTTTCTCTGTGTCTCCGACTGATGCAGTGACCAAGGATGGCATCTCTCCTCTAAATGCCTGTCTGGAGTCAGTAATGGGCTGGATGAGGGAAAACAGACTCAGTTTGAATCCAGAGAAAACGGAAGTGCTCATGATAGGTTCCCCGGGCCCAGAGAAGGATATTTGTCCACCTGTCCTGAATGGGGTCACGTTCCCCTTGAAGGACTCCGTTCGCAGTCTGGGGGTGCTTCTGGACTCGTCGCTCCGCCTTACATCTCAGGTGGATGCGACGGTCAGGAGCACCTGTTATCAGCTTCGGCTGATACGCCAGCTGCGACCCTACCTGGGCCGGGGGGGACCTTGAAATGGTGGTACATGCTCTGGTGACCTCTCAGTTGGATTTCTGTAATGCGTTCTACATGGGGCAACCCTTGTACCATACTCGGAAGCTACAACTGGTTCAGAGCATGGCAGCAAGACTGGTCACTGGATCCTCCAGGACCAGCCACATAACACCTGGCTTAAAAGATCTACATTGGCTGCCTATTCGCTTCTGGGCGCAATACAAGGTGTTGGTTATAACCTATAAAGCTCTAAATGGCTTGGGCCCAGCGTACATGGAGGACCGCCTCTCCCCATACAATCCGCCCCGCGCTCTCAGATCAGCCGGGAAGCAACTGTTGAGGGTTCCAGACACAAAATATGCTGCAACTGCTCAGAGGGCGTATTCTATCTCGGCCCCGCAGCTCTGGAACTCTCTTCCTGGCGAGCTCCGCTCAGTCACCTCCCTTGACCAATTTAGGAAGAGGTTAAAAACCTTCCTCTTCAAACAAGCCTTTCCCCAGACATTGTAACATCTGTTATCTCCCCACTGCACACTGCACATGCACTTTTGAGTCAGCTAGTCTGTATGTTTTAGATTGTATTTCTTAACCTTGTTTTAATTGTTTAATTGTTTTCATTGTTTTTATATTGATGTATTGATTGATTGTTGTTACCCGCTTTGATCTACCCAGGAAAAGCGGGCTACAAATAAATGATTTAGTATTTATTATTATGCGTGCTGACGAGACAGTGTAAGAAAGGATGATTTCCCTACCTTTGGGAGATACAAGTTGTTGTCCTAGTATACAGTGGTACCTCGGGTTACGAAATTAATTCGTTCCGCGGCTAATTTCGTAACCCGAAAAACCTTCGTAACCTGAATTGCCATAGGCGCTAATGGAAAAAATAGCTCTCTGCTGCCCTCCGGTGGCGGAAAATAGCGCCGAGGTTTTTTCGTAACCCAAAGAAACCTTCGTAAGCCGAAACAATAAATCCCTATGGGATTTTTTCGTAACCCGAAAAATTCGTAACCTGGGTAATTCGTATCCCGGGGTACCACTGTAATGAGATAGGAAAATAAATAAGCCACTTGGTTTGTTTTTGCAATTTTTAAAAAACCTGGGCACCAAGTTTTCTGTCCTGTATGCATATGTATATGTATGTGTTATTTAATGCACACACACACACAGGCACACACAAATAGTAAAACAGGTAATTTAACTGCATCTGCAGAATTGTTTTAAAATTTTAGTGCAACGTAGATGTCTGTATAGTTCCTTAAGTAGCGGTGAGATGTGTAATTAAGCAGGCAGGGGATTGGGGAATAACCTCCAGCTACTTCTTGTCTGAGAAAAGGATTGAAATGGTCCCCACGAGGGGAGCACACTTGGATTTGTGTGATGCTGTCTGGGTTTAGCATTTCAGTTTTTGTGGTGGTGCTGACTGACTGTGTTGACTTTTCCTCTCTCTCTCTCTTCTTTCCCAGCTAATAGTCTGAGTCCAAAATGAGGTTTTTCTTTATTAAATCAAGTGACTTGGCTGTGAAAAGGGACACATTGCAAGGGATATAACTCAGCCTCACTTTCAAAGCATTCATAGTGTTCTTACTGAAGCAGTTTAGCAAGGTGTCCAGAGAGACTAGTGTGCAGCTGAAACTCTGCTCCAAGAAATTTAATAATTTTAACTGGCTTCCCCACCAGCTCACATCTTTATAATGGAATGGCCCATGCTATTTTTTTTTTTCAAATGCTTTGGCTGCTTGCATGTATACATTAATCTGGCTGTGGAAGGTGGGTTGAATGTTCAGGTTCTGCGTAGAATTATGACCACTGAATCCAAAACAGCACTGGGAAATGTAAACTGGAGGCCTGTTACAGACAGCCCAAATAAAGCTGCTTCGAGTCACAGTGGAGGTATGGTGTTTCAATGATGCGTGCGTCCTAAGAGTCCAGAAGTCGCACCAAAGCCACGCTCCAGCCCTAAGGACTGTCTGTAACAGGCCTGGAGATTCAGCAAACCCACCTCCAGGAGTTTTTATTACATCCTACTTATTCTTTGCTCAGGATTTGCAATTATTTTACCACTTTTTAAAAATTTTGGCTGATTATGGATTGAGATCTTTCTTCCTCTATATTGCTTGGTGGCCATAGAGAATGAAGGACAGGCCACCCCAAATCAAGGGCCAACATTTTCATATCTGAGGCAAATAATAACATGGTGCTTTCTTCTACTTTCCATAATTGAGAAGCAGAGTGAATTGGCAGATATAAGTGAGCACTGGTGATGGGACTGTACTTGCCTGGGTGCAAGAAACTAGTTCATGGAGGTCAACAGATGAAGGGCACAGGGCGGAATCTGCCACCTGAGATGACTGCCTCACTCTGTAATGGTAAGGATGGCCTGTCCAGTCCTCATACTCTAACTTAGGTCAGATTCTGTTATCAGTGTAGACGGGTGTGCTATATGGTAGTAAAAAGTGGGTTCACTGTATCAGTTCCACCTCTCTCGCTCCCAGCAAATGCTAAAAATGCATATCATGGCCCATATTATTCAATGATGGCTATTTGAATGATGGTGATATGCATTCACATCGCTGCCATGTAATATGGGCCCTGGCAATCCATGGGCAGTCAACCTTTGCAGATTGGAAGCCTGCCAATAGGGAGGGCCCACTGTACATCAGCTCTGTTCTTACAATCACAGTGTGTTGACAGATTGTGTGGGGTAAGGCAATAACAGGATCACAGTAGCAGGCCTTGTTCATGGATCATGAACATCGGAAGCTGCCTGATATTGAATCAGCACCTTCAGTCCATCTCAGTGACGGTTAGTGGCTCTCATGTCAGTAGAGCAGTGAATACATGCTGGAGGTTAGTTTGAACTTCAAAAGAGTTATCCAGGGTACTGGGCCTACTTTGGCCATAGGGCTCAACACTTTGCACAGCTCTACTAAGATTTAGACTTAAATCCAGAGAAGATTTAGTGCCCTGCTGACAATGAGGCCTCCAACTCCCACTGGCCCACCTAGTCTGGTATCATTGATGCCTCTCCAGAATTCTTTCCCAGTTCTGCCAAGAGATGCTAGGGACCATCTCCATGGAAAGACTGTGCTGCACTACTGAGCTACATAATACAGCCCCTGTACGTGGGTGCTATATTGGGTGCATTTTCCCAGTATCTCCCTGTACTTTCTTATAACAGTTTAAATGAACCAAAGTAGATCCAGAGTTGGCCCACACATTTGTCAAGGAGAAGAATCTGCCTCATGCTGCAGTCATGAAAAAGCAGCAAAGTGTTAGCTATTGATTTTTTTTCTTGTATTTTTATTGTTAGGGTGGGGAGAGGTGTTTGGGAAATTTTCTGCTTCAGGTGACAAAATAACATGATTGAACTTGGGTTCTTTGCTCTGTAATTTGGGATATCCCCCCTCCCATTTTCTGCTTTGCTTCAAGTGGTAGAATGTCTTGGAGGGATCACTGTGGTCAGAGTTCCACAAACTCTATATTCCTAGAAGATTCTTATCCAGACTATGGATGACTGTTCAGTTTGTAGTCATGTGACATCTGGCTGCAGTCTTATACCAGCTTACTTGGGGGTAAACCTCATTGAAACCAATAAGGCTTGTATCTGAGTAGACATTATGGGATTGAGATTGTTGTCTTTTGAGACTGAGGATTTTAAAGCAACTGAGGGCCAGAACAGATGGCCCATAAAAGATGCCTTCAGGGTGTCACCAGAGTGTGGCATTTGTACACTGCATGCTCTGATGATGCCCTGAAGCTGTTTGGAAGCTGTGTGGCCACCCAGGCATGGGTGGCTTCAAGACACTCTGGTGGCATGGCATTTATACGCCGCACAACACCAGAGTGGTTTGCAGCTGGCTTGAATCCGTGGCGGGGCAGGAAAAGACAGCTTTTTGCTGGCTGAAAAAAGAGTGGATCTTTGACACTCCTTTTTTGGCTGGTTTGAAGGTGGACTGGGGCTGTGGTGTGTGTTTGTCATGGTCCCAATCTGTGTTCAGATGGGGTGGCTACAAGCCTCCCCTTCAAGCCATCTGTTTTCCCCCTGACTGCTTAGACCCAGATATTTTTGGACCCTCCAGCCCTAAATATGTTATGAATTACAGCAAAATCCTGAACTTTCCTTAGACTGCCTAACTAGTTGTCTATAGTAGGAGTTTGTTGTTGTTGTTGCTGCTGCTGCTGCTAACTACTGTCAAATTGATTTCTACTTATTGTGGTCCAATGAATGAGAGACCTCCAAGTCATCCTCTCATCATTGCCCTGCTCAGGTCTTGCAAGTTGCTGTTGAAGTCCTGATCAAAATTAGTAACCACAAACCAGCTGGCATTGGCTCTAGCTGCAGAATAACCACAGACTGCATTTCTCACTGTCAGGCAAAGTTTTTCTGTTGCTACATGCTGTTATGTAGCATCTATTTGCCGCCTCCTAAATACCCTTGGCTTTCTAAATGTCAAAACAAGTGTGTTAGCTGTCTTTCATTTGTTTATGCTTGAGTTGCTTGGTAGAAACCAATGGCATAACTAACTATATGGGTATTCAAAAGGATTTTAATAGCCTCTGTTTAAAACAGATCCAAATATTTGTGTTAGTAACATTTATCGTCTTGCACTTTTGAGATTTGCTCTTATTTTATATGCTTCTTTCATTTCTTTAAAATGCTAACCATGTTTGTAGAGAGACATAGATTAGCCTTCCCTAACAGATGTGGTGACCAATGACTAATCAGGTGACAACCAAGTCTAATTATAATGTTGCCTTGAATTACAGGATGGTGGCTTCTGCCTCAGTGAAGTTCATCATAGAGAACACATTAACTGATGAAACAAGACAGCTCTATCTGCTGTGGCAAGGAACAGCCATTTTACAGCAACTCTTCACAGCTGTTTTGCTGAACTAGGATTCAACATTTGCAAATGTTTCAGCAATTTGTTTGAATTTTGTCAACATTAAGAAAGAGTGAGACAGAAAGGCAAAGGCAAGTCACAGACTTAAGGAGGGTCACAGAGGAAAAGTTCACCATATCTTTCTCCCTTCTGTAGGGCCAACCATTAAGCACAATAAAGCAGCTGCCTGAAGTTTAGCACAAAAGGGTTTGCCTACATGGATAAATTACCCTGAATACCCACCCCGGCTCACTACTTCCTTTTACATGACACTGGGCTAAAAACCCAAATTGAGGTATAACAAATATAACAACTGAGGAAAAAATATATATGGTATACACACCATTCAAAGAAGCACATTCACCCTGAGCTTCCTCCCTTTGCCTTGAGAACTTGAGAAGAGAGCATCGCTTCTGAGATCTGGTAAACTTATGCAGGTAACTGAAGCTGTGTGTGAGTGTGTGTGGAGGTAAAGTACTGGAGGGGGCAGAGTATGTGTGACATGTAGCTTGTTCTGGACCCTTTAAGATTAATTGATGACCAGTCACCAGAATTAGGGGGGAAGTTTCAACTACTAGTTGGCTTCTGTATATAGAATTGGAGTGTGGTGTGGCAAGAGTGTCATCTTGTCCTTTGCAGAAATGTCCCTGTTCCCCCTGTAATCCTCTGTGCCTGCCATTCCTTCAGCCTGCAACTATGGGTCAGTGCAACAGAGCAGTCACCTACACACAATAGTTTTTAAAGCTCCCAGGTTGGAATCATCCCAGGCCCTAAGATTTCCAAAAGGCCCAAAGCTGAGACCTTTTTGTGGCCCCCTGGTATGAGGTGGAGTGGAGTGGTGTCATTAAGCATTATGCATTAAGCAGCAACCCCAGTTACTCACAGCTGGTCATTCAAAAACATACACATATAAACAGAACCTTTTCCTGTCTAGAAGCCAAGTTTGTTAACTGAAATATTCATTTAAGTTTTGAGTTACTGTATATACTCATGTATAAGTCTAGAAATTTTAGTAAAAAAAAAAAACTGACCCAAAAAACCTTACTCAACTTATCCACGGGTCATTGTAAGTACTATACTTTAACTCTTATTAAAAAACAAAAAAAAGTCATCTAGTGAAAGGCAACACTGTAATCTCTCCTGGAATCACTGACACCCCTTTACTCTCTTATCTATCCAGCCTTTATTGTGCACTCAATTAGTTATGCCTGCTGGAATTTTGTAAGTTCTTTGGCATCATTTTTTTTTTTTTTTTTTTTGCTTTGTGCTTTAGATCCTTTGTTACATGCCCCTAAGTTTTACCCTTGACTTATATATGGGTCATGTCAAAATCCATAATTTTGACCCCAAAATCTGCCCTTAACTTATACATAGCCAAGTATACAGTATATGGTAATTGTTTGCAAAGTGTTAGCAAAGTGTAGCAAGATGCACAGCCATCTAAAAGACACTTTAGCTGATTGGAAATTTGAATGCGCTCTTGTCTCTCATCTGGAGCTGACACCATGACCGGAAGCGCTGTATGTCACCATCTAAACTGGGGACCCATTTAAACTGGGGACTCTGGGTGGTGTCCTGAGAGTTCTGGCTACACTAATGGTTTATATTATACAGTGGGACCTTGGTATCTACTGGGGTTTGGTTCTAGGCCCCCGGTGGATACCAAAATCCATGGATGCTCAAGTCCCATTAAATATAATGGAAAGTAAAATGGTGTCTCTTATCTAAAATGGCAAAATCAAGCCTTGCTATTTGGAATTTGTATATAATTTTTAATATTTTCAAGCCATGGATGCTTGAATCCATGGATAATGAATCTGTGGATAAGGAGGGCTGACTGTATTGCAACTGAAGAATCTGAATGAGCATCAAATAAAACGTCATATGTTTTTCACACAATATGTACATTCCCTGCCAAAGGATATGATAAAAGCCACTGTTTTCAAGTATGTTAAAAATAAGTGGACAGATTAATACAGGAAAAAATCTATCAAGTGTTAGTAACTGAAATCACCTTATAGAGAATGTCCAGAAAATTAAATCACCAGGAAATAATTGACAGGAACTGGGTTAGTGCATTAGAACCCAACTGCTGTGCACTATTTCAAAGCTGACAAAACGGACTGCTGGTAAAAACTATAAATATGTCTACATCGGCTGATGGGATAATCTGTGTTAAGGCTCTTACTGTGTCTTTATGTTAATCTTGGAATAATGTACATTCCAAAACCACTTTAACAGCAGAGTAATCTGTAACCAGGAGGTATATATAATGCTACAGGAAGTTGTACTAACTCTTCTGGGAAGGCACAAAGAGTTTTATAACACCCACTCCATACAAAATGCTTGGACTGAAGATCAAATAGTGCTTTTGCAGTGAATTGTTAAAGCAAATCCAAGTACAATATGGTGGGCAATAGTCTAAAAAATCTGTTCTTGAAGACCGCATGCTCTTCTTTGGAATCTGTAGGAGCCGCAGCTAAAAAAGTAAAAAAAAAAAAGCAGTGGGATAAAAGAGATTCCTCATTGGCCACAAAATAAAATTTTGCCAGTTCTTTATCTTTCTCTCTAGGCTACAATCTTTGATGGAAAGTGGATGGGCAGGAATCCTTGGAAGGAGACCATGTGGGAGAGGATCTTATATTAATAAAAACAGACCACAAAGCCACAGGTTTCAGATGTACATATTATAGTCCATTATTAATCAATAATCCTTTCTAGGAAACTGAACTATGCAAACAGCACACAGAACTGACAGTTTTTTGAGGCTAGGAGGCTGTGTTTTGCTTATTTAGTATGTTATTTTGTTTTAACCTAATATCTGTATGATGTCTACAGAACTGGCCAGACCATTTTTGAAACTAGCATTTTGGCCAAGATATCTTGTTTGTGGCCTACCACCCTTCTCTCTGAAATAGCTTGTGGGTGATTTTCTGGTCAGCTGTAGAAACTGAGTTTCTTTCAGTGGAGGCAGTGCCCAGTCACACATCATCATATCTGAAGGGTAGAATTCCAGGGACACTATCAGGTAATGTTGTAGAAGAGGATTTCTGGATCCCTGGCTCTTCCATCTACAGAGTGAAAGTAAAAACAGTTACTTTAGGACATTAATTAATTACAGTTTAGGACCTATCAAAGTAGCTAGGTACTACATGCTCTTAAACTGTCCCAATTTAGCTAGGACAGTTCAGATTATCCTTCTGTTTACCTATTTTTTCAGCTGTTTGTAGAATGTCCCAGTTTCTCTCTTCTCCTTCAACTTTATCCCTTTGTCCTCAGCTTAATTCAATTGCTGCAAACTAAGTTCAAAGTACACAAGTGGTTTGAACTCAATTAACTCAGCAGGAGAGGAGGGGAGAAGAGAACAGGGAATATTGCCTTTCCTAGGCAAAAACCAAACAGCTGCAACCAATCCTAACTTGTGTGTACTTCCTCATCAATAGTGTTGCCATCTTGACCACACTCTGATGTTGTTTCACCATGCATGTCCTTGTTTTTATCTTTGAAATCTTGGAGGTTATGTCACCTGACAGAGAGCCAGCATGGTTTAGAGTGTTGAATTATAATCCTGGAGACCAGGGTTTCAATCCCTGCTAAGGAATGGAAGCTCTCTGTCCTTGGGCAAGTTACATTCTCTCAGCCTCAGGGAGGGGAAAGGCAAAGGCAAACCCCTTCTGAACAAATCACACCAAGAAAATTCCCTGATATGATTGCCGTAGGATAACCACAAGTCAGAAACAAGTTGAAGGCACATAAGAACTGCAGCGGTAGCAACACCAACAACACTTGCTATATATACTTGCTAATAGTAGGTAGCTGAACCAGCAAAAAGTAAAATGATGATTTGGTTGCGTTTCATTCTCAACAGAGGATACTGATATTAAATTTTTATTTATTTATTTATTTATTTGGAGTATTTATATCCCACTCTTCAGCCACAAAGGCTCTCAGAGCAGCTTTCAAATATTATTTAATTAGACAGTTTCCTGCCCTCAGACTAACAGTCTAAAAAGACATGACACAAAAGCAGAAGGGAATGGTGTGGTGGGGAAGGGATCAAGTTCAGTGATACTGAAAGTACATGCTAAGAACAGTAGCATCATATGTGTGTGCGTGTGCATGCACGGAGGTGCGGATAACACTGGGTGACACCGCAGAAGGGGGGTGACACCTGGTGAGCACCATCCCCCCTGTGCCATCCTGTCTGGGAAAGCAGCCAAAGGGCTGATAAGGCAGCTAGTTCTCAAACAAACAACCCCCTCCCAGCACAGCAAAGTCAGTGTAAGCTACACAGTCCTAGAGAGTTGCAGTAGCTTTACCAAAAGGAATTACCAAGAGAATTGTCAGACGGTCCGAGGTTCAGGGTAACAGATAGGCAGGTCGATGAAGCAGTCCAAGGTCAAGGTTTCCGGGTATTCAAGACAAGAAGCCAAGGAGCCAGAGACAGAGTCTTTCCCCTAAAAGAGTCAGATATCCACTGGCCAAGAACCACACATGCTCCAGGTGCTTAAGAAGGCAAGGAGCTGGCCTTCAGCTGTGCCTGATTACGAAGACGCTTCTGATAAAGCCTCCGAGATCTTCGAAGGCCCTCTCTTTCTGCTCGACGCTCATTGAAGGTAGGCACACTGCCCAGATCCTCCTCCATGTCCACAGCCTCGGCACCAGGCAAACTTGACTGCTGAACCTCTGGAGGGGCCATAGACTCTGCTCCAGCAGAACTAGGGCCAGCCTCTGGCTCCTCCATTACAGGTTCAAGCCCCTGGGGCTCTGGCTCCTCCATTATAGGTTCAGATCCCAGAGGCTCTAGCTCATCCTCTGAGTCCTCCAAGCCATCTTCCAGGCTGGGCATGACACATCCATGCACAGCATTCCATCATTGTGCATGTCCAGCTCCACACCCTGCATGCGTGCTGCTCTGGTCCATGTGCACAGGGGGATTTTGTTTGCACATATGGGGGGGGGGGCTCTGGTTTGCGTACTCTCTGGGTGCTCCAATTTTCGTGCATGTACCGCTAGGCTCTGTATGTGTCGTCTGCTCTGCATGCGTGTGGTGCTCTGCACATGCGTGCTTCTGTTTCCACAGGAGCACACCCTCAGAAAGTCCAGCCCTTCAGAAGTTCCGCCCCCTGTACTGGGTGTCACCCGGTGCAGCAACACCACTGGTTAAACAACAGGTTTGTAACATGAAGCATGTACACTAAAAATGGCACTTTGGATATATTAATTATGCAGTAGGTTCAGTATGTTAATTATGGTGTATGTTGACTTGGGATTGACTGATAATATGTTAAATGCTTATGTCTACCTGTGAATGTACACATTTTTTCAAAGCTCCTAACATATTTTCAAATATTTTGCCTTGTGCTAGATCCTATTATATGAACTGAAAATCAGTAAATGCTTGAAGACTACATGAGTCAATAATACTATTGTTCATTTTTTATCTTCTATTAATTACTTGAATTTATAACTAAATTTTTAAACTCAGAACTAGCCTATAAAATTGTCATTTTTTAAAAAAAATACTAAATGAAACATATTTGTTTATATTAAATTTATTTATATATAAAATAAATAAATTTTCACAAAATGAAAAATCAGACAAAACATAGTAGTAACATGGGGAGAGAGGATGGAGTGAATTTTTATTGTTATTTTATACCCTGAAAAGATACATCTGATACTGAATATAATTAATTATTGGGTTTTACCTTCCAATTTATATTCAAAATGTACACATTTCTCTTCTCCTTGGTTTGAAACTTCTACCTAGGGACTAATTCATACATTACAAATGGCATCCTCCTACTAGAGAAAAATCAAATACAATGTGGAGCAAAGGGGAATTTTAATTTTTCTATTTAAAAAATAGCCAAAGTTTTCTCATGGAAAATGTGTCTTTTTCAGTCTTTGAAAGACCAGGAAACCTGTAGGTGTTCATGTCTGTTCCATGAGGTTTTATGGCAGACTGGATATCTGTTCTCATAACTATTTTATCTAATATTTTTTCAAGGATTCCACATTAGCATTGATTCTGTAGTAAAAAAAGCCTCCCATTGTAAGACTATTTCAACTTAAAAATATTTGAGATTTTTGTTTTCCAGTTCCAGATGTTACTCATATTGTATTGCCTTTGGCTATATTTTCATATTTTCTCCACTCTTGTGTTAGGCGTAACTCCTTTGCCTTTAGACTGTAGAAAAGAAATAGTATTTTCTAAATAGCATAATATTGTGATGGAATTACAAAATAAGAAAAGAAAAAAGAATTAGGCACTGTAATATTGTAATTGATATATGTGGTTTAAAATTTTCATACCTGCAGCAAAAAAATATGGGAGATGTCCATGTGGATCTAATTTGTGCAGTAAGATATGCTATTTCTACTTCCCACAACACAGATGTGAACAGTTCTTCAACGTGGGATGGGAAGGCATTAGGCTCTGGAGACTGACTTGAGGTGCATCTACACTGTAAAAATAATGCCGTTTGACACTACTTTAAGCACTATATCTCCAAATTATGTAATTATTTAGGATTTGTAGTTTTACAAGGCCTTACCTGTGAAAGAGTGCTGGTAACGCACAAAACTACAAATCCCAGGATTCTGTAGAATGGAGCCATGACAGTTAAAGTGGTGTCAAATTGCATTATTTCTACAGTGTAGACTCACCCTATATTTCATAGTGACACTCAAGAGCCACAAAGCCAAGTGCCAAATACTGTGGGATGGGGAAATAGAGCTCCCATGAACCATGTGCCTGTGTTCCTCTATGTCTGAGTTTTTATTGTGAAACTCTTAAAATCTCCAGTAAAGGTTGACAGTTAATATTCATATTTTTCAGGTCAGGAATATGAAGAGATAAGGCCAAGAAGGGCAGAGAGGGGTTTTTTTTTTTTTTACTTTAAATTTTTATTTTCTATTGTTATAAAACTCGGAGCCTGCCTGTGTGAACAAGGCAAGTACATTTTTAGTAGTTAGTAGTTTAGCAGTTAGATAGTGGGCCCTTTCACACTATCCAATGATAGTGCTGTGATTCCACTTTAACTGTCTCAGCAACATCCTATAGAATCTTTGGATTGGCACAAAGAAATATGACAGAAGGTACATCTGCAGTGTAGCAATAATGGAGTTTGACACTACTTTAAATGCTGCAGCTCCACCCCAGGGAATCCCGGGATCTGTAGTTTTACAAGGTCTCTAGCCTCCTCTACCAAAGTCTGCTGGAGCCTCATAAAACTACAAATTCCAGGATTCTGTAGGATGGTACCATGGCAGTTAGAGTGGTGTCAAAGTGGCATTATTTCTACAGTGTAGATGAACCCAGAGAGCTCACCAGACTACAAGCACCAGCATTTCACAGAATCTTGCCATGGCAGTTTAAGTGGACTATAGTACTATAATTGCATAGTATGAAAGGAAGTTGTTGAGTCAGGACCTCCTGATGTAATTCTGGTGCTGGCACGGACCCATGGTTATGGGAAACTGAGCTTCCCTAATAGGACCTATTGCTGAACAAAGCTGAAAAGAGAAAGCACTTGGAAAATGGTGACATCATCACACACTTGCTCTTCTTGCCACTTTTCATCGAGCAAAACCACAAAGGGTTTTGCCAGCTCAGAACTAAGCTAAAATGAACTGTCTGTGCATAAAATTGACCTTTCCAGAAGAGAATGAATTCACAGTTCACTTCAAGTTTTCTTTAGATTACAGAGTGGGACAGTTTCCTGAAAGTGACAAATCTTTTAAGTCTGGATATAACTGTCAGTATAACAGGCAACAACCTATGACATCATGAATAACAAGTAAGGACCCTGTTTATAGATGCAGCAAAGTGACAGTACTTTTCCTATCCTGAATGAACTCATTTGTATCTCATTCTCAAGTTGGATGGTGTTAGAGGGTGTACCAAACTGCAGCATTAAAGCAGTTTGACACCACTTTGCCATAACTCAGTGGTACAGAATCCTGGGATTTGTCATTTGGTGAGGAACCAGCCCAAGGTGAGACCAAGGAATGCCAAGTGAAAATGGAATTTATCACATGCTAAACTGTCAGCAAGGCGTCCCCATGCCATCACCGACCCTAACCTGCCCCCGAGCTGGGCAAGGCATGTGAATTTTGAAAGATTCTGGATGAGGAAGAAAGCTTTCTAGTTGAGCAAAATTCACGTGCCTCAGCTGGGCTTGGGGACAGGTTAGGGTCAGCGGTGGCATGGGGACACCTTGCCGATAGTTTTCACTCGGCCACACGCATTCCCTGCCCATGCCCAGAATGGAAACAAAAGTGTGTGTGATAAGCTCCTTAGTTTCCAACTTATGGAAACCCTAAGGGGCAACTATCCTGGAGTTTTCTTGGCAAGATTTGTTCAGAGGATGTTTGCTATTGCCTTCCCTGAGGCTGAGAGCATGGTCATCCAGTGGGTTTCATGGCCAAGTGGGGAACTGAACTCTGATCTCCAAAGTAACAGTCCAACACTCAAACCATTAAGTGAAAATACCACACCATACTACAAGTCCCAGGATTCTGTAGGATGAGTCATGATAATTAAAGTGGTATTAAGGCAATGGCAACCCCCCTCTGAACAAATCTTGCCAAGAAAACCAGCCTTAGGGTTTCTCTGTGTTAGAAATGACTTATTACAAAAGGAAAAGAGGATGGGGAGGGGAAAGGAAGAAAGGAAAACCCAGGCACAAATTCTCAATTCTGTGAGCTGGAGGTGAGAAGTTTTCTTTCCATGGAGAACAACAATCACCATGCATACTGGAAAGTAATAAACCAGGATTCAACTATAGTTATTGTTTTCCCTAGCCTACCATTTTCTCCTAATTTACAAGGAGCTGTTTTCATTTGGGAACAGGAGTGGTCTCCCATTTGCAAGAGAGCAAGGCATATGCTTCAGGCAGAAGATGGTGAGGTAGATGTAGAAGCAGTATGTTGGAGCACTGACTTGTATATTCCATGCATAGTCAATGTAGCAACCGCTGAGATAGTCTACTGCTCTCAGGTGTAGTGAGAGTGCTATCTTTTCTACTGTGTTGAAATCAAATCCAACTAGACTGTACTTGGCAATGGGAAGGTGAGGTTCTACCCTTTGCTTCAGGTGACAAACTGCCTTGGGCCAACCCCATGTGGCAGGATTGAATAGGGTGTAGCAGTTCTGAAATGTCTGCAGTAGTATTGAAAGTTTTGTGGCCATACCAAAAGGTACAGCTTTCCCAACTTATGGACTTAAGTGAAACCTTACAGAGGTTTTTCCATTGGATTTTATTTTACTGTTCCCCTTTAATTCTTATGTTTGGTAGCCATAAGGGTGATGGTAATGCTTGTCATTTGACTCTGTATGAACAGTCTGCTGCACGTGCTGCCCCAAAACATTTGGCTGCCAGAGGCTAACAATAGAATGGTGGCTCCTCTTCCACTCCACATGTAGAAAAGCTGATAAGATGTCCAGCTGAATACTGGCAGTACATACTGTGACACACCTGAGGGCATCAGACCAGCTTTGGGTGCCAAGACCTGTGCCAAACCAGGGACTCAGAATGAACTGCCAGGGACTTCTGTTGCTACTTGAGACAATTGCCTCATTCTGGCTAATGGTCGGAATGCCCAAGAACAAACTGCAACCTATGTGAGTTTTTTTGTGGCCACTGCATGTGGCTTAACCTCATTCGAGGGATCAGATTTGTACTCTGTGGTGCTGAAACTCCAAGTAGCCCAAGGCCTGTGTTCTACATACCATGTCCTCTGAGAGTTAAAGATTTCAAAAAGCCACTGTGTTTATTTCACTACCCCAGTTTGAAATTGTTCTGACAGCCTGGTGCTTTTGTAGCTGGCTTTGTGAAATTTCAAGCCTGCCACTTGGACTGAAAGAATGAAAAGCCTGTTCCCCTTAAAATTCCATATATTGTATCACACACACTTTTCACATTTCCATAAACAATATGGCCATTTTCCCCCTATGCCACTTCACTTTCTATAATTTTCTAGATTTGGAAAACTTAGCATTTATGTGTCCAAATTACGCTTGATTTTCTTAAGGTTCATGGCAGCCAGCATGCTTTTAGGCACTCATGCTAAGACCATAAAACTGATGTAAACGGAGGAGACTCAAAATGTTGAACCTAGCTCTCACTTTCTCATTCTCTCCATGTTTCTTTTGTATCCAATCCATGTTTAATTTATTCTCTGAGTATATAGGTAATATCTAACTCCTTTAATTTCAATTTGACCATGTACTTCAACCAAATGTAGCTGTTCTTCACACTTTACACCTACAAATTTGTTACTCATCTAAGGGGTGAAACAGACGATCCCAAAGGGGCGGCTTCAAGCTACCTCTTCCTAAACTGGATTAAAGCCAGAGCAACCACATGCCACAGCCCCAATCTGCCTTTTTGCCAGCCGAAAAAGGAGTGGCAAATAGCTGCTCCTTTTCCCACCCTGCTGCGTCAGGAAGCTGGCTTTAAGGGGCTCTGGCAGTGTGCAGCATATGAATGCTGAGCTGCGGGCGGACCTGGAAGCTGGCCGCTGTGGAAATGGCTGGGCAATTTCCAAGTGAATTGGGAGTATGTGGCATGTAAATGCCATGCTTCTACACCACCTGCAAAGGGGCAGTCTGTTTCAACCCTAAGTGTCATACAAAGGTGTCTACTTTAAATTCAGTTATCTTTAGCCAGAGCTTGGCAGTAATAAATAAATATTCTTTTTAAAATGAGACTACAATGATGCCAAGAGCCAGTGTGGTGTAGTTGTTTGGGTGTTGGACTATGCCTCTGGAGCCCTGCCATGGAAACCCACAGAGTGACCTTGGGCAAGTCATACACTGTCAGCCTCAGACAAAGGCAAAGACAAACTTCCTATGAACAAATCTTGCCATGACAAACCCATCTTAGGTTCACTTTAGGAGCACTATATATCAGAAATGACTTGAAGGCACATAAGGTTGGGACATTTTACCATATTAATCAAGCTCAGACAATATAGACTAAGATTCATGCAATGTTGGAGAACATTTTAAAAATGAAGTTCCAAAGAGACCTGAATATTACTTATTGGGTGTGGGAAGGACAGATTGAAAGAAATATGAATGAATTTTACAATATATGATGACAGCAGTGATAATTGTGTATATTCAGAGTTGGAAAGAAGCTGTTATTCTAACACAAGAAGATTGGTTGGTGAAGATATATGAACTCAATGTAATGGACAAATTGACAGTGTTAATCAAACAAATGTTTTTGGTTAACTTTAAGAATGATTGGGTTATGTTTAACTATTTTTTAAAGACTGATGGGAAATGTTTTTATCAGTTTGTGGTTTTATAAGATAACATAAAGTTAATAGTAACGTGCTGACAGTAGAAGTGTAAATTTTGATATGGTGCTTAGCAAGTCTAATATTGTTTGAGTTAAAAGTTAGGATTGGGAAATCATATAGTAGTAATTATTTTGTATGTGTATTTTGTATTTTATGTTGATGGATATGTCTTTATGTTGTTGGTTTTTTTTGTTTCTTTGTTATTTTATCTATTCAATTTTATGTACTGAATAAAAAAATAATTTTAAAAAGAAGGTATATAGCAACAATGGCAGAGGGATCAGCCAAGACTGCATTTTATTACCCTATTTATTCAAAGTGTAGACAAAGAATATCCTTAAAAGAACAGGTTTAGACTTGGAAGAAGGAGAAGTGAAGATTGGAGGAAGGAACATCAACAGTCTAAAATATGCAGATTACACAATACTACTACATCTTAGATTTGGAACAATTATTGAAGAAGGTAAAAGAAGAAAGTGTAAAGGCAGGTTTAATGCTGAACATAAAGAAAACAAAAATAATGACTACAAAGGAACTGCATAAATTCAGCCTAAACAATGATAAAATCAAAATAGTGAAAGAATTCCTGTACCTTGGATCAAACATTGTTCAGAATGGAAACTGCAGTCAAGAAACCAGAAGAAGACTAGGAATGGGAAGGGCAGCTATGAAAGAACTAGACAAAATCCTAAAGTGCAAAGATATAGTAGGACCTCCCAGTATCTGTGGATGGAAAGCCAGTGGTGGTGGAGGAATGACAGAGGAGGAAGAGGAAGAGGTGGTGGTGTAGATGAGGAGGGAGGGAGGGAGGGAGGGAGGGAGGAGAAAGCAGTGGCAGGGCAAAGAGGAGGAAGAGGAGAGGGAGGAAGAGTAGAGAGGAGGAAGGAGGCAGTGGCAGTGGGATGAAGAGGAGAAAGAGGAGGAGGAGGAAGTAACAGTGGTGGGGTGGGAAGAGAAGGAAGAAGATGAGGCAGATCCTTGCCACCTGCTGCAGTGACAGCAATGAGGTAGGCTTTAGGTGGCTGGGACTACAAATCCCCACCCTCCCTAATGGAAGAGTAATAATAATAATAATAATTTTTATTTCTATCTTCCTGCCTCTCCCCATGGATCAAAGCGGGATCACAACAAGGTTAAAATCACAAAGTTAAAATTACAACAACATTAAAACCACAATAAAATAAAAACATAAAACCTAAAAAAACATCAAATCTAAAACAATAGCATTCATCAATCAAGGGGTCAGCTGGACTCGTTCCATACTAATGATCTTCATAGGAGGTCAGGAGGATAAGCATGGTGAAAGAGTTCTGTCTTTACTGCCTTCTTAAAGATTTCTAGAGATGTAATAAGGCGGGTCTCTTCTGAGAGTCCATTCCAAAGTGTGGGGGCAGCTATACTAAATGCCTTCAGGGAAGTAGAAACATGTTTGGATGATGGTATTTCCAACAAATTCTTCCCACTTGTTCTAAGAGTGTGGGCGGATTGTATAGGGAGATGCGTTTCTGTAAGTAACCCAGACCCAAGCCATGTAGGGCTTTAAAGGTAATGACCAACACCTTGTACTGTGCCCGGAAGCTAATTGGGAGCCAGTGTAGATCTTTCAAGATAGGTGTTATATGATCAAATCTCGAAGAGTTAGTGACCAGCCTGGCTGACACATTTTGCACTAACTGAAGCTTCTGAACTTGATACAAGGGTAGCCCCATGTAGAGTGCATTGCAGAAATCGAGACGAGAGATTATCAGAGCGTGTACTACAGCTTCAAGGTCCTTTCGGTCAAGGTAGGGTCACAGTTGGCGTATCAACCGAACTTGGTACCAAGTACTTCTGGCCATCGCATCCACTTGAGATGACAAACGTAAGGATGGATCCAGAAGTACTCCCAAACTGTGAACTTCATCCTTCAAGGGAAGTGTGATCCCATCAAGGAGTGGTAGACAAATTTCCCTCCCCAGACCTAAGGAACCTAATGCAAGTACCTCCGTTTTCTCTGGATTCAGCTTGAGTTTGTTTTTCCTCATCCAGCCCATTACTGACTCAAGGCAGGGATTCAGAGGGGAGAAGTCATCCTTAGTCACTGTAACAGTCGGGGGCATAGAGAAGCATATTTGGGTGCCATCAGCGTACTGATAACCCCATGCCCCATGTCTCCGGATGATCTCTCCCAGCGGTTTCATGTAAATGTTAAATAGCATGGGGGACAGAATGGCGCCTTGAGGGACTCCAGATGTCAGCTCTTTTCTAGAAGAGCAACTATCCCCCAGCCTCACCATCTGGAACCTGCCCGAGAGGTAGGATCGGAGCCACTGGAGTGCAGTGCCCCCAATACCCAACTCCCTCAAGCGTTCCAGAAGGATACCATGGTCAATGGTATCGAAAGCCACTGAGATGTCCAAGAGCACTAACAGGGCCACACTTCCCCTGTCTGTGCCCAGAAGGAGGTCATCGATTAAGGGGACCATGGCTGTCTCCACTCCATATCCTGCCCTAAAGCCAGTTTGAAATGGGTCCAGATAATCGGTTTCGTCCAAGTGCACCACCGAGGACAATGGGACTTGAGCATTCATGGATTTTGGTATCTGTGGGGGGGGGATCCAGAATGGATCCTTCGCAGATACCGAGGGCTGATCGTATTCAACTGAACACTAAAGTTAGAATTGTCAAATCTATTGTATTCCCCATCAGCATGTAAGGATATGGGAGCTGGACAGTAAAGAAAGCAAACAAGAGGAAAATTAATTCTTTTGACATGTTGTGCTGGAAAAGAGTGCTGAGGATATCATGGACAGCCAAAAAGACAAACAAATGGGTTCTTGAGGAGATAAAGTCAGATAAGGCCCTTGAAGCCAAGATGACCAAATTAAGGTTCCCATACTTTGAACATATCATGAGAAAGCATCATCGATGTGCAACAATGCACCAATAGCGCACTCAATGCATAGGCCGTGCGCACCTAAAAGAACCCATTTTTTTCTGGGTTTGCTGCTGCAGTGTCCCTCAGGAGCAAAAACGGGCAGCTCCAGCCTGCCCTTTTGGGGCAATCTGTTCAGCTCCTTAGTTACTTTGAAAAGCTATTGTTAAGGATATTTTACCATGAATTGTTCATGCTCTATGCCATCTACTTATCAATCTTACTTTTTGGTTTTGTTTAGAAAAAGGAACAATAAATAACAAAAAGCCAATGGACAATGCAACAAGCTACATTTTAGACAATATAAGGAGTAATAACAATGAATTATGTTTCAATTTCTATAATTAGTATCAACAAATTACTTTCTAGGTTCTGGTGTAAGCTTCCTGCATTATATGATGTTACAGGAAAAAAGTCATCATTCTCTATAGAAGGACTCAAGACTTCTTGTCCAACAGAGACAGTGAGAAGGTTAACATGGGGTCTCTTGTCCTTATTATGAAACATTTCTCCAAACATCACTCTTCTGACTTGGATACTTCAATATGTATGCACACTAATCACCCAGCCATTGAAAACACTTGAGGTATCCCCCCACCCTGCAATATTTATAAATAAAAAACATCTCAGCTGGACGGTAATACTTACTTAACCTGCACATTACTGCTGTTAAACTCTTTTCTGCCTGTATATGCTTGTGGGGAACCTGAGAGGTCTTGGGTTAATGTAATCTAATGCATCCTAATGGGCAGTGTAATTGTAATTGCCATTCCAACTGTCCCCAGTGTATTTAACTTATTTAAATGAAAAACAGCACAGTAATTTACTGCACAGTTTGAGACTCTCCCATCTCCTGTGTAATGCATTTTATTTACAGAAACAAGACTCTGCCTAGGCAGGAAGATGGATATAGCTGTTTTGTTTCCTCTTTTGCATATTCATCTCTGCTTTCTCTGCAAGTGTAGGATAACAAATTTGAATTGTAGATTTGCTCACAACAAACTGCAAACCTTTCAGTTCAAGGGTAGGATTCTCTATACCCATTTATATACTTCCTAGATTAACTTCTTTTGTCCAGATTGTAACCTTCCAAAAGGGAGCAGGGAACTTGAGCAGGTAAGAGAAATAGGTCTGTTTTAGGATGGAACAGAGGAGAAGACTATTTGGGTACTTTTAGGAAGTCTCTCACAAATTAAAATAAGGTATCCAAGGTGTTGTATCAATGGAGAAGAAAGGGCTCAAAAACTGTACTAGAGAAAATACTCTGCTTGGTTTTTGCTTGGTCAGACTGAACCAACTCTTGACTGAACTCACTAACATTTTAGACAGAAAAGGAGCTAATCCATGGGGTCTGGCTCAGCTTTCAAAGCTAGCTTTCCCTCCTGCCTTTGTTAGCCTTGCAGACTAACTTTGCTTTTATACAGTTGACAGTCTATTCCTCAAACCACTCAGCATAGAGAGATAGATCTTTTCACTGTGGTCAAATCTCCATTCCTATACAAGTCTTCTGTACATTACTGTAGAATACAGTCATCCCTCCATATTTGCGGATTTGATATTTGCGGATTTGATTATTCACGGATTTGATTAATAGGTTCTCTCTAGGAATATCTAGGTCCTCCAGTGCAACTCTATGGCCAACTTTAACTAAAAGTTACACTGAAAGACCTAGAGATTCCTAGAGAGAATACACTACTAGGCATTTGTGGTCAGTGTCTCTCAGACGTTGGCCACAGAGTTGCCCTGGAGGACCTAGAGATTCCTAAAGAGGTGCCCTTTCAGGTAAAAACATAGTTTTTTTGTTATTTGCGGTTTTCCCATATTCACGAGGGTCTTGTGCTCCTAACCCTAGCAAATATGGAGGGACAAGTGTACATATATTCTTTACATCCAACATATTCATTTACCTCCTTTTCTAAATCCTTTTCTGATTATTTTGTCTCATCAGTACAATGCATTGCAGTCCATTCTCTCTATATGAATTCTACACAATATCCTATGCTCTTATTCTTTTATTTACTATTTCTTCTTATTGTTCTATGCTGTTGATACAATCTAATATCACCAGTCAATCCCTAAATTCTTCCATTGCCATTAGGCCCCATTTTTTAAACAAATATAAAACCACATATTTCCAGTCTTTTCTATAATTTTCTAGATTTCCATCAGGTAACAGTTTTGTTAATCGGTCCATTTCTGGGATGTCGTATATTTTCAGTTGCCAATCTTCTATTACTGAAATGTTTTCTTCTTTCCAGCACTGGTTGAGTACCATCCTTACTGCTGTACTTAGATGAAATAATATCCGAGCACATGAGTTTTCTATCTCTGAATCCACAATATTTAACAGATATAACTCGGGTTTAAATTCAATCTTAATCTGCCAAATTTCCTCTAATACTTTATGTATTTCTATCCAATATGTTTTAACCGTTTTATAGCTCCAACAAGCACAGTAAAAAGTCCCCTTTTATTTTTGACATTTCCAGCAAATGTTGTCTATTCCATATAATTTTGAGATTATTGAAATTAGGATTGTCACTGAGTTAAAATTTAATACCATGACTTTAAATAAAACAATTAATTGTCCCGGTAAAAGAGGCATTCCCATCTGTGCACCAAGGCAGATGATGAAAAATATCTTTTCAAAAGTAGCATTGATGTAAGGGCTAGCATGGAAAAAAATCAGTTTAAAAATGCTGAATTATTCTGGAAAATCTTGGTTGACCTTACGAATTTTGATCAATTAATTTATTTTAGAAATTAATATCAATTTAATATCAATTAAATGAATGCCATTTAGTAGATGAATATTAATCTCTTCATTTACACAATGAAGTAATAAAATATTGTTGCTACAGTAACAAATATAAACAAATACTAAATAACTGACAATCCTGTATCCTTTATTCACACTGCTGCCTAAGACAAAATCTCTTACAGTACCTTGCTTAATGGTGAGACTGGCCCTGTTTCAAGATTGACTTTCCAGTGCATTATTATACATAGTTGGATGCACAGATATCTTAGCAATTTATTGTATTTTACTAAAGATGGTTGCCCCAACCCTCATTTAGGATTATTTCACACAATTTGTAAGTCACTCTTCACTGAAAAAAAAGGCTTCCTGAACACCTAGCAGATTTCAGAAATTAGAATGTGCCTGTCCACAGGCTTCCAGTCTAAAAGACCTAACAAAGTAAAAAAAGGAGCGAGAGGGGAAAAAATCTAATGTAGGAAATACACTTTGTGAAAGGTAATGGGAAATGGCAATTGCATTGTGTATGTATCCTCTAAAGATGCTGCCCCTGTCACTTTGAATTGGAACGTGACCTGTGCAGGAATTAATGCCAAGAAATTTTATATAGCCTTCTCCTTGCAAAGACCACAGTAAGAATAGGCCCAGTTTTTCCTAGGAAGGGAGCATTAAAAGTCCCCTAACTGACACCCTGGAGAGCTTCTGTGAGTTAGTGCAAATGGATGGAGAAAGTGTGGCCTTCCATGTGTTAGCAAGCTACAACTTCCAAGGCTAGATTAAGGCATTTCAGGCACTGGAACAGCTCCAGAAATAGCATTCCTTTGTGTGGAAGTGTAAGCACTTTTAGAAATGGTGACACAGAAATCAAATCAATGAATAAATGGTATAAAAATACAGTAGATACTATTACACAAATCATCATTGGTAAACCCCCTTTTCAGCAATTCAACAGTAAATTTCAATGTTGGACTAAGACAGGGGTTCCCAACCTGGGGGTTACAACCCCTTTGGGGGTCGCGAGAGCCTTTCTGGGGGGTCGCCAGATTGGGAATTCCCCCCGCCTCCCCGTGGGTGCTGGCGCTGGAGCAGGCATCGTGCGGGGAGAAGGGAAAGTGGGTGGGGCTCCCTCCTTTACCTTCTCCCTGCCAGTGCCCGCGCTGGCACAGGCACGCGCAAGGAGGAAGGGAATGGAGGAGGGGCCGCCTCCTCCTCTCCCTTCCCGTGGGTGCAGGCAACCACGGGGAGGCAGGGAATGGGGGCGAGGGTCCCTCCTCCTCTTTCCCTGACTTCCCGTGGGTGCAGGCACAAACGGGGAGGCAGGGAATGGGGGTGGGGGTCCCTCCTCCTCTTTCCCTGCCTTCCCGTGGGTGCAGGTACCCACAGGGAGGCAGGGAAGGGGTGGGGGTCCCTCTTCCTCTTTCCCTTCCTTCCCGCGGCTGCCAGACAGCCACGGGGAGGAAGGGACGGTGGGGGCTGCCTCCTCCTCTTCTCACCGCACCTGCCAGGCAACCACAGGGAGAAGGGGATGAGACTACAAGCTCCAGAGGCCTTTGCAGCCGGAAGTCCCGCCCCTTCTCCCCTGGTGGCCTCCCTAATTGGTTGGGAGGCTGGGAAGGGGCAGGACTTCCGGCCGCAAAGCTTGCTGGGGCTTGTATGAAGCTGAAAATCCCGCCCCTTCCTGGCCTCCCAACCTATCAGGGGGGCCACGGGCAGGACTTTCATCCTCAACCCCAACAAAGGTTGGGAACCGCTGGACTATGGAAACTAACAGGATAAGTCACACTGTCAGCTTTAGAAGAAAGGAATAGCAAACTCCCTCTGAACAAATTTTGCAAAAAACAAAAACAAAAACACACACACACAAAACAGCAAAAAACCAAAACCAAACAAAAACCCTTGATAGGTTCACTTGAGGATCACCATAAATTGAAAACAACCTCAAAGCATACAAGAAAGAATACAGATTTCAGTGAGACTGATCCTGTATCTTTTTTTAAATTTGTTAAATAACACAAAATAATAGAAACATTGAAATATTCAAGAAATAACTGTAGAAGAAGAGGTCCTGGGTCCTTAGCCCATAAATGCCTGGATTAATTTTGAACTATCAGTAATCTAGCTCTAACAACTCCTATAATCCTTCACAACTAGCTATGTTGGCTAGGCGTGATGGTGGGTTCCCCACCCCAGGATAGACAGTGCTAGGTTAGATATATTTACTCAGTGTAAGGCAGTTTCCTGTGTTCTCTATGATGAGAATCCCACCTGTGTTCTCTGTTTCAGTATTCTCATGCATGGTATTTGAATGGAAAAAAGGAATGTATATCCTGAGAATTTGGTTTAGGAATAACTACAAATAACACAGTTAACATACACTACAAAATAATGATGATTAAATAGGGAACTGTGGTCTATGAATCAGTTTTTCATGATTTAAATATTTGAATGTTTTTTTCACTTATTTGTTGTAACCTGGTGACTAGAATGGAAATAGTTATTTTAAACTGGTGTTGTTGTTTTTTGTATTAAAATTAACATGTTCGTGCTTCAAATTCCCACTGTCATTCCTCATTATAATCTGTTGATTCCTAGAGAGGTGTTCTCTCAGTTTAAAAAAAATAGTGGCCTTTTTTATTTGCAGTTTTTCCGCTTTCATGGGAGTCCTGTGCTCCTAATCCTGGGGAATGTGGAGGGCCCATTGTACAATGTGTTTATAAGTAATACTCTATAATAAAGTGAAATAAAGGAAGTAACAGAAGGAAACAAATCAATGAATCTTTATTTTTATGGGCTTTAGACTGGAATGTTTGTGTATAGAAAGAGAGAACAATTCTGTTTCTTTTTATTCTCAATTGGAACTACGAGCATCCATCTGTAATTTCTAACACTACAAAGCCACCTCTGCCAATAAACCAAGATAAAATTAAAGTCAACCTAGGGCCCATTTTTATAATCATAAGCAGGGTGATTGAGGTATTCAAGAAGCAGCCAAAGTGTACTGAACAGATGTCAGAAAGACTGCTTATCAGAACAGGAAGGAAACAAGATTGTTGATAATACAGCAAGGTCAAGGTCCTGTTAGGAACCATCGCAATAAAACTAGGGAAGGAATGTATGCTGTTCAGATGCATATATTCTTGGATTTGCTAACTTGATGGGGATGCAGAAATTCAGATTTTCAGAAACTGTATTGATTCAATCATCCGTGGTTGGAAATCTTCAAAAAAAGTATAACTTTCAAATATCAAACCTTGATTTCCCATTTTTTATAAGGGACACAATTTTGCTGTGTCATTATATTTAATGGGACTTGAGCATCCACGGATTTTGTTATACACGGGGGATCTTGGAACCAAACCCCAGCGTATAACAAGGGTCCACTGTACATGTTGAAATGCCCACACTGGAGATTATTTTGTGTAATGAAAAAAATAGCTAATGCTGCAAACATTGCTATAATCCCATGGCAGATGGAAACTGGAAGAGTAATTTTTTTTAAAAAAAAAGTTTCCATGGTGTATCTCATTACAAGTAGCCCACACATTGTGTGGTGTGTGCTGGTATTTATAGTACAATACAATAATATTCAAGCTAATGACAAACAAGTTCTTCCCAGATTTCCCACACATATTAGTTTACTGTTCACAAATACCTTTGTTTGCCTCAGAAGGGATTATCTTTTTTTCTATACAGGAAACAAAGGTGTATAACAGATATGCATACACTGTTTCTTTAAGGAAATAAGTAATCTGCAAATTTTTACTCTATAAGTGTTGTTGGGCTGCATCTCCCATTATCCCTCATCATTGTTTATGCTGAAGACAGCCCAGTCCAGAAGCACCTGAAAGATCAAATGCTGCCCATTCTTACTTTAAGGCAACTGCAGCTGAGAAGAAATACAGGATGCTTCTAGACAAGACAGCTCCTTCCAGTAAAAAGACACCATACAACTTTTTCTCCTTTTCCTCCTTCCTGTGGTAAGAACAAACATAGGTGAAGCAGAGGTAAACAGGGGAAGGTTACAGATAGGGGACATGTGGACCATCTTAAAAATTATGTGAAAAAAGAAAGGTGTATTCACTTTGAAGACCTGGTGTGGAGGCATCCATTGTCTGCAGAAAGAACATAATGTGAAGGAAACATGGATAGTTAATGGATATGTTTTAAAATTACTTTTAATTCTATTTATAGGTTACTTATATTTTGACTTAAAGATGTGAGAATTTATCTGTTATCTGTTCTAATTTTTGTAAGCTGCCTTTTGTCCCAAGGCCAGGAAAAGGATAGGACATAAATAAAAGGAAAAAAATAACAGTGTATTACCCCCTCCATGTGGTTTCAGTCACTGATCAGTGAAACAGCAAATAAGAGAGACCCTAAAATGGCTCGGAGGCTGCAGCAGGAGTTTGGATTGTTCTTGGCTTCTGTTTGTTGGCAGGGTCTCACAGTGCTAAATGGAGTGAAAGACAACAAACACTGTACATAAAAATAAAATAGAATACAGCAGTGCATTTCTTTTATGGACTAGTTTACTTCAATGCCGTGTCTACTCCATTTGTCTCTTAAGAAGTTCTTGAAAACAATATGGGGCAGTCTGAAACAACAGCTGTAGTTTAAATATTATACAGAGCAGGCTCCAAAATCCCTCAAATCCCATAGACCTAGTGATAATGACTGTTTCGCTGTTTGAAATCTCTCTCTAATCTAGAGGATATAGACAGCTACATAGTTTGGATTCAACTGTAACTCAGATTTACTGCCAGACTTCCCCCCTCCCTAATGGCCCTTTAATGAAAAATATCCTTTGCATGGGATCTGCCAAAACCTCAATGGGTTTGTCCAAAAGGATCAGAACATTGAGCCCTGTAAGTGCACTCTCCAGGGATAACTAATATAGCACATGGTGCACCAACTCCAAAGAAACTCCAGCCATGATGGTGGTCAGTTGAGCAATACCATGTGATAAAAAGAAACCACTTGGAAAATCATCAACAGAGTCCATGGTCGAATCAGACATGACACAAGAGATCTACCACTGCATCTTTAGATCTTGTTAACAGTTGAAAGCAGCTATGAAGGGGCTGGGTGAGGGGAGATTCAAGCTTTCATCGGAGGAAAGGTGGTGTGGGTGTGTGGCTTTCAGGGTTGTCTTACTTTTCTTGATTTAAATGGAATCTTCAAAGCTGTCATTAGCTCTAAGAGGGGGAAATGCTGGCATTTCTCATATGACTATTCTGAAAAGACAGTGAAATTGAAAGGCACCCAAATATACTTCAGTCTGATGACAGAGCACTTGGATGGATGGAGGTTTAAATGAAGGGAAAATATAGATGTCTCCTCTTGGTTTTGTTTGTTTGTTTGTTTTGTTTTGTTTTTTGAGGTAAAAGGAACAAATGAGGGTGTGGAAGGTTACTTTTTAGACTACTGCTCCTCAGCTCCCAGCCATCCCAAGTATATTACAAACAAGTAATGTGCCTTATGGCCACAGGCAATGCTGGGTAAGGGGTTCTGGGAGTTGTAATCCAAAAGAGTAACACTTCCATGCCATAAAAAAAAATGTAAGGAAACCCAGTCCCTTTCTGCTTTGAGATTTATGCTGTTGATTATCAAGTGATATATGCTGAAAAACAAGGGCAAGTGTTATGATTCTGTTACTCTATTTTTGTCCAGACACTTCAGCAGTGTGAGTCTCAGGCCTGTTTAAAACAACTGTGACTGTCACAGAGTAAACAGTAGTCTTCAGCTGATTGATAAACTGCTTGAAATGGCAAGGGCAAGGATTCACCTTAGACTTTATCATCATAAGGTTTCCTAATTCAGAGTTACGGTGGTTTTAGTTTTCCAGTCTACAGCTTTCATTCCTAGCTCAATCCTTGATTCATTTACTTGGAAGTAAGTCCCATTCTTTTCAATCAAAACAAAGCTGAGTGGAGCCACCATTTGTTTTTACAACTCCATCAAGCAAGCGAAATGTGTAGGCACAATGTCTCCTCTTCTTATACAGGGAATGAAGTATTGGAGCCAGGGATGTTTCTGAGCAGAATGGCCACTTTAAAAAGAGGACAATAGAGGCCTAAGATTTGCACACAACTGCAAATTTAGAAATAATTGCTATCATTTAAATAGGAACACAATGCATCTCACCATAATGGGGAATACTGTGACCAAGTGACTCTTGTGCCTGTCTGCTCACTTTGCTGTCTAGATAATCATTGTTGATGGGAAAAAGCCAAGGCCTCTGCATTTTTTTTCTTATGGGACTTTGGCTGCTGCCGCACTGTACATTTCATGCAGCTTGACACCACTTTGACTGTCATGGCTCCATCCTATGGACTCCTGGGTTTTACAGTTTTGGCACCAGAGCTCTCTGACAGAAAAGGCTAAATTTCTCTCAAAACTTCAAATCCCAGAATTCCATAGCATTGAGCCATGGCAGTTTAAAGTGATATCAAACTGCATTAATTCTGCAGTGTAGGTGCAGCCTCAAATATTGAACCAGATCTGGACTGGGTAGCCCTTCAAACAGAAGATTTCTTCAACCAGATGATTATCCTCTATGACAAGGGTTGGCAAATTGTACCATTGGGTTTCATGCAGCCCTTGGACTCTACTTTTATGGTCCTGAAATCCCCCAACTCTCAATTTATTAATTTTAAAAATGCATACCCCAAACATGTGAAAATACTCCCAAAAGCACCTCAGAAGTCTGTACTATTTCACAATACCTGTTTTCCCGTACAGTCCTTCTCAACATGGTGACAGGAATTAACAAGATACCACTTCCTGCTGCCATTTTGGGAGGGCCTTCAGAGACAAATTAGCTTACAGTTGTAAACTGCTTAGACACTGCTTAGGTGGTATGAAGCGGTATATAAATGAAGCTTGTTTGCTTTTGGTTTTTTTGTCCATCCTTTCTATAAGGCAGCAGGACACTGTTGGGGTTGATGATCATCAAGATACATAATCCAATAAACAAGCAAGTAAGTGCATTTCAGCACTCATCCAAACCATGTTCAGGCACTACTCACAACATTTTGTTGACTATGGAAGTAGAATAGTGCTTATCCCATCCTGCCCCACCTTACTTTCTTCTTCTCTTCTCATGAAGATCATGAAGAGAAGAGGCTCTCTATATAATCAAGAATCCTGGAAAGTAGGGACTTCTTTTCTTCATGTGCATCACATTCCCTATGAGAAAGAATGATGCTGGAGAAGGATGGAACTTCTTCTGTGTTCAGGAGAGCATGGCAAATAATGCCTCAAAAGAGTGTCAGTCTCCATTGGGTTTATTTATTCCTCATAAGTAGGAAGGGATGCAAATCTTTGTCCTGGAACATGAATTGCAAAGAGGAAAAAATGACTTTCCATTCCTTTAGATAGCATGGTCTATGCAACAGAAGCCACATCTTGCTTGAATGCCTATTTTAGCTATATTGTACAACGACCTTCCTCAACATGAAGCCTATAGAAATGCCAGACTCCCATCAGTCTTGACTGGCATCAGTGGAGTGAAGGGAATAAAACCCTGAAACACCTGACTTGACTTATGATGACCCTAAGGTGAACCTGACAGGTTTCTTTGGAAGGGAGTTGCCATTGCCATCCTCTGAAGACTGAGAAATTGTGACTTGCCCAAAGTTGCCCAGTGGATTTCTATGGCCGATCAGGTACAGGGAATATTTTTAACCACAATACTGACTGCCCTGTGCCTTTATTTATCAATAAAACTGGGACACTCTTCTGAGTTTTATGATCCATTGATTTCAACAATCATGTCTGTAAATCTTCCCTTAAAACAAACAGATTACAAAGTGCTTAGTCTTGGCTTGACTGAATGTAAATGGTATAAATGCAAATAGTTGTTATATGAAGACCAACATTATGTCACTGTTCATGATAAGTTAAAGATAGGCTAAACAATGTGGCACTGCTTAATGATCATACTTTTATTCAAAGAACGTAATACTGCAACAGGCAAATGGCCCATTCTGATCATTACACTGGGATTGAGAAACATTCTCCAAATCCTTCCAAATTGGCAGTTCCTTCCTCTGAAATACGTATAGGCTACAGCACCTGGCATTTGTTGGTGGGCTCCCATCCAAATACTGACTGGATCTGACTCTGCCTAGCTTCCAAGATCAGATGTGATCCTGTTTTGTGGAACTCAGGACAATAGGAGGAATTATGAGAACAGAGAACATTTGGAAGATGCTAAAGAGCCATGCATAGGTATACTTCAGTTAACAAAGCCTTCAGGGTTATTCAGACATTTTGTTTTACAATGTCACTATTCAGATAATCTCACACACACATTCCCAATTTGTTGCTCACACTATTTTATTGGAAGCACATCTATGCACATCTCTGTGAGCTCTGTTGCTCACATGTATCAGCACTGCGAATAGAGATGGAGTCGATGATGTGGATGTATTTGAAACATATTCAAGACATGCACAGGTTCAACCTTGGCCTGTTCACATTGGTTATTCACAAAGCTGACAGTGTGAATCTTTCAGGAAAACTAAAAAAATCCCAAGATCGATTATTTCAGGTTTTGTGGAGTTTTTTGGTAGACCCCCTCCCCAACTTAAGTGGATGCTTTCGAAATTCATGTGAACAACACAGATTGAACCCGTGTTCTACCAGGAGTATTTACACTGTCCAAATAAGCACATCAACAGTGACATTTCTTTTTTACAAAGGGTTTTTATGCCTGCCCAGTCCCCTTTTTGTCATTGTCCTATGTTAGCTAGAATATGTTTTGGCAACGTCAGCATTGGGAAGATCGTAAAGAGAAACACAGACCTTTGCTCTCAGGCTGCACCAGTGTGTCTGCAATAAACTGGAATAAAGCTTGAGATGAAATAATAGGATTCCACTGAATCGAAGGCAGTTAACAATAACAACAAACTGTAGCTGATCCTACTGTACCTGAGTGTGCCTGCTCCAGTAGATAAGGTAAACAGAAACTCCCTCCAGAATGTGTCACTGAACATTCATGAATAGTAAGAGAGAGAGAAAAGAGGAAAACAGATTAGTCTGTCTCACTAGTTAGCTCCAACGTTTTAAAAATGCTTTAATCTATAAATATGGCCACCAAAATGGTAATGATAAGGAGAGTGGAGGCCAGTGAAGGAAAAACGGAAACATCCCTAGTTGCATTTTGGAAGAAGCTTTCAAGTGGTGTCCAGAATCTTCAAAATACAGGTATACCTGGATTGCCATTAATGTGACTGAAAGCATACAGATGAGGTAACTGTGAAGAGGGACAGAAGTTGAGAGAGCTACATGGATCCAGATTGGCTATGCTGAGAATTCAGTCAGGCATGTCTTTACCTGTTTGAGGCAGAGGCTCATATCTCTGAATGACTTTCTCCAGAATATCAAAAGGAAAACACATAAATCTGAATTTATTTGTGCTGTTATGTGCCTGCAACAGATTTATAGTGCCCCAATGCAAACCTGTCATAGAGCTTTCTTGGCAAGATTTGTTCAGAAGGGGGTTGCATTTGCCTTCCTCTGAGGATGACAGAGTTGCCAAGTGGGTTTCAATGGTTGAGATGGGATTTTAACCATAGTCTCCTAGTCTCCTAGTCCAGCAACCAAACCACTACTCCACACTGGTTCTTTCTGAATTTATTTAGCATGTATTTATGAACGAAAAATTGAAAATGCATAGATTGCATTGTACATTGGGTATATAATCAAGGTGAAAAACCATTATTTTTAATTAAGAGCCAATTTAAAGACAAAACCAATTTAGCAATGTGTCATCACAGGTCCTTGTTAAAACTCAGAGAGCACCCATTTGAAGGCTTTCATTTTCATCTATAGTAGAGTGTTGCCCATATCGGATGTCTTGTGTCTGTTTTGATGTCCCTGTCAGAAGTCCACAACAATTATTCCTGCCCTCAACCCCAAAAGTGTTTATTTGTTGTAGTTGTTGTAGTTATTATGTGCTTTCAAGTAGTTTCCAATTTATGGTGTTCCTAAAGTGAATTTATCGTAGGATTTTCTTGGCACATTTCTTCAGAGGGGGGTTGCCACTGCCATCCTCTGAGGCTGAGAGAGTGTGACTTGCTTAAGGTCACCCAGTGGGGTTTCATGGCCAAGCCAGGATTCAGACACTGATCTCCAAAGTCATAGTCCATATTGAAGAGTTTCTAGCCCAGTAATAGCCTGTTTTGTATGCAGATAATCCAGGTTTAATACTGTGCACTTCCAAGTCAAAGTTTGAGTTCTGAAAAGAAACTTGGAAGTGTTTGTAAATTAGAATCAATATGGGCTATGAAGACCAATGTTCTGACCATATAAGGCAATTTCATATGTTTGGGTATAGAAAATGCTGCTTTTCTTTATCATTGGAGCTTCTTGATGTCACTTTGCATAAGCCAAATACTCACATTACAGCAATGCTTCCTCTGGCTGTACTCTTTGGTATGTTAGGAAATCAACATTACATTACAGAGTTTTTGGCTGACAAGAAGTTTTTACTTATCATTTCTTGGAAATCTGGAATGGATTTGCTGAAGATTCAGGAATCTGACTTTTTAATTTCATGAAATGGTTAAGAAAATAACTGAGTTGGAAGCTTATCGTTATGGGCTCAGGGTTTTCCGACCAAAGCAAAAGACGTTCCTCAGCACTGAATGGGGATGGCTTGGCTCAGGGGGACGGAATGGGGACATTTTCAGGACACTCTACTATGCGGTAAAATCCGTTTTTTTTCGCGGTCACACACAACCCCAAGCGTCCCCTTCCTGTGCCCATAATGGACAAAAAATGGGTGCGATAAGCTTCTTGGTTAACATAAGATTGCTGCTGTTATGCTTGAGGTGAAAGTCAAGGATTTGTTACACCTGGCATGTTCCTGATGGCAAGTCATTTTTGGTTGTGACTCTACAGCACACTGATGACTTAGGCTATGATCCTATTGTACACACAGTTCAGCCCACTGAACTCAAAGGGTCATACTTCTGAGTAGACCTGTGCAGGACTTAGATATTAGTTCACTGTATCAAGTCAGCTTTTTGTTTGGAGTGCGTAAAAGGCTATTAAAAGTCTAGTCACGGAAGATTTCTGACTTATTCTATCAGAGGAAGAAGTTGATTTGGATCTTGCTGAAACAGAAGGTAATATGGGTAAATATTGTTGTTTAAACCTGATTTAATAGAACATTGATATTCATCTAGTTAAGAAGGGAGTTCTGATAGTGCTGTTTTTGTTTTCTAAGCAAAACTGTTTGGAACATGGGAGAAAAAATAAAAATACTCTGCTGGCCTCAGTTCTGTCACATATTTTATCAGGATAAGTAATTAGGGAAAGTTTGTATATGGGAAAGAGATCAGGTTTCTGCAGTTAAAAGACTACATAGTTGAAGTAAAAATAACTGCAGATGATGAAGTTGTAAATAAAATGTGCAAAAAGGCCAGAGCCTGGAATGTTGCTTTTTGCACTATATCTCTCAGAAACTGCAGCCAGTGTGGCCAATGCTGGCTGAAGGATTATGGGAGTTGCAATTCAGAATAATGTAACTCTTAGGTGCTCTGGGAAAAATCCCATTATTTTATTAACCTTTTTCATAATTGCCCTAGGACAACCTTCCTGACTGCATGGTTATTATAGTCAAAAGGCAAGGCATTGTTATTACAAACTTGATAGACACACACACATACACACAGAGGGAGAAGGACAGACAGAGATAGAGTTAGAGAGACCCATACAGCAAGTGAACAATTTACAGGACATCAGTACCCTGATGCATGGGAAAAATATAATGAGAGGTCCCATCACTAAACATAGGAACTTATCACTTGGACAAATAAGCCATCTTTTCTCTTCTGGCTTCAGTTCTGGATCCAGGATGTTCCCGGATGTTATCATATCTAAATCACCACCAATTTAGGTGGGATGCCACCGCCCAGAGGCTTCCAGGGTCGAAGCCTTGCTCAGTCAGCACTTTTTTTTTTTAAAGTTGGGGAGTTTCCAACTTCAAAAATTAGCTGGCTGAGTGAGACTTCGACCTGAGATGCATCCGGGCAGTGGCATCCTACCTAAATCAGTGAAGACTTAGGTATGATAACATCTGGGAGCATCCTGGATTCAGAATTGAAGCTGAAAGTGATAAGCTGGCTTATTTGCCCAAGCGATAAGCTCCATAGGCTACACATCTGTAAAATGCTCTGTAGATATTGCCAATATATAGCAGTGGCTTGGATGTGAGGTATAAAGGCATGAGATGGTGTTTTATTATGCTTTGCTTTGAGTATGTAGTTTTGTTTTGTTTTTTAATTTCCTTTCCTCTGTCTTGCTGACATAGAATTTTCTTAGAATTCCTTCTTATTTTCCTCTGAATTACTCCTTATTTTCTAAACATCTAGGATTCATCCCTCCAGCACTCTGTTTTTGTAAGAGTTCATCACTGTGTGTGAGGGGTTGGGGTGGTGGTGGCAGGAGCCATTCCTATTTTTGAGATATATTAAATTTAGGCAGATCCGGAATTGTGGATCTGAGCATAGAACACTCTTCTTTTTTTCTTAAAAGCAATCAAGGGCCACTAGCATGCCAAGAGAACATCTTAGGGATGCTATAAAACCCAGAGGAAACAATCTGCTATCTAGAGTGTAGTCCCATCAGATTTTGTGCATGTTGAGTATGAAAAAGGAATAACTTCCTTTGAAAGCATTTCCAGTTGTTAAAATCTGCTAGCCTAGCCTTCATTATAATATGTAAGTGCTTCCTATTGTGCACAATCTGAATGTGCTGATTACTCACACACAGGAAATCTGAGCATGTGTGCAGATAACTTGCTCCAATGATAACCAGAGGGAATTCTCCCTGATGTGTAAATGCTAGAGATTGGCTCCTCACCCTGAGCAATGAGATTTTATAGGTACACATCTTTAAGAACTGACTACCCCAGCCTATCTAAATATCCTGTTGCAGCAAAAGGGAATGTTGCTTCTAGCCAGAGAAAGCTAAAGGGTCTTTGGCAGCCCTACCCCTCCTCCCAAAGTGAGTCTGAGGCTCAGGTTAGCCAAAAACATTGCCAGCCATTCATAGAAGTTCCTATTGAGTGCTCTGATAAAATAATTCATTCCAGCTGAGTCTAGACGTAGTTTTCCCACATCAGCAGCTGGCCTGCCAGGTAGCATCTGTAGTGAGAGGAGACACCTGTGTTGTACACTGAGAGGGTTCAGGGCCTGGATGGTGTTAATCTTTTTATTGCAAAGAACTGGCCAATTTTCATAGACTAGTGCTACATGGAAATGCATTAGTAATCCTGGGCCTGTAGCATTCAGATCAATACACACGTTGCTATCTTCTTTGGCTGTTGTATATACCTTTGATACATCCATGTTTGCTTGCTCAGGTCATTACATATATTTTTTAAAATGTCCATTTGTAAAATTGGTGGTTTCTACTTCCGATTCTGGCACAGAACCCCTGTATGTGATCACATGTTCTAATTTTGTTCTATGGACCCAGTTGTGCTTTTCTTTTCTTTTTTTCATTTTGACTCATAAGGCTCTTGTAGTTTTCCCACCATGATCCAGAAGATATTTTTGTTCCACAATCACTTTCCATCTTCCATGCCACTGCACTTGAGAGGAAGGTGAACTGTCATATTTGCTAAGCACAAGAGAGTGAATAATTGATACACACACACACAATCTCAAGAGGAAGAAAAAATAAGAGCATGCTAAAACATGTGGCAAGCCTATAGCTACTTAGTTGGAAAAAACAAAATAAAAACCCAAGTTGTACTCAACTCAACAGGGAGAGAAGTCCTATGCATGTTCAACAGTCCAGTTCTATGGATGGATGTGAAGAGGCCCCACTAAACAAGTTTGCATTGCAAGCAATGTGGCTTATTAATACAGCCATTTTGGTCAGTATGCAGCATCTCACAGATATCATGCTTCTATGACCCAGGAGCTTTTGTAGGAAAATGGTAGCATGTTCCCATTGTTATTGTTGTTAACCGCCTGGGGCTGACTTCAGCTCATGGTACCTCCTGCGCCAAATCCCTTGTTTAACCCGACGACGGCCTGCTGTAACGCGTTTAACAACTTCTTCGCAGATAAAATCTCTCAGATAAGAGCCGACTTAGACGCCACTGTTGCAACAGAATCTATAGGCGAGGTGTCCAGCGACTCCGTCAATGAAGTTATTCTGGATCAGCTCCAATCAGTGAGTACCGAGGACGTGGACAAGCTGCTTGGTAAGGTGAGGAAAACAACTTGCCCTCTCGACCCTTGCCCATCATGGCTGGCCGTCCGGGGGGGGGGGGGAATGCATTGAGGAGATTCCTCACGGATATCATCAATGCATGCTTTAGGGAAGGGCATGTTCCATCTTGTCTGAAGGAAGCAGCTGTTAAGCCGCTTCTGAAAAAACATTCCCTGGACCGCCTGGATATGAACAACTACAGGCCTGTTTCTTTGCTGCCATTTTTGGGCAAGGTAATCGAGAGGGCGGTTGCTCTTCAGCTCCAAGCTGTCTTGGATGAAACCGATTATCTAGACCCATTTCAAACCGGCTTCAGGACAGGCTTTGGGGTTGAGACTGCCATGGTTGCCTTGACTGACGATCTGAGTCTGAGCATCGGCAGGGGTAGTGTGACCCAGTTGGTGCTCTTAGACCCTCTCAGTAGCTTTAGATACGATAGATCATGGCATCCTTCTGGACCGCTTGGGGGGATTAGGTATCGGAGGCACTGCATTGCAGTGGTTCCAGTCCTTCCTCTCGGGCAGGTCCCAGATGGTGCTGCTCAGGGACAGTAGCTCCAGAAAGAGGGAGCTCCTTTGTGGGGTCCCTCAGGGAGCTATTTTCTCCCCAATGTTGTTTAACATCTATATGAAGCCGCTGGGTGAGATCATACGGAGTTATGGTGCTGGGTGCTATCAGTACGCTGATGACACTGAAATCTATTTCTCCATGTCTCGTTCATCGGCCTCGAATTCTAATGGCATCTCTTCTCTCAATGAATGTCTTCGGGCGGTAATGAGCTGGATGAGGAAAAACAGATTGAAGCTGAATCCGAGCAAGACGGAGGTGCCCACGGTAGCGGCCCCGAAACCAAGAATTGGGTTGCAACCACCAGTCCTGGACGGGGTCACACTCTCCTCTAGTGACTGTGTTCGCAGTCTGGGGGTGCTCCTTGACTCGTCGCTCCTGATGACAGATCAGGTGAATGCGACCGCCAGGAGCGCCTGTTATCAGCTTCGGCTGATACGCCAGCTGCGCCCTTTTCTGGAAGTAAGGGATCTCGAGACTGTTGTGCATGGGCTGGTAACCTCACGCCTTGACTTCTGTAATGCACTCTACATGGGTCTACCCTTGTGCCTGGTTCGGAAACTACAGCTGGTTCAAAACATGGCAGCCAGGCTTGTGTCAGGAACATCTAGAAGGGACCATATCACTCCGGTTTTGAGGTCCCTCCACTGGCTGCCTATTGGTTTCTGGGCCCAGTACAAGGTGTTGGTTATTACCTTTAAAGCCCTAAATGGCTCGGGTCCAAGCTATCTCAGAGACCGCCTCTTCCCATACAATCCTCCCCGCGCTCTCCGGTCCTCTGGGAGGAACTTGTTGCAGCCTCAAAAATAGAGGCTTGTGGTGACCTCCCGGAGGGCTTTTTCTGCTGTCGCCCCCAGGCTTTGGAACGACCTGCCGGACGAGATCCATCAATTAACATCTTTGGACAGCTTCAAAAAGGCTGTCAAGACAGATCTCTTCAGGCAGGCCTTCCCAGACTGAAATATCCCGGCCTCAGGATCTCAGGATCTCCCCCCTTCTCAGTAATGTCTCCAAAGCCCCTTTTCTTTTCTTTGAACTGAAGTTGCAGTGGTTTGTTGGTTGGTATTATTTTGTTTAATTTATTGTTATTTTAACTAGTTATTGTGGTTTTAAATTATATATGTTGTTTAATAACTTTTTAAGGGGGGAGGGAAATATATTGTTTTATGCTGTATGTTATTTTAATGTTGTAAACCGCCTGGATTGGTCCGCCACAGGGCGGTATATAAATAAAAATTTATTATTTATTATATATTATATTATCATGGTGACCCTCTGGAGGAGTCATCCCCAAGCTGTCTCTGCTCAGGTCCTGCAGCCTCAGGCCCATGTCTTCTCTAATAGAGTTTAACCGTCTGGCATGAGGTCTTCCTCTCTTTCTACTGCCTTTCATCGTCCCTAGCATCATTGTCTTTTCTAATTATTCATTTTCCCTTATGATGTGGCCAAAGTACGACAGCTCATACGACCCTCCCCCCCATAAAAGCCTCCCAGATTATTATTATATGTTAAATTATATCTACCAAAATAACAAGATTGGCTTTGGGTACTACTGAACATGGCTTGGTGGAGGTGGGCATTATTTACTGCTCTGCCTCAAGCACCAAAATGGCTTAGAGATATCTTGTTTAGTAGCTCTTTGCTTTGTGACCCAGCCCACATTTTCAATATAATTTGGCATATGCAGATTTTAAACACATGGTTCTGCCACTCTGGCTTTTAGTTTGGCCCCTAGGCTTATTACTTTTTGTGTAAATCTGTCTGTGAGCTCTTTAGGGCACTGTCTGTGCTTGCCTTTTCTTTCTTTCTCTTTTTTTGAGTGGTGCCTGGAAAAGTGGTGTGTTTTGAAAAGGCAAAGACTTACAGGAGCAATATGACATTTCTGCATTTTAATGAAGGGAATGTCAGATGATTATCTCCAAAGTATGTACAGGTATAAAGTAGCCAGTCCAAATCCAGCCTGGAGCAGGAATGTGTAGGCTGTTTCCCATTTTTCAGGACAATGAGGGTCAAAGTGACTTGCATTTTAGGTGGACATCAAAGCAGTTGCAGAATGGTTGTTTATGTTTCCTAGGAGTGCCAAACATCTTTAATGTCAATGGATGGAATACCTCCAGGAAGTCTGGCATACTCTGATCATGGCTTCTCTGTGATATGCTGAATTGTACCAAGGAACATTTGGACTGTTGTGGTGACACATGTTAAAACATTTTAACAATCTGTTGCTTAAATCCACTACACAATCCAAAGATAATTAAGTGCATACCAGTCCCATTGAAATCAATGGACTACTGATCAATTAGATCACTGTAATGGTGACCCTGGGCAAATTACACTCTCTCAGCCCGAGGATGACAATGACAAACCTCTTCTGAAGAAACTTGCTAAGAAAATCCTATGATAGGTTCACCTTAGGGTCACTATAAGTCAGAAATGACTTGAAGGTACACAACAACAGCAACAACAACAACAACACACACTCTACATCTGACTCCCTTCAAAAATGTTTGTAAGGTAAATCTGGTATAAAATCTATATATCACTAGGAGGTATGTATCAGAGGCCATGGATCACTAGTCTTCTACCAATTGTGCTTGCTTCTCATTTGTTTCTGAGCTCTACTCAGGTGCTTGTTTTGACCTGCAAAGCCCTAAATGATTACTTTCCCCATATGAGCCCCCCAGAATTTGACATTTTTGCTGAGGCCTTGTTGCAGGTTTGTACTGTTGACCTACATGTCGATGAGAGAGAGATTCCACAGGAAAAAATCTGGGTGAAAAAGGAGGGGCTTACAAACAAACAAACAAACAAACAAACAAAATCTGTGTGCTGATGATGTTTTAAGTGTTTTGTATTTTTAAGTGGATTGTATATTTACATAACTGGAATCACTCTGGACTCCCCTCCTCTTTTAATAAAATATAACATATAACTATTTTAAAATGTTTAATAATCATAATATTTTAATATTTTAAATATTTTAAAGCATAAGATCATTTCCCTCATCTATCAGTACATGGCTGATGAATGCCCATATAATCTTTCTCATTTGATTACAAAGTTAGCAATAGATAGATAGATAGATAGATGTTGTGTACCTTCAAGTAATTTCCAACCTATGGAGACCCTCAGGCTATATCATGCGCATTTCTGGGACTGATAGTGTGTAACTCTCCCAAGTTCACCCAATGGCTTTCTATGACTCAGCAAAGAATCAAACCCTGATTTCCAGAGTCCTAGTCCAATGTTCAAACCACTGAACCACACCGGCTTTCTCTTTCTCATAACACACACAGAAGCTGATAAGCCTGGGGGCTTGGTATGTGTATATTATGGAGGGTTTGAGGAGACCTGGAAAATGCCTCAAGGTAAACTACTGTATATACTCATGTATAAGTCTATAAATTTTAGTAAAAAAATTGACCCCAAAAACTTAGGTTGACTTATCCATGGATCAATGTAAATACGATACTTTAACTCATATTAAAAAGGGAACCACCCCCAGTTAAAGACAAGAGTGCAATCTGTCCTGGAAGCACTGACCTCCCTCTACTCTCTCTTCCATCCAGTCTTTAGTGTTAGTCAAAACAGTTATTCCATAATTTTGTAGTTTTTTTGGTGTTGTTTTCCTTTGCTTCATCATTTAGATCCTTTGTTGCACAACCTTAACTTTTATCCTCGACTTATCCAAGGGTCATAACAAAATCCATAATTTTGACCCCAAAACCTGCCCTCGACTTATACATGAGGTCAACTTATAGCTGAGTATATACAGTACTTCTCCCAGTTTTCTCTTTGAAGGGAAGTTGAGGACAAAAACCTGCTTCCCAACAAAGTTTTTTTGAGGGTGGTGGTGGCGGCTAGAGAGGTCTATAAAAATGTTCTCAGGGAGTTTCATGCAACCTGGACTACAATTTTCACTTTCTTTAGAACCTGGTTACAATTGCTTTCCCATTCACCCCAAGCCCTACATAAAGGAATTTTGTGTGACGCAATCATCCAAAATAATAGGGAAGAAATGTGAAATATTGTGTTTTATTTTCTTCCTTTTGGAGTAATGTGTTTTGATGCTTTGTGTTGCTGATGTTTGGCAGTCATCAGTGCTGTTTGGCATGAACATGAGTCATAGTCTACAATGGATGTTATTTTCGTATATGTTTTTCATATGCAACCATTGCGCGCATGGCAGAGAGTATTTCCATTTTGGTAATGAATGTTTCTGCCTTTGAGGGCAATGTAAGAATAAACCCAGCATCTATTAACGTGCTGTTGTTCTAAGTCAAGGAAGATAATGACAACCCCAAACTGGCAGAATTTTTAGAATGCAAATTCCAGAAGTCCTGCTGGCTTTTTGGTCTACATTTCGGGTGTAGAAGCATCCTGCTGACTTCTAGATTAAAAGCTTAGGTTTACCAAAGTTTGCTGCATTGAGAAAATACACTAGTGAGATCATAATATTGGTATGTTTTTGGTTTGTTCTTAGCTGGCTAAAGCATAGGAGTAAATCCAGTAGTTACTGGTTAACACTAGAGGCAAAGTTTAGTAGTAACCAGAATGAGAATTAAATCGTGAAAGGAATTTAAGTCTTGGCTATCTATCTTTCTTTCTGTGTTTGAGTAATGCATCCCATGCTATCTCTCAAACTGACTGGTTATATAACAATATGGACTTTAAAACTGTGGCTGCTGGTGTGAGTCAGATAAGTATAGTTGTGCTATTTTGAACTACTCTTTGTAAGCTACCTTGAATATTTGTTCTGAGAGAAAGACAAAATACAAGTGGTGGTGGTGATGATAATTATGATGATTATTATGACAGACTTTCTTACCTTCTGTACTTTGTTGTGTGTCTGTCGTGCATATCTGACCTCTTTTTATAGCAGTTAAAATGTGATTTGGGAATGTGTGAGGAAGATGTACTTCTGCTTGGTAGAACTTTATTTACATCTTCCTGAACCAGGATCTATTAACTATTAAAGGTATAGAAGCACTGTCCTGTAGTCAGCCTCATGACCTCATATGTGGCCAAAGCATATTTTATATCTTAGCATTGCAATACTTTGCAATATGGGCATTTACTGGCCAGTGGCAAGTGTGTAGAAGCGTGCAACTATATTCCTGCTGTTGGATGTCCAGCCCTAAAAGATGAATAGCTATAGGATATAGGTGGCTTCTCCACCACCCACACCTCCTCTTCTCTACCAGTCAGTATATTGATGTTTTAAAGGGAGAGGAAGCAGCTAAAAGATGGATTTGGGAGTGAAGAAGGATATATTGTCTTCCTGATACAGGATTTATTAACTATCAAAGGTATATTTTCATCCTGGCAATGCTGGCCCATTTGGATTTATGGGGATTATCATTGAAATACTTCTGAATGTTGATTGGCACAAAAAGGCCAACTCAAGTGGTCAAGTGTTTGGAATGTACACATGAAGCTGAAAAAGTTATATTTTTCATATTTAGAAATAAATGGCTATGGAGTAAAACAATAAGTGAAAAGAAGCAGCCCAGTGAATACAATGTACAGATGTAGAATAAAATAGTTAGAATGATGTGCCAAAAAAAAAATATCAGGTACATACTATCAGCAGATGTTTCCTCCTTCTATTTGACAATTAAAGCTGGTTGTTGCTTTTGTTTTCCTACTGCTGATATTCTGTCTTCAGCCAAAAAAAAAAAAGGCGGGGGGAGGTAATGATTCTACAAGGTGGTGTAACGATGTAGTCACCTATATTGTTTAATTGCACCATTTCAAGCATGTTCTTGCTCATCTATGGAGAATGTTGGAGACAAAATAGGTGGAGACTCTGTTGCTGAAGGCAAATACTTCTGAATGTTGATTTGCAGTAGGAGTCTCCAGGGATGGGGGTGGGCAGGTTGTTGAAAGGTTTTGTTTTGATAGGCATGAAGAAGATGTGATGTCAACTCTGCCTCTTATTCAGTTTATTTGGCATTTTTGGCTCAAGAGAATTGGGCAAGAAATAATGGCAGGAAAAACTCTTTTCTCCCAAGACTTAAAGAGCTAGTTTACTCAGGTGGTGCAGTCCTTCCTTCACTTCTGCTTTCCAATTAGAGACGGGTGTGTGGCAAAAGGTATTGTATGAACCAAAAGAATGCACTGCCATTACAGATATCACGGCGTGAATGGATTTGCAGAGTACAATTTTGTACAGAATGCTTCCACATTGAATACCCTGCCTTGTCCCCTCCAGATGAACTCGGAGTATAGTGTGCCTGGTGATAGTGTGGTGTCCAGAAAATGCACAGAGGCTATTCATCTGTGTGATCTGGGATTTATTTTTTCAGTGTTCTATTCCCAGTTCCCTGATGAATAAACATATTTTAAACTGTTATATGAAACAGATGCAAATTGTGATGGTGGCACTGCAGGAGAACAGTAGGGTCAGAAGAAGAAATGATGAAGAAAAAATTGTCACAGATCCTTCCTAAAATATTCTGGGATTCTTAATTTGATGATGCACATAGAAAATAGCCAGCAGCCCTGAAATGGACTGAGGATTAAATCTGTGTAATTCTGTAGCTGCAGGTGAATATTCTGAGAACTTTGGGTATTGTAATTGAAGTGTGTGCACTAGAGCTCTTGAGAAAAAAACACTATATCTCTACAGACCACAAATCCAAGGATTCCTTGGTATATAGTCATAATAATTAAAGTGGTATACAACTGTGCAGCACAGATCTACTGAAAGATCAAAATGGCAAGTGTTAGCTGTGCATTGGTCAATAGCTTTGGCAAAAGAGTGAGCAAATGTCACAAGGTTTCCTGTGGAATGACTTCAGAGTTTATAGGAGAAAAAGTAATTAGTTTCCTCTTAGACAATGAATACTCAAGCAAGAGAATAACTCTATAAAGAGAAAGGTCCTGGAGCAGCACACTTCATTGTTCAGGATCTCAACAGTAAGGCTTCAGTTGACTCCAACATGAGCAATATTTGGCTCATGCTGGCAGCATTGGAGACTCACGTTGTAATGTTTTTGGACCATTCTCCAGACCAAAGAAGTTCTGATACATTTGGCAAGACATCAGAAACTTTGGCTACTCACTGCAACCAAGTGTAATCTTCAAACTATTTCAGTTTTGCCCAGCATCTTTTAGAGAAGTTTTTGCCAAGCAAAACCATCTTAGTGCAGATGTGGGAAGTGTGATAAATTTTAGCAGTAAAGTGGTTGGCTGGATATTCTCCAGACTTCTTCTGATTTTAAGGCCATTTGAAAATCTTGTGTACAAGCCCATGCATATATATTTTCAGATTTTTGGTTCAGTTTAGTAAATCTGCTTGACTGACAGGCTTATAGTTGATAGGAAAACCAGATAGCAAACCTTTCTGGGTTTCTTTATATGTACTCTGTTCAAGACTGCAATTTCTCAATTATTTTTATCTTGTCATAAGTTTTTAAAGGGGTTTTAGCATTGACAGAATAATCTTAATTGCCAGTGTGTGAGTGTGTGTGCGCGCGCAAATGCAGCTTAAGACATTTTTCTTGGTATGTGGTCACATATAGGAATCCAGAATATTTTACCTATAGAGTTAATGGGTCTTTGTTTCCAATGGTCAGCTATAGTTAGTGCCATGCGAAAGCTTAGCCATTTGATGGTCCTTAGACTGTTTTAGAACAAGGATTGGTGAGCTGCAGGTATCCAAATGGTATTATATTCCAGGTCTCATCATCCCAGCCTCCGTAGCCAACAGTGAGGAAGAAAAGGAAGTTAAAATCAAACAACATCTGGAGATCCACAGCTTGCTTTGCTCTATCTTGCTCCCAGTTACATAAAGTATTTCCATCAACCCTGGATTGAGAGCTACTAAATTCATGCAAAATAAGCCATGCAGTACACATGTCTTTCCAGGTGTTAACCTAAGTTTCTTTTATTGTTCCTTCTAATCTGCTGCTTTCCCAGACAGAGGTTAATAATAGGTGAAGCAGGCTCTGTGCACCAGCCCTTTACAGTGTTGTTCTTCACATGTCCCCAAACTCTCTGTATCTGCACATAAGCATTCATGCATGGATTTCTGTTGTTCCTGGAGTCCTTCAAGCATATGGTAAATAAACTTTCAATGATGTGGAACCTATAGCTTCAGGAAATATTGCTACTTTTTGTGTTTTTCTTCATTCCAGAACATTAAGGCTGCAGATCTCCCTGAATTCAGTAGAATTTACATTTGAGCAATCTTACATAGTGTTGCGCTGGATTTTTTTTTTTTTTAATGTTACTTCAAAGTATGCTGTCTGAAATCCAAAGAGTCATCAAGAAGAAAGAGAATTTTGGAAGGTAACAAACAGAAAAGAATTATATCAGTCTTGTAGATGAAGTTCTAGAGATGACTTTTATATCTTTTTCATGGTCTCTTTCGCAGAATATAGTACAATTATATTTCTCCAGCTAAACAAATTAGTTTATATCTTGTGTGGTACAGAACAAAATGAAAATTGTCATAATAAGCAATTTTTAAAAACTAAATAAATACATTTTTAAATTTATACCTCTTGAAAAACTTTTTAATGTCCCAGCCCTCCCCATCCCTCTGTTGAGATTTCTTTGTTATAGCTTCTTAAATCCTTTAAACTTTAACACATCTTAAGAGGTTGTTATATGAAAAACCTGAGGTCTGCTATAGACAATCAAAAACTTCACAAGATCTGACTGTTATTGGATCAACATAGTTAGAAACAGTCATGTAAAACAGTCCAAGTTGAATCCACAAAAAAGCAGTATTGCAAACTCAAATCAAAGCTCTTAAGTGATGTATAACAATATTAGCTGATATGTTACTTTTACCTTTCAAGCTGACCAAGATTACACTGTAATCTTTTATAAATAATGTAATGACTACAACTAATGTATACTGGTTCTTACATTTTTCTCACTAGATTTCAAGGACAAAATGCTATCAGGGAATTGTTTGAAGGTGTTGCTCCCAGTCTTTAAGACTATTTTTTTCAAAAAAGAAAGACAGACAGACAGACAGACAGACAGACAGAAAGAAAGATAAGTGAAAAATAATAAGTAACAAAATAATTAAATAAATCACTAAGTCTTTCCTCTGACACTAATGGGAATTACTTTTCTGGCTTTCCAGTGAGTTACAGAATGTATTAACTTACTGAAAGGTTTGTTCCAAGCTAAAGGTATGTATTTAAAAAGAAAAAAATAACAAAGGAGGGTTGGATGAGATCCTGCTATTGAGGAGGCTTTAAAGTCCTCCTAAAGGTCTGCATGTACAGGTTGTAAATAAAAATATCCTCCATTCAAGACCAGAACTGTGCTGGGAGTGTAACGTGTACTTTTACTTGTGAAGAAGGTTCTAAGATGGCTAAATCGTTTTGGCTTTTTTGATTTTCCACTGTTATTCCTCCAGCTAGACTGAAGCAGTATAATCTAGCAATAATTAATAATTAGGAACTAAGAAAGGACATAGCTGCATCAGAAACAAGGCCTATCTAGTCCAGCACTCTCTATCTTATGATGACCCAACCAGATGCTCCTAAGAAGTTCACAGGCAGGTCATGAAGCAGTAACCCTTGTCCTTAGTATCCAGTAGCATAGTTGACTCTGAACTTGAAAGTTTAGATGAAAATGTAATACCTGATTCATTCGTGTTCGTTGTTGCTGCTGTGTGTTTTCAAGCAGTTTAATTTTTTTTTGCCCACTTTAGGATCCCACCATTTGAGCCCCATTTATTAGGTCATCCTGTTGGTTAGGATCACATCTAAAATAGCTGGTCCTCTTGTTGCCTCTTCCACCTTTTGGACAATGAAATTGTCTTCCAGGCAAGTGAGGAATTTGCTAGACATACTACCAGCCAGTTGCTCATTGGAAGCACAGTAAACATGGCATATGCAAATGCACACGCATGCTCTCCAGCAACATATGCAGAGACATACTGACTCTGGTACTGAAGGGAATATCTATCTGTATCTCTTTCCATCATGACTACTGAGCACTAACAGCCCTATTCTCCATGAATGTGTTCATTTATCTGTAATTACCGATATGTTGACAGCCATTCCTACTTCTTGTGCTACCAAATTTCACAGTTTAATTATCACTTTTGTGAAGAGTTAATTCCTTGTATTTTTTTTGCTGTGAAGCCACTGTATTGCCAGTTCACGGCAGACTTAATGCAATTTGGTAATGTTTTAATTGTCATGGCTCCATCCTATGGAATTCTGGGATTCGTAGTTTGTTGTGGCACCAGGAATATCTGAAAGAGAAGGCTAAATATCTCACCAAACTACAATCCCAGAATTCCATAGCATTACACCATGGCAGTTAAAGTGGTGTCAAATTGCATTACTTCTGCAATGCAAATGCAGCTGAGGAGATTGAATAATTTCTAATCAATTCTCCTCTTTCCATGCATAATTTTACAAACTTCTAATATATTCCATGAAATTTAAAAGAAATGCACAATGACCACCCTCAGTCTTCAATTTAGCTGACAAAAAGAAGCAAACAAAAAACTCAGGGATAGAGATGCTGGCTCTCTATTAAAGTTCATGTAAGTTTCTGTTTTGTAAGCCACCTTGAGTCTCAGTTTGGGGAAAATACAGATATAAATAAATTAATGGATGCATTGATGGATGTGTCATTAGTTTGGTTAGGGAAACCATAACTGCACACAATATTTCAAACTGGCTCGATGTTCCTATGTTGCTCTGCCTTGTGACTTGTTTCATAAGCAAACTAAAAGCTGCCTATTAGGGATTATATTTTGCCATTTAAGGAAAACACAGGATGCCCTACCTCCTACCTCTTAAGACAAATGTGAGGCTGAGTGTTACATAGAAAGCAGAAGGAGTGTGCAACAGCTACTTAACCATTTCTAGACTTCTGCTCCTTCCATGATGCATATGCCCTTTCCTAGTCCTTTTACAATTTTCCCCCAATAAGCTTCTGAAATTAGAAATCTGGCTAAGGGAAAGCAGCTCTTGGGCTGAATCTACAGAGCAGAATGAGTACATGCATGAAGAATGTTGAATACAAGAATGGACTCCTGATGGTGTTCTACAATGGCATAACTGCACATAGGCAGGGAGAAGGGTCATAGGTGTAGTGATTGTGGAGAAATTATGGCATTGGAGAGCTGACAGATTTTATCCATCACCTATATCACCACCACCATTTCACACCACAGAGAATGTGCAATTGCTAGTGCAGTGAACTAGCAGAATTCTAGCCATTGCACTATTTTGTCCCAAATAAAATTATTTCTGTAATGAATGTTTGATGGTACTTAGCCTGGTACAACCTTAGTGAATAGTACAAATTGTTGACAGATATATTGCAGTTCTCTACTGCTTTCTCCTTTTTCCTTTCAAGCTCCAACATGAAAACAAAGTTTGTATCCTATATAACCAATGCTAACATTAATGCTTTTGATCTACTTTTCTTATACCCTCTAACTGTCCTGATTTGTCAGGAACAATCTCAATTAATCCTCTGGCATAAAACATTTTTCAGCAACTTTCAAAATGTCCCAGTTTCTGTTTCTTCTCCTCACTATCACTCCTCCCCCCAATATATTGTTTCAGTTGAATTCACAGTGCTAAAGTAGTTTACGTTCAATTTACACAACAGAAAAGAAAGCAGAGGAAGGGGAAGGATCTTTCTCTTCATATTACACTTGAGCAAAAGCAAACTGCTGCAGCCTCTCCTAGTTTGTGTGTTCTTTCTCACTGATAATGTCTACTATTTTGACTACGATTTGGCACCGTCCCAATTTTCATCTATGGAATGTAGGCAGGTATGTTTTCTTCATGTAATTTTTTCTTATTTAAAAAACCCGTTTTATTTTTTAAAAAATTAGCAAATGGTCTCATAGAGCAAGAGGCTTTCAAAATGCAGATGGATGCAGAAGTTCCTAAATTCCTGTTTAAAGACAAGAGCTTTCTTACCAAATTGTTCATTATCATTTGTCCAAACAGCATCTTGTGAACATTAGTCAAGACAAGGTCTTTACATTGTTACAGACAACAACAGGGGTAGGAATTGGTAGTGTAGCCCAGCCATGAAAAATGGGAAAACAGGTACTCAGAAATGTTCCGGAAATGAAGAGCAGGCATAATAAAACTAAAGCAGAAAGCAAGAATCCCTGGGGAAGAAGCCATAATTAAATAAATAAGAATACTTCTACCTTGAATGCCTGCTATAGTTCAAATCGGAAGCAGATGGGAGACATTGAGAAAAAAATCAGGCTGAATGGACTGTTTTCAGAAAGATAAAAGCCATTGCTGTGAACAATCTTTTTCACTTAACTCATAGCGGAAGTCCTACAACTCAAGTGGGCAGCAAGTGATGACACATGGTTCAAGTAGCATGGTTCTCTGTAAAGAAAATGGGGCAGGGCCTTGTCACCACCCCAAAAGCAAGACACAGAAGGATAACTCTATTTAGCAAGATAAGAAACAGAGACAATTAATGGGATGGCTAATGATCAGACCACTGATGGTAGCACCTATATTAGTGTCAGAAGACTGGGTAGATTATGAAAAGGCTTGACCAGAGACATAGACCAGAATGGAAAACCTATGTAGGTAGAAGGTGGTGTAAAGATATAATGTCGCTGTAATTATTCATGTCTACTGGAGTTTGAGTGTTGGATTAGGACTCTGGGACACCAAGATTCTAATACTTACTCAACCATGGAAGACTATTGGGAAAGTCACACTCTCTCAGTCATAGTACAGTGGTGCCTCGGGTTACGAAATTAATTCGTTCCGCTGCCGCTTTCGTAACCCGAAAAGCATTCGCAAGCCGAAATGCCATAGGTGCTAATGGGGAAAAGCCGCGATTTCGTGCGAAAAAGCCGAAAAAAGCACCAAAATTTTTTTCGTAACCCGAAAAAACATTCGGAACCTGGAACAATTATTTCCTATGGGATTTTTTCGTATCCCGGAAATTTCGTAACCTGGGTATTTCGTATCCCGGGGTACCACTGTATTCATATTGTAGTGTTCCATGAAGCCATCGTCTTTATTCACGCCTGTGCTAATGGATTGGAACTTGTGAATATAATTCAGTTAAAAAGTTTCTATTTCCAGTCTTCCTTTATACATAATTTCCTTGTTCAAGGATCATTATACCAAATAATAGCAGTAATAAATCTTTGTGATCCATACAATATGTGTCTATGGGAAGGGAGTTCCAGAGCCTTTTTTCATATTGTGTTGTCCTTCCATCCAACAACAGCATTCTGTTCAACAACGTCTCTCTGTCTCTGTCTCTCTCTCTCTCTCTCTCTCTCTGACTATTACTTGACATATCCTCAGTGGTTTATATATCATGTCATGCATATTTTGAGGGCTGTAATTCAAACTCAGCCTGTATAACAAAGATAGGACAAGTAACTTACTTGATGTGCTTCACAATCCAAAATACAATAGGTTAAGGATAGCTCATGCTGAGTGAAGTGTTGTAAAGAAGCAACTTAGCAACTGTGGCATTTTGGAATTTGGCCCTGGAGAATTGCAATCAAATAACTGCAACCTCACTTAATTCCTGGAGATCAGGAGAATCCTCACATCGATTTGACCTTTCCTTTATGAAGGGGCTTTTCATTCCTCCTTCCCCAGGGGACCTGTCAGAAATGCTAATCTGTCTGTCTTGATTTCTAAATTGGAGCCTTTTGGTAAAAGCATTATGTTTTCCTGCTGCAACCTTCTTTCTGATAAGCGTTGAAGTTTATTAAAGAGTGTGTGAGAGAGAGTGTGCGCGCGTATGCTACACATGTATTTAATTCACATACTTCTTTTCAGAATGGATGTGAAAGTGTGAGGGTAGAATCTGAAACAGAACAGTTTCCGGTTATAAAAATTTAGCTTGGCTCAGAAAGGCCATGCGTAAGCAGAAGATTAATTGACTTCTGCTGGTCAAGATAGGCCTCTGCCAGTCATTCAGACTGGATCGACAGGCTGTCACATAATCCATTCAGGAGCTGGAAGGGGGAGAGATTGGAGACAGACCAATGCCTCAGAAAGTCTGGCCTTAATAGCTTCAAAGGGTATTATCTGTCCACGAGAGAGTTCTCCCTTGTGAGTCCTTCTTTGAAAAAGAACCATTCAGTTTCTGCTGCTTGTTGCCACCATATCAATCCTGTTTAAGGGAGCTATTGTCTACCTATTTTAAGAATGTTATTTTGCAACATCTGTCACAACCCACTCTATTCTCCTGCCATACCTGTTGCATGAACACTCCCTGCACTTATTAGAATGGATTGTTGAGGATTATGAGAAAGAGATTTCATGATACCTTTTATGTTAAATGCAAGTCATGAATAAAATATTACAGTTTTGTAAGATAGTAAGATACGCTATAGAAAAGGAAAGCAAACCCAGCAGATAAATGAATATTGTACCACAGGAGTTTGTATAGTAACTAATTAAAACAAAAACGCACCAAACAGTGATACCTTTATTGGCCAACCAAAATGTACAATATACTTGTGGCAAGTATATATTGTATATATTGTGTATATATAAGTATATATTGTGCATTTTGATTTGCTAATAAAGGTATTTTTGTTTGAATTTGCTAAATGGCCAGCATAGCTATCCCTGCATATTTTCTGTATAGTAACACATGTAAGGCTTTCCCAATTACTTTTATGGATACCTTTTCACAACACTGGATTTGCAAGTTTGAGAGCCAACCAGATTTGTGATTTTTGAAAAAGATATGATGATTAGAATGTATATTTCACATCCTAATATGAAGGATGAAGGATTTATGCCCTTCTGAAAGTGCTAGCCAGTATACTGTTGCAGTTGGTGCCAGGCTATTGCTTTATCATTCTTCCCAACTGAAGGTGCAGACTGGTTTTTATTTAGTTAGTAACTGATACAATGCTTTGAAGATTGCTAAGTGGCTTGCAACATGAGCTAAAGTTCATAAAAAAATTAAGAACAATCAAATAATTTTCTGTAATAATACATGGGAACATGTTAAAGAGAGAGGGCTATTCTGCAATGTTAACCATTCTACTATTCAACCTAAAACTCACTGCATTGCTTTATTTGAGATACTGGCAGTATGATCTTAGGCGTATTATTATTATTATTATTATTATTATTATTATTATTATTAACCTTTATTTATAAAGCACTGTAAATTTACACAGCGCTGTACATACAATCTTTTAATTAGATGGTTCCCTGCCCTCAGGCTTACAATCTAAAAAGACACGACACAAAAGGAGAAGGGAGTGGTGGTGAGGAAGGGGATGAGGTCCAGCAGTTCTTCTCAGTATCTGCTCAGTCTGCCATTTATTTTAACTGGATTTCTTCATTGGGTGAGGATGAACTGCTGCCTTAAATGTTCAGCTTTCACACTGGATATCAAACTGCTTTATCCCTGCTTACAGATATTTCCCCAGCACTATTGGCGCCTCCAACTGCTTTGCTTTAGTTGCTCTGGTGGTTTTTATTTTGAGACAAAAGCAATTCCAATAGGAAGATACAGATCATGACAGTTCTTACTAATGACAAATATTTTTAATATGAAAAAGAAAAAAATGCTATTTCTCATTGGGGCTCATGGGTGGAGTACTTCAAAATATCTGGAGGGCACCAGGTTGCCTACCTTTGCACAACTTATTATCTCTATGTCCGTTTGAGAACTTTAATTAGTGAACACTTTAAATGTGAGGCTCCTGTCCAAATAGAAGGATGTAGTATCTGTGTTGTAGTTACCCAGAGTTTAAAAGGCAATTTTGGGGTGGGGGTGGGGATTGAGATGTGTCTGATTGAGTTAGATACCCCTTTTCCTGTTCCAAAACCTATGAGGTTCTCAAGAGAGGAAGAAGAAATAAACTGTGGAACGTTAATGGGTAGGGTTACACAATCAATGTCAGTCTTCTGACCTCCCTGCTAATGTTGTATGGGCAGCAATGGAGCAATGGAGGCTGGTACTTTTAACAGAAATGTAAGTGATACTGGGTAACAAATGATCAATACAGTAATAGTGATATTGTGTCCTTCATTAAGATGGTGAAGGAGATATTACATTAAGCTTATGACTGAGGAGACCAAGAGAGGCATTTCTTAATTTCTTTTTCAACTGGCATTACATTTTTTTTGTAAATATTTATCAGGATATCTAGTTTTCATTGCATTCATTTTAGTTTCTTTAGTTTCTGTTCATGATTTGTCTCCATTGTTATGTGCTATGAGATTTTTTAAAAATGAGTACAGTTGTGAAAATACATGAAGGTATTCAAAAAGAGAACAGACAACTCTTTTTTTCTTTTTTAGTTTATATGTAAATATAAATAGTTGCTGCAATCTAACAAGAGAAGTATGCATGGAATGCTCTTGTATGTCCAGCTGATATAGATGTGCATCTGGATGCACGTTAAGATCACTATGCTCATTCAGTTCCTGTTGAACCATCTGGGTGTAGCTTTTGGTATGAATCAGAATGTTCACTCCATTATGTTTTTTGTGACTGCATTGTGGTCAATATCTATTCAACTACTGTATATGTTTACTTGATTTCACAACTTCCCCCCAGTTTTAACATATTTGAATAATAAAGGCAGGGAGTTAATTAAAAAAATAATTGGCTTAGGGATTGGATCTGTTTTTCTCTCTCTCATTCTTTCTCTCAAAGAGATGTTTTTCTCTCTCTCATTCTTTCTCTCAAATACATTTGGGACATCCTTGGCAGGAAGCTAGCCATCGCTGATGCATGCTGCACAGCCCACCCACAGTGCTTACCTAATAGTCCCTGGTATCCAGTAGAGGCCAACAGAAGCAAACGTATCCTCTTAATTTCTGTGGCTGGGACTATATACTTGCACTCCTACACCTTTATAAATTCTATGGAAGACAGCATAGTGGTAGATCATAGCTTTTCATTAACTACTGGAGTAAACTGTGCCTGTAATATTTCCTTGTTCTGTACATCTAACTAGCAGAAAGACTGTTGATTTCATAAAGTAGGGTGTAGTGGATGTGCCCTTCTGAGTGTGTACATGCCCATGAGAGAGAAAGACAGACAGAGGCTGGGTCCACACAGGCCAGAATATTCTGGGAGCAGCCTGCATTATTCTGACTCTGAAGCTGTGCTAAAATCCCACTATTACCTTGGGCCTTCTGTTGTAACACAGGGCAGCTGTTCACACATGTGTCCCACTGTGTTGCCCAGTTCTGTCATTGTTGGTGCAAGTCACTCACTCTGAGGAGCTTATTGCACGGGGCTCGGGATATGCAAATGGCATGGTACGGAGGAAAGCAGGAAGGGAACAGAATGGGGAAATCACCCATGGAGCTTATTGCACAGGGTTCGGGGAACACAAATGGAATGGTACGGAAGGGAGCGGGAACAGAACAGAACAGGGAAATCACCCATATTACTGCACAGGGGAACGCTGCCAATGCCACCAGAAGTCCCCAATCTATTCCCCATCCGTCCCACAGGAGGCGATTTTCAAGGTTGATTCTGAACAGTTCTTGAAAATCGCCTCCTGTAGGATGATTGGGGAATGGATTGGGGACTTCCGGTGGCATCGGCAGCGTTCCCCCATGCGGTAATATGGGTGTTTTCCCCGTTCTATTCCCTTCCCACTCCCTTTCATTCCATGTCATTTGTGTTCCCCGAGGCTCATGTGATAAGCTCCTGCGATCAGAACGAGGCACCCAACCTTGTACTTATTGCTGTGTTCTGACTTCAGAACAAGCAGCTCACACTAGTAGCAGTGGGTGGCATAGGGGACATGTTGTACATAAGTGCCCAGCATTGCAGTGGAGGGCTCCAGATTTTCCTAGAAGATCCAGAACCAAATATGGTTTATTCAGAACTGTTTTAAGGGTGTTATGCCACAAGTTTGGTACTGAGCTGTCTGGATGTCATCTGGACAGTCCATACTAGAACCACAGTTTGGCCCCTGCATTGTCTAGACTGCTTACTGGAAGGATGGGTGGAGGATGTGTTATTTGGCCTGTGTACAAACCCTCAGAGAGAAAGAAACAGAGGACTTTATCACACTGCCTCCAGTGCCTGACTTACCTCTTCTGAATTTGAGCCAAATTCAGAAGTTATGCTGATTTTATCACATGGACTTTCCCCTTAAAATGGCTCCCCATTGCCTCCAGTGTTGAATTCTGGCCCTATAAGTTGCTTTGGCGGCCATTTTTTCCAAATTGGAAGTTTCGGAGTTGGAAAAATGGGGCCCAAATTCAACACTGGAGGCAACGGGAAGCCATTTTGAGTGAAACGTCTGTGAGATAAAATCAGCCTAACTTCTGAATTTGTCTCAGATTTGGAAGAGGTAAGTCAGGCACTAGAGGCAGTGCAATAAAGTCCAGAGAAAGATTATTGTTACATAAAAACATCTGCCAGGGGAGAGAACCAGGTTGTCAAGTATAATAACATCCCAAATCCTCAAAATAATGACATCTTTATTTGGCCAACCAAAATGCACAAAATACATGATGAAAGCTTTTGAAACTCCACTGGCTTGTGCATCAGGCAAAGGTACTAAAAATCACACAGGAAGGAAAAAATGATAATGTTAGTCACAAATCTTCATTTTGTCAAGGTGTTGTTGGCGTGTTGTTCTGTGTTGAGAAAATGTGGAGGGATAGCTTTGCAGGCAGTTCCCTCCTCCTTCTGGCCATGTGATACTGGGGACAAAGCATTCCAAAGTCCAAAATGTGAATTCCATTAGGAATACAAAAAGGTACTTTCAAGATGTCTCCATCCTTTATGAGATCACAGCCTTCTTTATTAGGCGCAGAACATTGAATCTTTCAAGAGAAGCCTCTATGTTTTTGCATTAGGACAGTTTTAGGTGCTGTTTTGGTGAAACATATCAAATGAAATCCCAATTAAAACAATAAAAAATGTTTTACCTTTGTTGGAGATAGAAACTTCAAATAGCAAAGTCCCAGTCCATTGGCTCCATCTTTTGTCAGATATTATGGAAAGGAATCAGCAACTTGAGTCATTGGAAATTATCACCTGGGGACTGAGATGGGACAGGACTGGATCACTCTCCCATCCTTATCCCATCCGTGACCACGCAAAAGGAATTCACACATGTTGTGCTGATCCAGTCATTGTTCCATCAGTGAAGTGGAACTATATTAATAGCGATAGCAACTTCATTTATATATTGCTTCATACCATACTGAGCAGTCTCTAAGCAGTTTACATTTGTAAGCTAATTGCCCCCAACAAGCCAGGTACTCATTTGAACGACCTCAGAAGGATGCAAGGCTGAGTCAACCCTGAGCTCCTGGCTGACATTGAACTCACAACCTTGTGGTTTGTGAGTGAGTGACTGCAGTACAGGCATTTAACCACAGTGCCACCAGGGCTCCTAACAGGTTCTTCTGTTAATACAAAATGACAGGAAATGAGGGGACAGTTCACTCATGGAACAATGACAGGTTCAATGAACATCATATGAAAGTCTTTAGCACAATCTCTGTCATTTGCACTTCCTGGATGGGACAGCTCAATGTCATGTAAAAGTCATTCTTGTGATTGTGCGGGAAGGATGGGACAAGGACGGGGAAATGATGGGAAAGGGATGTCCTTTTCCCCATCTGATAATCTCCATTAGTAAATATTTACAACATAGCACCATGGACAAAATGCAGCCTTATGTGATTCTCACTATTTCTGATCTAGGGTGTGCTGTTAAGGCTTTGCTCATTGTGTGCATCTCTCTGTGTTTTTGGTTTAGTTTTTGGTTTACTTCTTTTGCACAAAAACCTAATGAAAATTGCAGTCAATAAGAAACAGCTATGATGAGCGTACAGTGGGAATGCCTCTAGGGAGCAGCCCTTACTTACAACCTGTCTTAAACAATCACTTGAAAGTTTCCCCAAAGCCTTCCAGTGCAATTTCATTTGACCTTTCTTTAATGGCCACCTCTACTGGGCAATCAATTTACGTGGTCCCATGGGCAATCAAGAGCTATGCTGTTTTGTGAAACAGACCAGGAAGCAAGAAATATTATTGGTTTACTTTAGGAAAGAAAAGTCACATAGTCTTGATCTCAAAAATCATGAAATGGAAGACTAACACTTTCTCTATAGCGATGTGGTTTATTTCTTTAATAATCATAAGACTGGTGCTGATAGTAATAAAAATGTTAGCATGATTATACACTGTTTCTCTCTGTCCCACTCCCACCACATTGTTTCACTGACTTCCAGTTTGTGCATTGGGCCATTTTAGTATTTTGATAGAAATGATTGTGGATCACCAAAACCATTTAGATAATTAAAGTCCAACAAAGTGAGAAATAAGTTCTGAACGCCAAAAAGAAAACACACACACACAAAATGTCTAGGGCTGCAACTGCACTGTAGAAATAATGTAGTTTGACATCACTTTAACTGGCATGGGTTAATGCTATGGAATTCTGGGATTTATAGTTTAGTGAGATATTTAGCCTTTAGCCTTTGTTTCAGAGAGCTCTGGTGCCACAACAAACTACAAATCCTAGGGTTCCAAAGGATGGTGCCTGACAGTTAAAGTAGTGTCAAACTGCATTATTTCTGCAGTGCAGATGCACCCATGATCCTATTGAAATATTCCCTGTACAGACTTTAAAGAGAGGAGTACATGTTTGACTTATGAATTGTATCTGTTTCTCAAAAGTATTAATATAAGGATGCCCATCTTTTCAAAGTTGCCAATGATGACCCTTCTCAAATATGAACCTTTGGGTTAGTATAGGTCATTGTTTTTAACTACTATAACTAGTGCAGACAAGTGATAAGAGACTCTGAGCTACTGTTGCTCCTGATCTCTTTACTTACTTTCTGTTTACTCATCTAATGGAGGTTGTCACTTTGCCCACATCATTGCTGGCATAAAAACACAATAATATCACATCACATATTGTTTAGGTTTTTGAAGCAAACAAATGTAAGGACATACTGCTGAGAAGCTGTTGCCACTGCAATCTCTCTTGTAGTGTCTACTTCAGCTCTTGAGGATATCTGTTTCCTTTGCTGGTCACAGTATATGGTGTGTGACATGATCTTGGTCTTGATAGTAATATAAAGGCATGTAGCATAACCACACTTCTTGGAGCAGATACTTTCGCTGTTGTCCTTGCTTATGGTGAAGAGGTGGTATGATCCATTTTCAAACCTAGGAGAAATAATCAGAGGTCCATTCACAATAAATAGTGTCAGTCTATAAGCAGTAGCCATTTTCCGGTCTTTGTAAGACAGAGTGATTTCACAGAAATGAGTTACTTCCCTTTATATATGTTTTATGGAGCAGATGGTTTTTTAGTCTGTTTTTAACTTAACTATATTTTATGTAATTTTATATCATATTTTATTGTATATATTTTTTGTGATTTTACATATAGATGTTTTAATTGTTCAAACTTGATAATAATTTTAAAGGTTTTTATCAGTGAGCTACCTTGGGTCCCTCCGGGGAGAAAGGTGGAATATAAATTATACATATATATGTATTCCTTTATATATCCACAGTCTGACACTGAATTGTCAAAGTATTTTCTCCAGACATGATAGAGTACATAGCGATAAATGGGACTCCTGTTGATGTGAAGTGGAAAGACAAGTGCTCTCTAGATTATCTTTAGTTTTTATTTTGAAAAATCCCAACATATTTTGGCCTATGTAAGTATTTCAATGGGGCAATATATGAAACGACAAGCAGAAATTTCTGGAGTTCAAAATTTCAGTCCATTTCCTTTGTTGGTCCTGAAAATGGAATGAGAATTTCAACTCCAGCTCCTAGTTTGCAAGGTTGTTCATTCTTATTCTGTTAGCATATTCCCCTCACACACTATAGTATTCATGGGTGTATCTACACTGTAAAAAGTAATGCAGTTTGACACCACTTTAATTGCCATGGTTTCATCCTTCATGAGATTTGTAGTTTGGTGACGTACCTGCACCCTTTGGCATAGAAGACTTTGTAAAACTACAAAGCCCAAAATTCCATAGGATGGAGCTACAGCACTTAAAGTGTTGTCAATCTGCAAATATTTCTACAGTTTAGATACACCCCAGGCTTCCTGGAAAAAGAGAATAGCTAGGTATGCAACAAGTGCCTAGGTATTTAACAAGTTCTGGATGTGTTTGTGCAAGCACATGAACCTGTGTCATTTCCATGAACCACGAATAGTGGTTGATTTCCTTACTGGACCTAGAGATCATCAATGCTGCAGCAATGTATAGCCTTCAGAGAGACACCAAAAGTGTTCACAGGGAAGGAAAAGTTGAAAAGGTATTTTGAAAGTTCTCTCTTTAATGTATGCTTTTATAGGATAATTATTTTTACCATTTTCTGAACTATAACTCACCATTTCACTCTTCCCTTTTGACAGCACAGCTAACACCACCAAAAATTTTTTTTAAAAAAATCCAGTTTTGTTGCTTAACTATGAAGCAATCAAACCAATGTCCATTTAATGTGAAATTCAGATCTCCCCTGGGTTTGAGAGGGTTAGTATTCACCTTGGGAGGTTCTAAAGTGTGTACTCAAGGCATCAAACAGGGGAAACTTGGCTGCCATGGTTGTCTTCTCTGGGTGGGCAGAAAACAGATTCTTGCAAAATATGTTGTATTTTTCTTCTCCATCTTCTTCCAAGAGCCTTTGTAAGAGTGATCTGGAAGGAAGCTTTGAATTTTATTATATCCTGCAATCATATTTGTTCATTAAGCTTAGCTCTTTGCTCCAAGACCACCCTGATGATTTCAGTCTACATCTCACATTTGCCAGGCAAAGCTCTCTCTTTTTTAAACAGTTATAGAAAAAGAGGAGGCAACTTTTCAGTAGGAATTGGCAGAAAAAGCAAAATGCCACAGCTTTCTTCACTGAAATCTATTTGTTTTAAAACATCTGTATTCTACCAGGTAACTTATAAATAAAAATACTGACAGGTTTTTTTTAAAAAAAAAACTGTTAAATTTACAATAAAGGGCTAAATATTTTAAAGGGAAACTAGCAGAAAGATAAAAACACAAAATTATCAAAGGGTTTAAATTTCATTTAAAAGAAAGAGATTAAAAACAGCACTTAAAATAATACAAGGAACACATTCCTTAAAACTGCAACAACAGTTTATGAGGTTCCAGGGTATATGATTAGATTTCTTTGGAAGGGAGGTCCCAAGCCTAGGTCCAATCACTGAAAAGGCCCTGTCCCTGGTACCAACTATCTCTGGGTTTGCTGGTGAAAGAAGAGCCTCAAAGATTCCCATAATTTGTGAACATATTTGCCTAGGAGAAGGCAATCCTTTTTTATCCTAATGCCAAACCATTCAGAGCTTCAGATAATCTGTGAGTTGTTCCTTAAAACAAAACAGGAAGACAGTGAAGCTCTGTCAACAAGCAATCTTATATGCAGACACTGCTAAGAGTCAGTATTTTCAGTAGTTTCAAAATACTTTGAAAGGACAACATGTAGTGAATTCTGTAATCCAGACATAATGCAACCAAAGAATGTTTCACACTGACCAGAAATGCACTGTAGTCAAAGGGTTTACTCAGACAGGGCCATTTTGATTGATTTCCGCCCAACATGCTCCGATGTTTAATGTCACCTGTTTTCTACCCTTTCCCTTTCCAAATTCTGCTGCATTGCTGTCTGACTTTTTTAAAAACCTCAGCTATTGTGGTGTTACCCCGTTTTTAAAAAAATCTGATTTAAAAAATCTCAAAGTTAAATCAGGAATGCAATGGCTCAAGTGGTTAAGATGCTGACTCTGCTGATTGCAAGATCAGCGGGTTGGCAGTTCGAGACCCGTATGCCGTATGATGGGGTGAGTTCCCATCACTAGTACCAGCTTCTGCCAACCTAGCAGTTCAAAAGCATGCAAATGGAAGTAGATAAATAGGTACCATTCCAGTGGGAAAGTAAATAGTGTTCTGTGCAGTCACGTTGGCCACATGATCATAGAGTAGTTTCTGACAATGCTGGCTCTTCAGCTTAATAATGGAGATGAGCACCGCCCCTATGGTCGGACATGACTTGACAACCTTGTCAACAAGGAATACCTTTACCTTTACCTTTTAAAGTTAGATCACCAGTCTAAATCACCTCCTCTGCCCCTCCCTCCTGTTTCACTGCTTCACCATTTCACCTTAGTGATCTAGTACTAATATTAAAGATTGTTCTAATAAAAGATCATTGGGGGAGGCAATTCAGTGGTAGCTATATGAATGGGTGGGAACAAGCTGAAACAGAATGCACATAAGTATTTTAGGATTTTATCGTATGTCATTTAAAGCAACTTACCCCACTCATGTTAATTTTGAAGCCGGATTTTATCTCAAGTGCTGGGAGCCAGCCAAATGCAACCTGGCTGCAGCACAGGTCCCAGCCATGCAACTTTTCAAAAAAGCATCTTTTAAAAAATGGCAGCATCTTTTCAAAAATGGCCTGGTTTTGAAACAATGTTGGATAAGTGCGGCTGTGATCTGGGCTGCAGCTGAGTTGCACTCGTCCGGCCCCCATCACGTGTGATAAAATCCAGTTTCACAATTAAATGCAAGTCACTTTAAACGGGGTGCAATAAACTCTTAGTGATGGAAATGTTTTTAAAAATAAAAATAAAATAGGAATCTTTGGAGGAGGAGGACAACATAAAGATGCCAAACCAGAAGTACAAATCGGAACAAAATGAAAAGTCAGGAGGGGCAAGGGTATTAGACACACCCAGAACTAACATGCCAACCCACATCATCAGGAGATGACCACAACTGGATTGAAACCACAATAGCACTACTGCACTTGAAATATTTTTTTAATTCATTTTTCAAAATGATTTTAAAAAGAGTCAGATGAGAAATAATGGCCCACAATGAATGGAACATTTTTAGATCTCAGGTTAAAAAATCAGGAGGTAAAGCACATGGGGCTTTTCAGTGGTAAAACCCTATATACTTCAGGCATATCATGATATGACTTTCCAAGGAAAAAGATGTCAATACCTGGTAAAATGAATTCCTTACAGATGAATTGATTCAATCAAGAAAGGCAGAGCACTGAATTGCAAGACCAGAGCAGGGTGATTTATGCTTAGGTTTCTTAGAGATCTCACATTCATAGGCTGGCTTAAGTCAAGGCTGACTTGACAGCAAACAACAACAGCCCTATATCTAGAGCTTCATCTCTGGAGAAGACTATCTGGCTGTGAAATATCCTCTGTTCAATACCAAATGGTTTACATCAGTTCTGATCTGTTTCAAATAAATTGAAAGCTAGAATTTTTATTTGCCTTTTTAGGTTCTCATTGATTTTATTATATTTTGTATTGTATTTTTAAAAAATGGAAGATAAAAATGATCTTAAAACTTGCCTTTAAAGCTGTCCAAGTCAATGACCATCATTTCTCTCATGACATTGAATTCTGTAGTTTGACTGTATTATATGAAGAAGAACCTCCCTTTTTAGTTCATGATCTCCCACCATCCAGCTTTATTGAATATCCATACCCTCAAGTATTATGAGAGCAGGAGTAAAATAACTCTTTCTCCATTTTCTCGACATCATGTATGTACACCTCTATCATGTTTCTTCTTTCTTTCTTTTCCCCACAGTAGGCCAGTATTGCTCCTTCTTTTTAATAGGCCAATAGTGTGTTTTTTGCTGGAGGAAGATTTTTCTCAGTGGTAGTGATAGTGGTGATCCCTCCCCACCTACAAATATACTCCAGAGGACTGCAAAACATTTGGGAGCAGATTCTTATGCTGAGGAAGCTGCAGGTGAGAGGCCCAATCCCGACACTACTTTGAATATTGTGTTGAATTAGGCATAAATCTAATCAGTCCCAAGCATTTCAACCTTTTCTCAAAGGAGAGTTGACTTGATTTTTTGGTGATGATTTTCTTTGACTTTTGCAATTCTACAATATCATTTTAAAGCTGCATTCACCAGAATGCAGCTATGTCTATGAACTGTACAAACTGTACATAGTATTCTGACAGTGTTTGCACTGAAGAAGGAAGTTAACATATATTTTTCTAATAATATCAATTAGACTGCTGGTACAATAATTACTGGCTTTCAGTATCCTTATAGTATGAGACAAGGATGCTTGCATTCCAATTCTGTGATATAGTCCCATAATTATATAATATCAACATGTTTGGCAATCACAGGCATCCACCAGTCTAGACTTTCTTTTAATAATCCAATAGGGATACTATCTTCCCTTAGGGCCTTAGTTTTGGCTAAAGATTCTAGCAATTTGCAGCCTCCTATTCTGAAACAGGCAAGTCGAGACCCTCATTAAAATTCTGATTCAAAATGAAATTAAACTCCATACAGTATTATTAATCTTATAAAATCTTTCTCCCACAATTAAACTGCACAATAGTATACATTCAGTGTTAACAGATTTTTATGTTCCTCATATCTATGGCATTCTTTTAATTTAGCAGTCTTTTTTATCTATTCCTTATACTTTTGGATCTCTTCACAACCTGGCTATAATTTGTCCTGAGTATCAAAGCTGCAACATCTGAATCAAAATATTTCCTTCTTGCTGTTTGCTTAACTGATAGGTAAACATCATTACACTCTTGAGGAAACTATTTTGCACCATTTCTGATAGACTCAAAAGCCATAAAAGTGGTTACCAGCAAGGATTCAACCTGCTTAACAACTTCTTGCAAAAACTTGTAAAATTTACAGACATTACATACCCAAAGGGAAGCCTGTAGATAGATTGATTTTCCTTTCTGAAGTCTGACCTGCACACCTACAGACAATTTACCATTTTATCAAATTCTCCTTGTACCTGTTAGGAGTCATTACAGTAAAAATAATTTGAACAGTTTTATGAAGATCACTGCTTCCAAAGAACAGAAAGTCAGCATCTTTTCAATAATATCATGAAATTGAGGACTTCTGGTCGAGATGGCGCTCTGATGAGACGTGTTCCTTCCTAGCTCCTGCAAGAAGCGTTTAACTAGAAGCGGAAATTGGTTGTTGGGGTTTTTTCCGAACTTGCAACCAAAATTGCTCCCCTGGTAAGGGGAACTCAGAAGGGATTTTGATAGCTACTGTATAAGAAGAAAAAGGAAGAAGAAAAGACATAAAACAGCAAAGAATCTGTGGAGAAGGGCAAGAACCCACAGAAGAAGTAAAGAGTATAAACATAAAGAGAAGGACACTGAGTAGCCAAGAAGAGTCTAAAGCGAAGGAGAGTGCAAGAAGGAGAAGGAAAAGAACTGAGTTAGACCCAGAGTTTTCAAAAGAAAAAGAAAGAGAAGATACAGAAGGAGCCAGGAAGACCGGACTGGGGAAGTTTTTACTCTTATGGGACTATACGTCTGTGCATGTCTATATATATAGATGCATCTCTCTCTCTCTCTCTCTCTCTCTCTCTCTCACTGTGTGTGTGTGTGTGTATTTCTGAATACACACACACACATCTATAGTTTTTTTCCTGCTGTACTACTTTTATGTAAACAAGATATTGTATATTTTGTCCTTCCCTTCTCTTTGCATCTTATTAGTAAATTAACAAAAATGGACAATTTGATGGTTTGAAGCAATCTGTAAAGTTGGGTTTATGGATAAATAGCATTGTGGATGTTAATGATAGAAAAATTGCTGTGAAAATCTAGGGCCTAAGTCTAATCTAATATAATTTAAGGATAAAGTGAAGAGTTCTCTTTTTCCCTTTTTTTTTTGTTTTGTATGCAAAAATAGTACAGGATTAATGGCATCTGGGAAGGTCACAAGGGCACAGGTGCAAGCTCAGGCCCAAGCTCAATTGATTCGCAGACCCTCTTTTGACCAACCTAAGGTGATGGATTCAAATTCTTTTCTGTTGGAGGAAATTAGGAAAAATAGAACTGATTTAATAATAAATAATAAATAAAATTTTTATTTATATACCGCCCTTCCATCGATCAGGGCGGTGAACATTACAATAAAATCAAACACAATACAATAATATACACATATTAAAAACAAGTCAAAACCCCATCAGCCAGCCATCTTGCCGACCAAAGAGGGAGGAAGGCCATCAGGAACTCATTCGGGGAATGCAGCTCGAAATAGGAAGGTTTTAAAGTCCCTTCTAAACTGAGCTAGGGAATTGGCCGAGCGGAGCTCTGTGGGCAGCATATTCCAAAGGGCAGGGGCAACACTGGAATACGTCCTCCTTTTTGTGGAGGAGAGTCTGGTCCCTGGAACCCTGAGTAGTTGCTGCCCAGAAGTTCTGAGGGTGCGGGGCGGAATGTATGGGGAGAGGCGGTCCTTCAGGTATCCTGGGCCCAAGCCATGTAGGGCTTTATAGGTAATCACCAACACCTTGTACTGAGCCCGGAAGCAAATAGGCAGCCAATGCAGATCTTTAAGCACGGGTGTAATATGGCTGGCCCTGGATGTACCAGTGACCAGTTTGGCTGCCATATTTTGTACCAACTGTAGCTTCCGGGTTTGGTATAAGGGTTGCCCCATGTAGAGCGCATTGCAGAAATCCAATCTAGAGGTTACCAGAGCGTGTACCACCGTTTCAAGGTCCCTCTGGGCCAGGTATGGGCGCAGCTGGCGGATAAGCCGAAGCTGATAACAAGTGCTCTTGACCGTCGCATTCACCTGAGATGTAAGGTGTAGCGACGAGTCAAGAAGCACTCCCAGACTGCGCACGGAGTCCTTCACAGGAAGCGTGATCCCGTTCAGGACAGGTGGAACCACCGCCATTCCTGGACCAGGAGAACCTATCACAAGTACCTGCGTTTTCTCTGGATTCAGACTGAGTCAGTTTTCCCTCATCCAGCCCATTACTGACTCCAGGCACGCCACGAGAGGAGAGACTCCATCCTCAGTCACTGCGTCAGTCGGAGACATAGAGAAAATTGTTTGGGTGTCATCAGCGTACTGATAACCCTGCGCCCCATGTCTCTGGATGATCTCTCCCAGCGGTTTAATGTAAATGTTAAATAGCATGGGAGACAGAATGGCTCCTTAAGGGACCCCAGTTTTAAGGGCCCTCTTATCGAAGCACACGTCTCCCAGCTGCACCATCTGGAACCTCCCAAAGAGGTAGGACCGGAACCACTGGAGCGCAGTGCCCCCGATTCCCACCTCTACCAGGCGCTCCAGAAGGATACCATGGTCTATGGTATCGAAAGCTGCTGAGATGTCCAAGAGCACCAACAGGGACACACTTCCCCTGTCGATGCCCAGACGGAGATCATCGACCAAGGCGACCATGGCCGTCTCAACCCCGTAACCCGCCCGGAAGCCAGTTTGAAATGGGTCCAGATAATCCGTTTCATCCAAGACTGATTGAAGCTGGATTGCAACTGCCCTCTCAATCACCTTTCCCAGAAATGGCAGCAGCGAGACTGGCCGATAATTACTATGTATCAGGGGGTCGAGGGAGGGCTTTTTTAATAGAAGTTTTACAGTGGCCAATTTCAAATCAGTTGGAAATTGCCTATCCCTCAGAGATGTATTAATAATCTGGCGTAACAATGTCGTTACTGCCGGTCCCCCCTGAGCCGCTAACCATGAGGGACAGGGATCGAGGGAGCAGGTTGTCCAAGGATCTTGTCCACATCATCGGTACTTACCAACTCAAACTGATCCAGTTTAATAGGGTCCACGGAGGCTCTGGATGCCTCTAACCTAGGTTCTGCTCTAATGCCGGCATTAAGACCTTCGCTTATCCGAGAGGTTTTATCCACGAAGAAGTTGTTAAATTGGTCACAGCAGGCCTTTGAAGGTTCAAGGATCTGGTTCGGGGCAGGAGGGAGCTGAGTTAGCTCCCTGACTACCCTGAACAACTCTGCTGGACGCGACTCTGCGGACGCAACACGAGCACCATAGAACGAATTCTTAGCTGCTCGTATCGCCTCTCCGTAGTCCTCCAAAAGGCGGTCTAGGAGAGCCTTGTCGGGTAAGCGTAGGTGTTTCCGCCAGCGGTGTTCTAGCCATCGCAGAACCCGCTTCCTTGCCCGGAGGTCTTCCGTGTACCAGGGCTTATGTTTGGAAGCAGGCCTGAGAGGGCGCTTGGGAGCGATACTGTGTATAGCCCTAGATAGACCGGTATTTCAGATACCAGTCAGGGCATCAACAGAGTCGCCGTCGCTTCCAACCATGTGTCCCTCTAGGGCTTCCTGGACCCTTTTGGGTTCCATCAGCCTTCGAGGGTGGACCATCCTAATAGGTCCACCACCCCTGGGGGGGATCTGGGTAGAGACCTTGATTTTTGCCTCCACCAGGAAGTGATCCGTCCATGACAGGGGGGAAATATTAGTTATTTCCGCCCACGGATTTTCCGCATCCGAACAGAAGACCAAATCAAGTGTATTACCCACAAAATGCGTTGGACCCGAAATCAGCTGGGACAGGCCCATGGCCGCCATGGTATCCATGAATTCCCGAGCCGCACCGGATGGAACGTAGCTGGCCTTGAGGGAGATGTTGAAGTCGCCCAGGACAAGTAGCCTGGGCGTCTCCAGCATCAGCCCCGCGACCAGCTGTGTCAGCTCGTTAAGGGAGTCCGTTAGCGCACGGGGTGGCCGATACATCAACAGAATCCCTAGACTGTCCCTAGCCTTTAGGGTCAGGTAAATACACTCGATAAAGGAAGTTTGTCGGATGTGGTTCCTAGTGAGAGACAAGATGTTCTTATGTATCAAGGCCACACCCCCCCGCCCACCTAACCTGGGCTGGTCCTTCACCGAGTACCCAGCAGGGAGGGCCTGTGCCCACACAGCATCCCCCTCAGGCCCAAGCCAGGTCTCGGTAATGCAAGCCAGGTCGCAGTTAGTGTCCTCCATCAGATCATGGAGGATGTGGGACTTGTTGTTAATCGACCTGGCATTGCACAGGAGCAGTGACAGGGTTTGTGGCACGGTTGGAGTGACCCTCAGGTCCCTTTGGCTGGGAGGGGGACAGGAAGGAGAGATAGATATGACGCATCGATCTCGCCTTCCCCTGTAACGCAAGTCCCTTCTCCCACCGCCATACCTCCCCTTGCCCCACACTACCTCAATGGGAGCTCCGCTCGCACCGATGTTATCTCTCTCCTCCCCAGCCCAAGCACCCCCCGGGTTCATAAGTAAGGAGATTCAAGAACTGAGACAAGATATGGTTGATTTTAAGGTGGAGATTAAACATGAATTGAGGGAGGATTTGAATGGTGTGACTACAGCAATAGATAATATGTCTGCAGAGATGACTATAATTAAACACAGAATGGAGAGGCTTGAAGCTAAGCATGAGAAATTTGAGGAAAATCTAATTGAGATAAGACAAAAACAAAAAGACCTAATAGATGAGAACACAATGAAAGATCTGAAAATGCGGGAGAGATCTCTAAAAGTAAGAGGTATCCCAGAGCAGGAGGGAGAAAACCTATTACAAAGAGTGATTCTAATTTTGGGAGAATATTTAGAGAAAGATTTAGATTGGTGTGAGTTACAAATCGATAACTTGTACAGATTAAGTTCTTTTGCAGCCAAACAAAAACAGATCCCAAGGGATATTGTTGGGTTTTTTTTTTTTGGTTTGTTTGTTTGTTTGTTTTTGTGAGGAAGCAGTTTAGAGATGGTCTACTATTTAAGCATAGAAGCAAGACAATTTTGTTTGAAGGGCAAGAATTACAGTTGTATAAGGACATTCCCCCTGCAATTATGAGGAAAAGACAGCTCTACTCAGAGAAGCGTAAATTTTATATAGGTGGAGGATGCCAGAAGGACTAATATTCTGGTTCCATAAGAAAAGAATTGAAATAAGATCAGTGCAAGAAGCAAGGGATTTTTTCAAATATTTTAGAAAAGAGAATAAGAGAGAGAAAGATTTAGATAAGACTAGACAAAAAGATATAGGAAACATAGAGAATAAAGTGTTAGACAGTAAGCCATTGGACTGTAAAAGGAAACCAAAAGAGAAAGAAAAAGATAAATCTGACTGACAGGACACGAATTCTAGTTTAGAGAATACATTTGCTCAATTTGGACCACATACCCCAAAAGAAGATAAAGAGGAAGGCGAGAGGGAATCAGAGAGTGAGGTACTAATTGGTACAGACAACATCAGTGTAGATGAACAGTGAATATATATATAACATCTGAATCTAGATAGTTATCTAACAGAATGTTGATGAATAAAATCAGAATAGCCTCACTGAATGAGGCTTGAATGGTTGAGAGAAAAGGGGTAAAGTGTTTCATTATCTGTTGAAACAAAAATTAGAAATTTTTTGGTTGCAGGAAACTAGAATCAAGAAAGATGATGTAAGATTCTTTTAAAAAAACCAAATTAGGGAACGTTTTTGTCTCAGCGGCATTAAACAAGAAGAAAAGAGTAGCTCTTCATATAAATACAAAAGATGAAGCCAGAGAAGTCTTAAACGATACTCGAGGCCACTATATTGGTGTTAAAGTTGTTTTAGAAGGAAAATCAGTTTTGCTACTGGGAGTATATGGTCCTTTAGAGAATAAAGGCAAATTTTATCTGATTTTGTTAAATAAACTGGACAATTTAATGTTTGATTCCTGTGTAATAATGGATGATTGAAATGGGGTTGTGGACCCGTTGTTGGATAGACAGTCAGGAAAAAAGATAAACCCAAATTACCAAAAGAATTTTTTGAACTGAAAGAACGATTATTTTTAAAAGATATTTGGAGAGAACTATATTCCATCTGTAGGTATAGGCTTTGATATTAGCTTGTGCTTTGTGACAGAATAAAGGTGTTATACCCACACCATTGTTGTATTTTACTATGGCTTTTAGCATAATTTATTAGGGACCAGGCCTAAGTGTTAATCCTGCCTGAGGTATAACTATTGAATCAACTGCTAATTATAAATTCCCCTGTTTTAATATGTCTGCTCTAGTTGGTCTAATTTGGATTTAGACCTGTGAAATTTACCACATGCTATCCAAGTTCATGCTGTCTAAGTTGATGGTGATTATTTTTCTTATAATTTGAGTGACAGAAAAGTCATTGACATTTGTTTCATGTTAAATTCCATGAAAAATGAATAACATTTTCCAGTAACCCTGAAATCCATCAATTGGTGAACTTGCATTTAAAAAGTTGGAAATGGCAAGCTAAGTCTAAATACCAAGTTGAGTCAAATGTGCATTCTCACACAAAAACAGTGAAATCCAGATTTTTTGGTCAGGAAGTACACAAAGTAGCTGATGGATTACCACTTTGTTTGGGTCCCATTTGACAACACACCATATTTGGGCCTGTTACAGACTGCCAAAATAAAGCTGCTTCGAGTCTCTTTGGAGGTATGCTATTTAAATGATGCATGGGTCCTAAGAGTCCGGAGGTTGCGCCAAAGCCACACTCCATTCCTAAGCACTGGAGTGCAGCTTTGGTGCAGCTTCCGGATTCTTAGGATGCATGCATCATTTAAACAGCATACCTCCAAAGAGACCCCAAGCAGCTTTATTTTGGCAGTCTGTAACAGGCCTTGGTGACACTGGTATCAAGCACATGGATTAGTCTATAGGTTAAGAGATGGAGAAGAGATTAACACTTTAAATTGTAGTATCGATGCCAATGTACCAAATTCAGTGTATGTCTGTTAGTATCTGTATTTGTGATAGTTAATAAATTAATATAATAGCTGGTTTTAAAACATTGTCTCTCTTGTTGCATTATCACTAGTAAAAGTGATAACAGATAAGGATTATATACATTTTTAAAATGTATGTATTAACTACATTTATATCCAGCCTTTCCTTCTGTGAGCTAAAGGGGACATGCATGCCTTTCTTCCTCCCCATTTTATCTTTATAACAACAAAGTATCTTTGTAACAATGAGCTAGGGAGGTCAAGTGTGGGTGACTTTGATGGCGATTTACAGCAGTTTTTGTTTATACCAAACCTGTGATTGTCTTACTGAAATCTTGATCACAGAAGTTTCTTGAATGTAAAGAAATAGCTGGGGATGGTAAGCAAAGAAACACTTTGAGTGTTACTCAGTAATCAAACAAATTTAATTCTTCAGTTTTCTGCACTGCAAAAACCAGCAGCATGACAAACAAATTCACACTGATGCCAGTAAAACATGATTACATTCTAAGGTGAAGATATAAGAGACAATGCTAACACATCTCTTAAACCCTGGTTTGATTGAATGCATAGGTCAGCCAGTGCATCCTGGAGATGGACAGATCTCAAAGGAATGAAAAAAATAAATCTGAAAGACTGATCTTGTAAAAATCTCAGTCCTATGTTGCCTCTTTTTATAGTGTGTTGCACATGCTTCATTTTGGCTGTCATATTCTTGATTAATCCTCTCTCATCCCATTTAATTATGCCCTAGTTTCTCTCTCCTCCTCCCACTTTTCCCTTCATCCTCAGCTTGCTTCAAATGCTGCAAACTGAGTTCAAAGTGCAAGAGTAGTTTGCACTCCGTTAATTCACCATGGGGAAAGGAGAAGAGTCACAGAATCTTTGGGCTCAGGCAAAAGCAAACTGCTACAGTCTCTCCTAGCTTGTGTATTCTTCCTTACTAATAACTTTTGCTATTTTGATCACACACTGATGATGCTAGGGCACATTTCTCCTAGTTTTCATCTGTGAAATGTTAGTAAATATGGTTTTGTGTAGAGTGCCAGTGTGGCATAGTAGTTTGAGTGTTGAACTACAACTCTGGAGACCAGGTTTCTATTCCCAATTTGACAGTGAAACCTACTGCGTAAACTTGGGCAAGTCACATGCTCTCAGCTTCAAGGGAAGCCAGTGGCAAACCACCTCCAAACAAATCTTTTAAAAAAAGAAAGAAAACCATGACAGGTTCACCCTAAGGTTGCCATAAGGATAACTTGAAGGCACACAACACACGCACACAATTTTGTGGGTCTTAAATATTGAAAGCACAATGTATTTGTGTCATCCGTTTGGCTCCAACTCTGCCAGTAGAGTGAGGTGATTTTCCGTCTTGTGTCATCTGAAAATGGTATTATGGAGAATAGTCATGCTGTGTTGTTTTATGTGAACAAATGCTCCTAATATTACAGGCATAGGAATTAAGTTGCTTTTGTAATGCTAATACAGTTGTCTATCTACTTTCAGGGGGGTTGGGGTGAAGGACCCTCATGAATGTAAAAAAATCACAAATAACCCCTCCCCCCCATTAAAGGGTGGCGGTGGGGAGGGAGAAGCTGAGCATGCACTTGCCTCTCTTCCTTCTCCCTGCCGCTCTGTAACTGGATCAGCTGGGCCAGTTGGAGGGCGGCAGGAAGGGGTTGAAGAGAACCATGTGTACACTTCTCTCCCTTTCCCAATGCCTGAGAGAGCTTGCCCGGGATCTCTGAGGCATCAAGGAGGGGGAGAGAAGTGCTGCACATCCTTCCCATCTCCCTCCCTCCTAGGCTTCCCCTGCCCTAAGGGCAAATACCCAGGAGGGAGGAGGAGGGGGAGTGCACATTCATGTGCTATGAATAATCAATTTCACGAATGTCAAAGCTGTGAATGTGGAGGGATGACTGTACTTAACCTTAGTAGAGTTAGTTGCATGGAAGAACTGTGACCTTTTGGATTTAATGGAACTATTCATACCAGACAGTCTGTGTTTCACATATATGATTGTTTCATTCTATTCAAGATAAGTGACAAAAATGCATAAGTACCCTAGACGTGCAATATGGTTAAAGAAAACATGCATATTTTACTGCACTGTATGTTTGCTCTGAGAGTCAGACAATACTTGAACTTTTTACATATTTTGTTTTATTTTACAAAGTTTTGATATTGTTTCTCTGAAACCCACTAAAGGAGTGAAAGCTAATATCTTTATCAGCCACTTCATCATCTGACTTGCCATCAAATATATTCTGGGATAGGTCATATGTGAAGGGGATCATCCAACTCAAAATAAAACAGCATAACTGTATTTTGGCATGAACACTTGGGAGTCTGTGGGTGAGGAGAAGGTCTTGGTTTTTAAATTGGAGAGGACATTTTTCACTGGTTGATTGTCACTGATGAGGCTATAAAATGTGATTGTGTTCCAATGAAGAGTTGCTTACATGCAATGGAAAGAGATACATTTTGTTAATCTTCGGAGAAGGCTGTATGTTGTAATCAGACTAGAATGAATCATAAAAGAAAGAAACCACAGCAAGAGAACATTGAAGATGAAAGCAGTAGTGGTCTTGGCATCTGAAAGACCTGTTGCCATCCAAGTATGTGGGACTACACCTACCAAACTCCCCAGTCATTTGCTTGTGTCTGGCAATGGAGAATGAGAGAGTTATTTGCTACTGATTTCTTTCCAATCCATAGTCTCAAGAGCAAGACATTTTGAAAATGTCTTGCACAACCAATCCTATTTTGTAGAATCTGATTGATATATAGTAGTGTGTAGGGATATTGTAAACTGGAAATGTATTCTAGTGTACAGTTTCTGAGACCAAAGATAGTAAGAACTATTTGAAAAAAAACCTATCTCCCTATATGAGTTTGTTTGAGATCTTTGGGTGAGGTTCTTCTCTTTATCTCACTGTCTTCCAGGCATGATGGGAACAATGGAGAGGGTCTCCTTGCTTGTTACTCCCAGACTTTGGAACTCTCTCCCTATTCTGAGGCTGGCTGTTTTATACACACACACACACACACACACACACACACACACACACAATATCTTTTCTGTTGTTTTTAAATTGTTTTATTTAGCATTTTACTGACTTTTTCTATGTTCTAAATCTGGATTGGTTTCAATGATTTATAAGATACCTTGAGGTGTAGAACTGGGGAAAAGGAAACATATAAATGAATAAAATAACAACAACTACAATTCTACTGAGGGCTTTATCACATGAAAAAAGAAAGCTGAAATGAAGTGGGAAATAGCGGCTTTCTTCATGACAATCCACATGCTGTTGTAGCACTTCTGTTCTCCTTCCCAAGGGAAACAGTCTTAAACATGTGCCTTTTTTCAGCATGACAAAAGTTACACTTTCTTTCCCAATGGGTCAGGTAAAGAATAAACAATGTGTATACAATTCTCCCTCCACATTCACTGAGGTTAGGAGCACAGGACCCTCGTGAATGTGGAAAAACCGCAAATAACAAAAACACTATGTTTTTACCTAGGAGAACACCACTCTAGGAATCTCTATGTCCTCCAGTGTAGCTCTGTGGTCAACATCTGCCAGATATTGACCAAAGAATTGTGTTGGAGGAGCTACAAATGCCTAGTGGAGTGTTCTCTGGGAATCTCTAGGTCCGTCAGTGTGACTTTTGGTTAAAGTTCACCATAGATCTGCTCTGAAGGACCTGGCGATTCCCAAAGAGAACATATTAATAAAATCTGTGAATAATCAGATCCGCAAAAGTCAAAGGTGCAAATGTGGAGGAATGAGTGTAGTTTCCTTATGGGAAGATTGTCACATTATGCTGCCATAGCAGGAGCCAAATTTAGCATGAATCCTGTTCTATGAATTACTTATCTTAATTATTTATCCAGACCTGATTACTATTTCACTAACTGTGGGAGTGTTTGGCATCTTCTTTCCTGATGTGCTACAGAAAACATGGAGTCAGACTTGGGTTTTTCAGGGAATACCAAAATTACCACATATTTTAAATGGCTAATTTTAGCCTCTAAAGTAATTAAACATTAGGTGGTGTTTCACAGCCATTTTCAAAGTAGTGGTAATTTTTGCAGCATAATCATACACTGTGGAACAGAATTATCCCTGTATAACCCAATGCTATGTTTCATGAAATAAACCTCCAATAGAGCATGTAAATCAACAGTGATGGAGGATATTCTGAATACCCTCATAAATTTTTTAGGAAGTCTGATCATCAGATCAGAACTCTAGGGGCCCTAAAATCTGATTTCAGGGGTCTCCTCTCCTCTGTTTCCTTACATCAGCCTTACATCAGCCTTTCTGCAAAACCAATATGATTATGACTTCCATTTCCCTGAAGTGTATTTAATTTCCCTTTACTGTTGTCATCATGCCCAATCCTGAACCACCTTCATCTGCCCCACCACTCATCATCTTTTCATGTGCAATCCATGATGCATTACTTTCTTAAATAGAAATATTCCTTGTAGGCTCTTATATCAAAATCTTCTTAACCTCTTGTGCCTTGGAGCTTAGGAAGAAATTGGTGTGCATTAGCAGCTTAAGAGTAACTCCGTTTCGGTATTGAAATCTACAGCAGGGAGCATGAATGAATGTTGCCAGGAATGGGGAGTGGGGGGTCGATTGCACTTTTCATTTCAGTGGCTTAAGGGTTTTTGTTTAGACTGCATTGTAGTCCCAAAAGAAAGTGTCTATTCCTACTAGCCTAGGTACAGAAAAATGAAATTTTCTTGCTACGTATGGATGGATTTTATCCATATATTTTCAAGGTGATACATATAAAGCTACCTTTGTAGGAAACAATTAAAAAACTAAATACAGTGGGACCTTGTTTTCCACTGAGGTTTGGTTCCAGAACCCCCCGTGGATAACAAAATCCGTGGATGCTCAAGTCCCATTAAATATAATGGCATAGCAAAATGATGTCCCTTATATCAAATGGCAAAATCACTGTTTGCTTTTGGGAATTCATACTTTTTTGGAATATTTTCAAGCTGTGGATGCTTGAATCCATGAATAAAATATACGTGGTTAAGGAGGGCTTACTGTATGTACAAATAAAAATAATGACACTGATACAAAACCTACTCTCACAATATTAAACAATGAAATAGTACACTTGTATCTTTCCACAAGCTTCAGGTCTTGTGAATCAGAGAGTGGAGGGATTACCTATGGTCTTGGTGAAGATACTCATGATCCATTTGAACCAAACCAGTGAGAAATTGTTGTTAACTGCCCTCAGGTTGACCTCAACTCATGCCTCCCCCCCCCCCCCCAAATCTTCCACAGCTCTATTTTAATCTTGCAAATTCAGGCCTATGACCTCTTTGATTGATTCTATCCATCTGGTGTGTGGTCTTCTCTTTCTGCCTTCTATCTTGCCTAGTGTTGTTGTATTTTCTAATGAGTCATGTCTTCTCACAATGTGGCCAAAGTATGACAGCCTCAATTTGGCTTCCATGGAGTGTTCAGGACTGATCTGTTCATGGACCCATTTGTTTGTCTTTTTGGCTGTCCTCAGCACTCTTCTCCAGCACTACATCTCAAATGAACTGATTTTCTGAGGCTACCATACAAAAGTCCTCTCCCAATAGCTGCCCAAATTTACCTCACCAGGTGCCCCCTAGATTAGAAGAAAATAATATATTTGTTCTATATTTTATTCTGCATTGCTGATGCAATTCAAAACATACATGATTGGATCAGGAATTGGGCATGCATGATAGGTGTATTAGAAACTGATTCTTCTTTCCCTATGGCAGTCTCCTTCCAAATGCTCCTTTGGTTGTTAGAGTACTCTGAAAAATGGGGAGGGTTCTTGTGCAGGGCTCCAAGGGGGAAATCCTATGTGGGTTCCACTATTGGCAGAGAAACCACACCTTGTGAAGTTGAAGAACTTCCTGACAGTAAGGGCTGTCCGACAGTGGAACACACTCCCTCAGAGTGTAGTGGAATGTCCCTCCTTGAAGGTCTTTAAGGACTGGATGGCCCTTGCGGTCTCTTCCAACTCTATGATTCTATGAAGGCTTTCATAGCTGGCATCCATAGTTTTTTGTGGGTTTTTGGGGCTATGTGGCCATGTTCTAAAAGAGTTTTTTCCTGACGTTTCGCCAGCATCTGTGGCTGGCATCTTCTCCTCACCTTCTTCCTCAGCTCTCATGCACCACAGTACACATCATCCAGCACGTTTATTTGAATGTTGGTGAAGAGTCTGGGAAGGAATTGGGTGGGCGACATGACAGGGAAATAATCCTTATGCAACCATGGCCTTGTCACACTATCCAATTATGATTCAACTATCATGGTTGCATCCTATGGAATCCTGGTGTTTGTAGTCACTTTATTGCCATGGCAATTAAAATTCAATCATAGTGCCAGAATTGTATAGAGTGAAAGGGCCCTTGGTTACTTGTCCCTAACTCTGAGTCTAATCCATAGCGTTTAATAGAGACAAAAGGAGTGGTTCATTAAACATGAGTTGAGGTGTTTGCTGTGATCAAAAATAGCATAACTAGGTTTTCAAGGTACTAAGTGTGTGTGCATGTGCATGCATGCATGCCTGAAAGTCACCTGTTGACTTACAGTGATCTTGCAAATTTTATAGAGTTTTCTTAGACAGGGAATACTCACAGGTAGTTTGCCAGTTCCTTCCTCTGAAATAAAGGCTATAGCAGCTGGTATTCATTGACAGACCCCTTTCCAAGCACTATGCATATTAACCCATTATTTAAAGAGACACCAGATAGCCATTTGATGTCTCAAAGGGTAAAGTCTAGTGACTCATGGCTCAATATAGGGAAAACAGAAAGGATTTGTTCCTGCCCAAATGTTCTGTTACTTGATTTCTCCTAGGAATTTGGGCCACCCAAAGACAATTGTAACTAGCTTATACAGTCTACAGTATCTAGGACACATTACAAACAATGTAGCTCAGTTCAATTAAGTTACAGATTAGCTAGCTGTGTTTCCCAGTTACCTAACCTGTATCTTTTTGTTTGACCAGAATTCCCCAAACAACTGGCAAATAGCTTTTAAACTTGACTTATCTCTCTAACCCACAAGCACTTCCTAAAACAAATGAGGCTTGTAGAGGGTTTGAATACTCTTGTAACTTTCCAGCCTAACCACTTTTTCATCTCACTAGTCAAATTTTATAACATCCTAAAAGTATTTGGATTTTACTTATGAGTTTTTCCAGTCAGTAAAACCATCAGTAATACATTCTGGCACTCAGAATTTCAAAGCCTTACATTAACATGGAGTGGGCAGAGTAGCTCTGACAAAAAATAACCCCACCATCCACAACTATTTTGAACCACACAGAAAAGAAGTCTGGTCTTCCAATGTCTGCAAAATATTAACTGACATTCCCTCCCATGGCTCCTCTCTTTCCTATGACTGTCTTACTCCCCAAGTAACAATTTTTCACTGGCTACTTTTTGTTCAGTTTTTCATTACCTGTATTTAGACAACAATCAGGGAGTCAGCACACTTTACCAAAAGCTGCCTTGAGATCTTTGGATAGAGGGTGGGATATAAATATTTAAATATACAAACACATGCTATTACAGAGAGATATTGAAATTAACAGATGTCTTTGGATCAGAATTAAACATATGAAAGCTTTTGTTAAATGTTGCAATTGCTTTTGGAGTAATTTCTAGTTGTACCTTTGCAGGAGTATGGCACCTGGTGTGACTTGAATGCACACAGTGCCTAAGGTTTTCTTGGCAGGATGATTTATAATGGTTTCTGTTTTCATATACTTCCCCAGAAAATCTGTTTCCTATTCCATCATAACCACATAACTTAGAATATTGTCTCATCTGTTCCTGGCATTTAGTGTGATCCAAAATTATGATCCTAAAGCGTTATATGATTATTTTTGCATATGAAGATTATATGCCATAGGGATTTTGCAAAGAACAGTTGGTGAGATACACATGATGCCTTTTAATATCTGCTGAATTATGATACCCACTTTTCCGCTGATGGCACATTTCACAATTCTTGCCTTTTGGAAGGTTGGTGGTGACATCAGGATCTGCTTGTTTAGACCAGTGCTACTCAAAGTGGTGAGATGTGGACCAGTGCTAGTCTGCAAGCTATTGGCTACTGGTCCCTGGTGAGTTTCCTAGAAGGAAACAAAATATTGTAACCAATGGGTGGGAATATAGTGCTAGTCTCGAAAAAAAACAATCCAGACTCTCCATTAGATATCTAAAGCACCACTGGTCTAGACCACAGAATGTGGGCCATATATTATGATTACTACAAAATGAGGCAGCCACCATCTTTTTTGGATAATAAGTTCCCAATGAAGAGATGTGGAGTGCTTGGGTTGCCAAGTTTTTGTTTAAAAATTTCAGTTTAAAAAAAGAGAGAAGAAAAGCACCCATTTGCCTGAAAGTGGTGCCCAAGGGAAGCTGAAAATCATGGAAACAACCATAAACTGAAAAGGACTCTTTATTTTTAAAAATAATACTGCTTTTAAAAAAAGCATTTTCAGCACTTGAGGTCTGCTCAATTGGCCTATCCAAAGGTTGTGTGGTTTGTTTTGTCTCACTTGCTGTGATTATTTTTCCTGGCAAAAAGGTTGCGTGACAATATAGGACTTGACCACATAAGAACATTGGCCAATCAGCAACTTTGTTTTTTATCTTCCTTTTTTCATTGTTCCAACCAACAGTTTGATTTCTCTCATTGTTTTACTAAGATCCGATATTTGTCTTGGTAAAAAATATGATAAATTAATTTGTGATATCCACATAAACAGAGAAGATAGCATCCCAAGATTATAGAATTTTCAGTGTAATGTTGCAGAATTCAGACAGAAATGATATCAGTTTGACTTCAATCTTTTGATTAATAATCCCACCACACGGATGTTTATTGGATGAAATATAAAGTGTCCGCTTGTTTTTATTGCATGTGAATACCATTGAGCAAACTGGGCTTAAACCTATATAATATCAATACAGTTTCAAAGTCTATTACAGTACTTGGTTAATTATCAGAAGTATGCCAAGTGACATTTGGCAGTCTGTTGTGTCTTGCGAAGGTCCAGATTCATCATGCTTCCAGCCACAATGAGACAGTGTTGAAGTTCCATATGCATTATCATTTTCCCCCAAGAAAGATACTCCTTTTCTTCTGCTTGAGAAAATAATGTGGTGAAAACTAGAAAGCAACTGATCACTGACAGTGTTGAATGTAAATTACTAAGGCAGTCAGTACATTCAGATTCTGTTCATGAAGAGTGCCTACAATTTTTACTACTCTCTTTTGTGGAAATGAGGCTGGAGATTAGATCCGCGAATTTAAAAAAAAAACTCTCATAGATCAAAAGCAGATGCTCTCCAAAGACATTTTGGCTGAGACAAGATGTCTGGGGACCCTGTTACAGCAGGAGAAGACAATTTATCATTAAAACATGAAAGCTTCTATTCAATGCTAACCAGATGTAAATTTAAAATGAAAAAGAATTAAGATGGGTGTCAGTTGCTTGATTCATTTCTTTCCTTAAAGTCCACCTTAATTCATACTTTGGGGTGAAGTGCAGATTTGTTTAATGCCAGGAAACAATATTAAGAAAGCAAAAGTACTTAACATCCTATTTTTTGTCAATTATTAATAGAATGTTAATTGTATTCTTCATTTTCTTCTTTTTTCAAAATTCACTCAATAAAGGTAAGTAGGTAGGAGGATCAAATCAGCCATGGTGCATTTTGTGTTTTGGGCTGCACCAAATGTTTTAGAATGTTATAGCTCTTTTATCATCTATAAATTAATATGAAAATATTTAATTATTAGACAGAGTTAATTATTACTGTTACTATAACTATTAAGATTTACTGCATAAACAATCACTTTAACATAGCAAGAGATTATAAAATAGAGTAATGTAGATACGCAGAGCATGAATGTTGACAGTTGCCAAAGCAAATGCACAGAAATAGACTGTTTAAATATGTAGACTTAATTTATTGAGGTAAATAGACTTAATTTGCTGAGGTAATTAAATTTACCTGAATAGGCTTAATTTACTCAGGTAAATTACTCTGGCACTAACTGTAAGATAAATAAATACAAATGACATCAATTACTGCAAATTGGTAACCACATTTCAGCCTAAAGGCATTTCTCATCAATGTACAATTTTAAAGAATTATACATGTTAATAACTTCTGTGAGACTGATCATGTAGCTAATTGTCTTGAATCATCAGCTGTTGAAATGTTAAAACATTGTCAAATCTTCTTCATAAGATCTTTGTTAAGTATATTGAGGTTCCTTGCAAATAGTGTAATAATGTGGTTTGACAACACTTTAACGGCTATGGCTCAATGCTAGGGAATTCTGGGATTTTTAGTTTGTTGTGGCACCAGAGCTCTCTGATAAGAAGGCTAAATATCTCACAAAATTAAGCTCCCAGAATTCTATAATATTGAGCATTGGCAATTAAAGTGGTGTCAAACTGCTTTACTTTGGCAGTGCAGATGCAGCCAAAGTAGGATTATTGGTAAATTTCTTTCTTTCTTTCTTTCTTTCGTAAAATATTTATATCTCCTGTGTCACAAGATCTCAGGGTGGTGTACAAACAAAATTAATTACAATGGGTCCTTGTTATCCACTAGGGTTTGATTCCAGGACCCTCCGTGGATAACAAAATCCGTGTATGTCCATGTCCCATTAAATACAATGGTATAGCAAAATGGTGTCCCTTATATAAAATGGAAAATCAAGGTTTGCTATTTGGAATTTATATTTTTTTTTTCTGTAATATGTTCAAGCTGTGGATGCTTGAATCCATGAATAAAAAATCTGTGGATAAGGAAGGCTGACTGTAATTTGTTTCTTAGAATAATATTGTCAATATATTTTTCTTTTCTTTTCTATATTTTTTAAATAATATTATCAAAATAGATCAAACTCAGCAGTCAGAGTTTCTGTTTAACAAACATACTCTTACATTTTTACCCTAATGAGCATGGGGTCACCTTTTCTCCTAACATTTGTCAGTATTAATTCAGTGGGTTTTAACAGGAGAGAATGTTCTCCTGTTTATTCAAACACACCAAATGAAAACTAATGTTAGAACTGGTTCTTTCTTTCTGCCATCATCTCAAAACCTCAAAACCACCACGTTTAAGTTGCTTCTCACCCACTTTGCACATCTAGCTGAATACCAACATGTAAACCAAAGGAATTTCCTGCCCTTTACATCTCTTCATTTCTATACTAAAACACTCAGAAGAAAAAGCAACAAAGGTATGTAAAACTCCATTTCTAAAAAAAAAAGGATTCAAAGGAAGAAGAAATGAGCACCTGAAAAAAATAAGTATGAACTTAATTTGGGTGTATCTATTTCTGTTGTATTTGGGCATATCAACACAGAATACATATATAAACTTGTTATCTTCACCTTGTTTCAAATGGACACCATTATGTGTCAGGACTCTTGACCTGGAGACCCATAAAATAGCTTATAAGGAATTTAGAGAAAGACTCCAGAAGCTGATTCTTACATGCACTTCTCTGCAAAATGGTACCAAGCTCATGGGTGCCTGTGATTACATAGATGGGGAAAATGTACCCAAAAATAAAAATCAGAAGATTATATATTAGGAATGTAAATCCTCACTTGCACAAAAATGAAATGACTAGCACTTTTATCCTCACCTGTATGAGGATACAGTAGTTTCTGGAGCTCCCAATGAGAGTGGTCATATTTACAAGAGAAATTTCTATGTAAATTGCAAGAGTGATTTCTGTGCAAACTAAAAATGCCTTCTTTTAAAAACTGGTGGTATTTGGTTAATCAATCACCTAGTCCTACTGTAATTTTGTCCTCTCTCACACATACTTTCTCTGTATGCTCTGCACAGACTATTTCTGTGAAAATTACAGAAACTTTTATGGGGAAAAAGTTGCATCGCTGATTCTAGTGGTGGGACTGAGAACTTTCATAGAGGCTGGTGACATTCTCTCTCATCAAGAATGAGACTTTAAAACAAATGTTCTTCACATTACTTGTCTACATACATTTGAATGAAGACATGCCCACAGATCACTATGTCTGCAAAAGATGCATGTGTAATTGGTAAATTTCTGACGGGGGCCAACAGTAGGAATAAAACAATAGGAATATATCTTCCCCTGTCCGATGGTACTGATCTGGCACTGAGTCTACTATGGCTGCAGCCAAACTGAAGAAATAATGCAGTCTGACACCATTTTAACTGTTATGGCTCTATCCTATGGCATCCTGGGATTTGTTCTTTGTTATGGCACCATAGCATAAATTTACCACATAAGAAAAATTATGCTCAAAATTCTGTAACACAGAGTCCAACCATACATGGAAAGAGAAATCGCAGAGGCACAAGCAGGGTTCAGGAGGAAGAGGCACTAGGGACTGCTTTGCAAACATATGATGGCTAAGGGAATTCCAGAAGAAAATCAGCATGTGGTTCATAAACTGTAGCAAAGCATTTGACTGCATAGATCACAAAAAGCTATGAATGTCTGTGAAAGACATGGGAGTGCCACTACAATGAATAGTCCTGATGAGAAATATGTACTTTGGACTAGAGGCTCCTGTTAGAACAAAATATGGAGAAACAGAATGTTTCCCAATTAGGCTGCTGCACGGAGCATGAGGAAAAAACTTAAGTCTTCTATAGCATAATGTCTGTCTTAAGATTTTTTCCACAGGACAGATATTGGTATATTGCCTTTTTCTGGTGGAGCAGCCAAGTGACAGGCCTTGAGGTCTTCCTTGGCTGCCTCCCTTTCTATTCCTCCTTGTCTTTCAAAATCACATACCAGAATTCTTAACAATACAATTCCTTAATGTATTTCCATCTCCATATTTTCCTTAATAATTCCCACTGCCACATGTCTCCTCTTGATGGTACCACACCCAAGCAGCAAGGTCAACTGTTTGATGTAACTGTCAAAAATAAATCCCTGCTGCATCATCAATTGCTAACCACTACTCAAAATATTCCTTTTCTCGTCTTGGTCTCACGACCCAAACTACTTTCTCATCCCATTGTTTCCAAGAATAACATTCAAGAATTAAATAGAGATATACAAAACCATCTACTTTATTTTCACAGATATTTCTGCCTGCCTATAGGTTCAGATATCCAGGGTGCATATGAATGTCTAAGACAGATCTAAAACATCACTGCACATGCTCAGTTTGAGAGACCTTTATAAGTAGTGATTAAATATGCACTTTTAAAATGACACCATGTTCTCTTTTGTACCATATACCTGCAAAATATGTAAATGTTGAAGGATGAATGTATGGTTGAATCTCTAACTGACATAAAGGTATCTCATGCTTGCCATTATAATGCAAATGAGGTATAGTTGAAAACCTAAAATCGGGAAGACTTGGACCAGTTTCCCAAACAGTTTCCACAGTGCACCTATTCTTACCACTATAAATATTAATAACATTATCAAGCCCAATGCATACCTTTCATTTTTCTAAAAAGAAGGACATGCTGTATTCATATAGGCATCTCCAGGATTCAATGATTTACTTTCATATGCAGAATCACTTCCATTAATGGATCCAGGAGGACTTGATTTTCCACTTTTTCATCCCATATACACTCTTCAGGTGATACAGAGGACTGGGAGAGGAGAGACGGGGGGAAAGTATGGTTAGAGAACACAAGGACTGTGTCCGAGAAGAGGGAGAAACATCACCTTCCACCCCCACCATTGGAACTGCTTCCATCAGTAAAACTACACCATCGGATTCTGGCATCTCGCTTGTCATAATACACAGTATTGTGATTTGATTATCATACATGTTATCCTGCATTCTACTGGATAATTCATTGTCTCATCTTCTCCTCTGCAGCAACTAGGGAAAAGTTGACCTGGAGGGCTCAGACAGATTATCTCAAATACAGGTGCTACTCTGAATATGTTCTTGCTGGTCTTCCCCATCCCACAAGGCCTTCTGCCCCAAATGATGATGGTTGCTCTTCCAGTGGTTTTAAGTGTGTTTTAGTTGATTTTTAATATGTTGCAATAATCTGAGGACTGTGGTGGAAAAGTGGAATGTACATCTACCAAAGCCATCCATCTATGCATAAAACTTCATTTCCCGTTCAGATTTTTAAATTCGTTTCTTTCTTTTGCAAGATAGCGGTGAAGGGCAAACCATAGAAATCAATTTTAATCTTAAAATTTAATTTTAATCTTAAATTTATGTGGTTTTTCTTTTTCTAGGAGGGAAGACGTTGCTATTTTGGAGCCGCTTATGAACATTTGTTTGATATTTCCTCATTATAGTTTAGATTTGTCAGTCCCATATACTTCATAGCTATGTGATGTGTTTCATACCTACTCTCTCTCTCTCTCTGCCAATTTATTGTTGGATAGCCAGAAGAAAGCTGCTGTTGTATTTTACATTATGAATAAGCATGTTTGCATAGCTTTGTCACTAGCACATCAGACAAGAATTTCAATATGGATTAGTTTTCTGACCTTGCATTTGACTTTATGGGCAAGCAGCCTGATTCAGTGTCAATGTACAATTAGGAAAACAGAGAACAGGCCTCCTCTACTATGTTTCCTCTGTTGTCAGGCTCCTGACATTGGAGCAGAGCTGGAACACTCTAGAAATAAAGTAGAAGTCAACCACATTAACTTCAAAGAAATATTAATCTGTACCAATGCTAGCTCAAGATGTTTTGTTCATGAGGCAAAGGGCAAGATGGCAGCTCCCTTCCATTATATGTTACAGGACTGGTAGTAAGAAATAAGGCTGTAAGTAAGTAAGAAGTAAGACTGGGTAAGAAATGAATATTGTTGATGTTGTTGTTAAATCTAACTGTAACACTGATGTAATATATTCAGGTTTTCGAAACAGCTGGAGTGATGAAAGTTAGCTAAAACTAACTTAGACTTCCTTCAAGTCCCTACTGTGCTGCATGTTTAGATTATGTTTTCAACTTCTGTATATCTTAAATTTTAACTTTGTAGTGTTTAGGTTATTTTAATTGTTTTTTTAAAAAAATGTTTTAATGTGCTTTTATATTATGAACCACATTGGGTCACTTTTTGGGGGAGAAAGGCAGCAGAAAAATAAAATAAATAACTATGCCCACCAACTGTCTTCAGGGCTAGTCCTCAGATTACATTATAGGAATGCAACCAATATTAACACTGCCACTTCCTCAACACTAAGGATGCATCAGCACTGAATAATTAATGCAGTTTGATGCCTCTTTAACTGCCATGGCCCAGTACTATAGAATTCTGGGATTTTTAGTTTTGTGAGATATTTGGCCTTCTCTGTCAGAGAGCTCTGGTACCCCTACACACTACAAATCCTAGGATCCTGCATATAGCATGTTTTTCTTTGTAGAAAAAAGTCCTGAAATTGCTATCAGATTGTCACCAAATTAGGAGATACACCTTTACAGCTGGCAATGGGTTGTGGCCAATGGGTTGTGGCCTACCATGACAACCAGTTATTTTGTCAGGCAATTGATTTATGGGATATAGGAGAGTTGGTGTGGTATAGCAGCTTCAAGAAAAAGGAATAGCAAGGAGATGCCAGGTAAATTGTTGCAAGGTTGCCTCCTGTGGCTTCTATCCAGCTACACCTGCCTGAGGTAGTTGTCCTACTCCGCCAAATGAAAGGACGGGCCCCGGGTCTGCATACCATTTTTGTGAGATTTATTTGCTGACCCTCTGTTCTCTTCTACCAGTTAATCATCAGATCCTTTACTTGTCAAATCCATGTTGGATTACTGCAATCAGGAATGCTTCAGATAGGAACAATATACAAGTTTCTGTGCTCTAGAAAAGAATTAAATATTTTTTTAGAGATTACATGCAGTAAAGCATGTCTTGTGAAAAAGTCAGAATTGTTTAGCAACAATTCTCTAATATCTAGCCAGGGATGTGCCTTCACAATGAATACTATGTTACAATTATGTTTATTTAAATTACTACTTGGAACTGGAATGTTTGGAAGATGTGGTCATGCTGTTTGCATTAATTTGCATGTGAAATATGCAATAATCTAAATTACGACTGAATTTTGTTGTCCAAGTTCTGATTGTTAATAAATGTTTTTGATGGTACAAGATAGTGTTTTGTTTGGAAGGATAGCCCTTAATCTTTTCAACTGTTATTCAAATTACAAAACATCTTTGAGATCTACTTTTTAAGTAGCTGTATAAAATGTAGTAACTAACCCCACTACATGGACAGGAATACAGTTTTAACTGGTAAAGCTATTACTAACAAATAGGACACGATGAAGCCCTGAAGTTTGCCAAGTTCTAAGTTTAAGAGGCCTCATAGCATTACCCAAAATGTGCTTTATTCTAACAAATTATTTTTAATGTTGAGAGGTTGTTCATAATCTGAAGTGAAGATTGCTTGTTCATATCTGCAGTGCTGGGTCAAATTGATTTGGAGTAAAGACTGTTTACCCCAGAAACAGACTGAATCCACCAGATCTGTATTCAGTCTGCCAAGACTGGGCCAGATCCTGGCCCCAGGATTTTGGCCTGCATCATCTGAACTGGACGACACAAGGTGGGGGAAAACACATGCCTTCTGGACCATGCAGACAACCTCTTAGTTCTATAACATGTCGCAACCAGAACTTGGGGAATTCCTGGCCAACATGCTATTTGGGATTCTGAGTGTTTTAAACAAAATATTAAGTTCTCCAGGCTCTGGATGTTACTCCTCTTGTTAAACATCCCTTGCTCCTGATGGGGCTCACAGACGCCTCGGTTTTCTAAACTTCTCCATGTCTAAAATAGAGACACAGAACCTCTGTTTTTGTCTATTGGAGTAATTGCATAAACTAAGGTCTAAACCAATGATTCCTAGATCCTGTGGCCTTCCAGGTGTTTTGGACTTTAACTCCCAGAATCCCAGACCATTGGCCAAGATGGCTGAGGCTTCTGGGAGGTGAAGTCTCAAACACCTGGGGGAATCACAGTTTGGGGCTCCCTGCTCTAAACCACTTGTGTTTCATGTAAGTAGTCTAGGCTAAGTTGTACTTTCTGAGCTTTTCTGTCTATGCATTAGGTATGGTGGGTACCTATAGAAACAATGCATTAAAATGGATGCTCATCAGAAGACCTAACTAAATGGTAAGTTTTCATGAGAAATAAGTTTTGGAAGCTGTAGCACAACTGGTTATTTAGGCACATAGAGTCATACAATCATAGAGTTGGAAGAGACCACAAGGGGCATCCAGTCCAACCCCATTCTGCCATGCAGGAAATCTCAATCAAAGCATCCCTGACAGATGGCCATCCAGCCTCTGTTTAAAGACCTCTAAGGAAGGAGACTCAACTATACTCCGAAGGAGTCTGTTCCACTGGCCACATTACAAATAAATGTTAGAACCATTCAGAATGTTTCATTGTGAAGCACTGACTGATTTATTCAGCTTTACTGTTCAAAGTTCTCTCTGTGTGACTGTTTTATTTTATAATTCCACACCATTGTTCCAGATGACCTTGTTAGAAGCTCAGAAGAACAATCAAGCTGTTTTTACAATCAGGGATTCCTCTCCCCTCCTTTTTTTTTTTTTTTTTTTTTTTTTTTTGAAATGGCTAAAATTAAAGTGGACCTCTATTGTAAGAGATATAACATTCATTGGAAAAAAAATGTGTCCCTTTCATTCCAAAATGGTGCTAGGGCCTCTTGATAAGGTGGAAATGCATTACAAAAGCAACCAGGGGAAGGAAGAGGAAGGGGAGGGGAAACTGTTTTTCCACTTGAAATACACCATGACATGCATGGATGCCAAAGTCAAGTGCCTCTTCGTTGTGTTGATTTCACTTGGAGTGAGTTAAGCATGCTCTTAAACTGCTCCCCTTTATATCCTTGAGACATAAGGACCATCAGTTAAACCATGCCCCCAGCTTTTGCTCAAAGATAAAAGATAAACTGATAAAAATTTAAGTATATAAGAAAGAAAACAAAACCAGTAGTTTATCAAAACATGATATTTTAAAGTATAAGTACAGTTGTCCCTCCATATTTGCTAGGGTTAGGGGAACAAGATCCCCGTGAATATGGAAAAACCGCAAATAACAAAAACACTGTTTTTACCTGAGAGGACACCTCTCTAGGAATCTCTAGGTCCTCCAGTGCAACTCTGTGGTCAATGTCCAACATACACTGACCATAGAATGGCACTGGAGTAGCTACAAATGGTCTTTCAGTGCAACTTTTAGTTAAAGTTGACCACAGAGTTGCACTGGAGGACCAAGATAGTCCTAGAGAAAACATATTAATGAAATCCGTGAATAATCAAATCCGCAAATATCAAAGCTGCAAATATGGAGGGTTGACTGTATATTGCATTGGATGTGCACACTGGTTTCGATGGCTTGAAACAGATGGGCCAATAGGATGATGCTGGGACTGCAACAGCTGCACGGGCCTGCTACCGAAGCAGGTTGCTGCCAGAGTGTCAAAACAGGCTGCTTTTGTGGCAGCATTTCCAGTTGATGTGAACTTGGCATGGCTTACAGCCACTTTTGGGGTGTGTGCCGCATAAACACCATGTCCCCAATGCAGCCCAAAGCTGGTTATTTTTGCCTGTTCATTTCAGGCAGAATTAACATCTAACCCAGAGGAGCTGAACAGTAGAGTAGATTGATTATTATTATTTATTTTATTATTATTATTATTATTATTATTATTTCTTATCTGCCTCTCCCCATGGATCAAGGTAAGGGACAACAATAATTAGCAAACAAACAACAACAGTTAAAACACATATCAATTTCAAAGGACAAATAAGATGTATACATATTAAAACAACCCACATCTAAAATTAATCATTTAAAATTCACAATTTAAAAATCATCTAGATAACCTGCCAGAAGAGACAGTCTTTAAAGCTCTTTAAACTCAGACAGCATATTCAGAAGGTCATTCCGAGGTCTAGGGGCGGCTGAAGAAAATGTCCTCTGGCTGTCAGTTTCCATTTTAGTCCTGGCTGACTAGAGTAAATGTCCGCCAGAGGACCTGAGCATATGGCGCAGATTATATGAGAAGAAGCGATCCTGGGGTAGCTTCTCAATCCATGAAAGTCTTTTAAGGTAAAACCAACACCTGGAAACTAACTGGCAGTCAATGGAGTGATTTTAATCTGGTGTAATGTGATCCCGGTGGCATGCCCCAGATAAATCTGGCTGCAGTGTTTTGAACTAACTGAAATTTCCAAACTGGTAGAGGTAGCCCAATGTACAGCACATTGCTGATGTTTCTGATGAACTTCCTACTCAATTACTATTGAAGATAATAGTTCCATTTTGTTAGGAGTAGAGGACATGGGGCTGTTTTGAAGAATATCCTGTTGTCTACCCATATAGACCCAAAGTAGTTAACAAGATATATTAAAACAAATAAATAAAAGCAATCCTAATAGTAAAGATAGACAGCATGGTATAATGGTTTGAGTGCTGAATTCTAGCTTTGGAGATCAAGGTTCAATTCTCCACTCTGGAAATCCTCTGGAGGACTTTGGGCAAGTCATACATTCCAGCCCCAAAAACCCCCATAGAGTTCATCTTAGGTCACATACATCAAAAATGACTTGAAGGCACAAATCAACACAACAAATAGTAAAGAGCAGTTGAGTAATCATTAAACAAACTATCCTACTAAGAAGAGAACTAGTTTACAACAGTAGAAAGAATTACAATATGATATAAAGTTACAACACCACATTCATACATTTTCTACCTCAGCCAGTTCATACTCAAAAGTATGTCTAAATAAAATGTTTTGTCTGCTGATTAAAGGAGTGGGGGCTTGCCTCTCATGGGATAGTGTTTCACAGCACAGAAGCAGCTACTGTGAAGGCCTTTGAAGGGCTATCATATGTGAGGATGGACAAGCTTGATTTTTTACTGGTTCAGGGACATGAGCAACGGATTTAAGCTACAGGAAAAAAAATATTACATCTAAACTTTAGGAAAAATGTTTTTAAACAGATAGCCATCTGTTGGGGGTGTTTGATGTGAGTTTTGCATGGCAGGGGATTGGACTGGTTGACCCTTGGTATCTTTTCCAGCTCTATGATTCTATGGCCTGTTACAGACTGCCAAAATAAAGCTGCTTTTGGGTCTCTTGGAGGTATGCTATTAAATGATGCATGGTCCTAAGAGTCCGGAGGTCACCCAAAGCCACACTCCATTCTAAGCACTGGAGTGCAGCTTTGGTGCAGCTTCTGGATTCTTAGATGCATGCATCATTTAAATAGCATACCTCCAAAGAGACCCAAGCAGCTTTATTTGGCAGTCTGTAACAGGCCAAAGTGTCTCACAAATGTGCCTATGATGGTAGCAGTGGCTGAGACTCTCAAAAACACTGAGCAGGTTCATAAAGGCATGCAGACCCCATCCTTTTGAACTGTGGCCAGAAACTGAAGTCCATGAAAATGGTGGGATACAGACCGCCCAAAACAGGCGGTCTCCTGCCGCCCTGGCTTGCTCCGCGGGGAAGCCGCAGCCTCCAGACCGCAGGGCTCCCTCGCAGAGCAAAAAGAACCTTAAAAAGCGGGTTCTTTCTGCAGTGCCCTTGTGATGTCGCAGTGCGCCAATGGCACATTTGTGACATCACAAGGGTTGCTGATGTGGCAATGCTATGCACCGTCACGTCGTAATGCGGCACTCATGTAGACAGGGCGCCACCATTTTTTGCCCCTATAAGTATAGGCAACCCTCCTAATCCATACTAGGGTTAGGGAGTGTGCGAATGGTGCGCACTCCCTAACCCTAAATTGCCGCTGCCATGCACATTTGGTAGTGTGTATCCGCCATTGGTAGCTCTCCTTCAATACATTGATTGTACCATTAAGCAGATGGCATCTGACTATGGCTATTATGGGAAAGTAGCAAACTTTTAAGGTACTCAGATTATGTTGTTGCTTTACTATCAGAGAAAAATGGGGTATGCAGATTTTTTCTACCTCAGTTGTCAAATATTTTGACAGCTGTGCTGCAAGCACCAGGATATGAGGGTAGACCTACTCATGGTCTTCTACACAATGGTGAGATCCATTCATCGGATGCACAAATTACAATAATTTATAAATTTGTATCTGTAAATACAATTTGGCATAGGTAAATTATATGCAGTTTTCCACCATCTTCTTTTTCGGCAGTACCATCCTAAATTGGATGGCAGGGAACTACCCACCCAACACAATCACATCTAAAGGAGATGGCGAATATAATTTTTAGTTACAGAATCTGACCACTGAAAACACAGAATTCTAAACTCCCTCATTACTTTTCTGGTAGGCAAACATCTGTTTTTCTGCCCGGTTATCAATAACCTCAGAGATTTAGAAAGAAAAAAATAACGTGAAAGAGAGAATAGTTGCATTTGAAGAGTGGACAGTGAATAATTCATGAATCCCTTAAAATTATGCCTTTAAAAAATCCTCCTTTATAGAGGGAACATATGAGCCAGCTGGCTTGCAGATGACAGAGATTGTGATATGCTACTGTGGAAGAGATTTTAATTAAGATTTAATTTTTAAAATGTTCTCCTGGTTTTTAGTATCAGAACCACACATGGCATTGATCTAAATAGAATAAAATAATAAAATAGCAATCAAACATCATAACATATGTATATAGGGCTTGATCAAAAGCCAACTGACATTAAGTATGGCGAAAACTTTGCTTTATTGGAATTAATGACAATTCCAGAAGTGGAAAGAGGTTGTCACCCAATGGGCATCCACCTCTTATGTTGATGGAGCCCAGTTTTTGAACCATGAAGCCTATATATATATAATATATATATATATATATATATATATTTTGTATATGCTGACTAATATAGAGTAATTGTTAAATGCACATGTATTTATGGGTTGGAGTAAGAGACTGGATTTACTCCATATGATTTAGGCTTCTTGTTTTTGCATGGATTTGTCCATTTGAGAAGCAACAAAGGGTGAAACTTTGTTACTTTATCCCCATGCATATTTCCATTTCTAATGACAGATGACAAATGAAAGGCAACTAAGGATCTCACTTCATGATCATGGGGCACAAGTTACAGTAAAAGCTGGGAGGTTGCTGCATTTCCAGAGCACAAATTTTGACAAACAAGGGCATTTGGGAAGGGGGATGCACCATATAGCTAATACTATATTTGGGCGGGGACACTCTGCTCATAGTTATCAAAGATGTTTCCATGTTAGTCTGTTGGCAGCATAAAAAACATTGTTTCTGACCTATGGCAACCCAATCATAGAATTTGCTTGGCAAGATTTGTTCAGAGGGTTTTGCTTTCCCTTCCTCTGAGGCTGAGAGAATGTGACTTGCTCAAGTTCACCCGGTGGGATTCCATGGCAGAACAAGGATTCAAACCTGGTCTCCAGAGTCATAGTCCAGTGCTCAAACCAGTACACTATGCTGGTGCTATTGGTAGTTTAGGAAGGACATTTACAGTTCTCACTCAGAATATTACCGAACAACTATAAAATTGTATAATAATATTAGTAATTTTATTAATATCACTTTTTCTGCATGCAGCATGCCCTAATTTCATATCACTTTCTGACTCCCATGAATTTCAGAAAGGATATTTGATGTAGCGTTAGGGGCTGCCATTCAACATACATTGGTTGATGTGTAGAGTTAGTCACCCACTTCTAATCCTGACACATATTCATAATAACCATTGACATTTATTGAACAATATGTTTGTGGTTTAAGATACTCCCATCATTGTTGGAATTAGAAGACTCCTAATGTTTTGCAGAATGCCATTTATAATTAAAGAAATTGCACCAATAGACTGCTGCATAAGCCAAAAGCACTCAAAAAAATCAGTGCCACAAAAGATCATTTCATATTAATACTATTATATATTGTAATATGGTTGGTTTGGCCAGAAAATTATTTTCTAAAGGGCAAAGGGGTTTTCATGGAATAAACATTCCATGAATGAAATGTGTGTGTTGTAAAGTATTGAGCCTGGAACAACAAGTTTCGTAAGTGCAAGGCCTTTAGGGAAGAGACTTCCTCTTCTCAAAAGAGAGCATTTACTGTAAAATGAGCATCTGGTACCTCCAGTGGGTTTTAGATTATTCTCAATAATCTTTTTAATTTTATCCCCTTCTCCAATACAGGTTTAATTTGGTGTTGGCAAAACTGATGAGAATTTTTCTATTACTTTGCAGGATTTGGGATTGTTGCACATTTTGACAGACTGTAGGGGAACAAAAATTTGCAAATAAGGAAATCTAAGCTTTGAATTTCCAGCATGTGTTAAGGAGCAAGTTCAAAACAGGTTACCATCAGAGTTGAAAAAAATACTGTTTGGATTATAGTGCCCAGAATCCCACAGCAATCATGACCACTGGCCAGGATGCTGGAAAACATGGGCTTTTCATCAGATCTAACAGCATAATTTTTATATTATTAAATATTATTATTAAGTTTTAAGTAACTTTCCCCCACTGGATATCCTCCAATTAATAATACAGAATATGGGACCTTTTGGCATGATGGTTGGGGCTGATAGGCATTGGAGTTCAAAACATCTGGAAGGCACTAGATCAGGAAAGGCTACTTTAAACTGAGCTATTTTTTCTCACTTGAATTATGAGAATATATTCAGTTTCATCTTTTAACAGCTTTCTGGAATGCTTTTTTTCCAGGTGGAACCTGCTATTTTTAATTTCTTTTAGCAGTACTGATGAGTAAATTGGAATATTTCAGAGAATTTAGTGATGTCTACTTTTTTGTAAAATAGGATGTCCCTGCTTTGAGAGCTCAGTGCACTGAAATAGTTTTGCAGCATTTTTTTAAACAGTGCTTGTGTAACTTATTGCTTTATCCATTTCCTCTGTTCAAACAGAACTCATACTCATGCATAACAAAGAAAGTGACTTTCCTTGGAAGAATTAGTAATTCAACCCAAGATAGCATAGGCCGCCTGACTGATGATGCAGGAGCATATGTATCATTCTTTTTTTTCCTTTTTTTTGAAAAGTCATGTGTGTTTTTGGATGCAGGGTCTGTACAGGGTGAGAAAGTTAGCCATCTGACCTAACCGTCTCACTGTGCTGTTTTCTATAAAGAACGTAGCAGTGGTGAGGAATTTCATTTAAATATTCATACATCATGCAGAATATAGTAATAAGATTATAAGCAGGCTGCATGTCCCAGATGAAGTCACTGGTGAGTAGAACAGGTCTGACCTTTTCTTCACCCTCCACAACCAGGAAGCCAATAACAAATCTACTTCTCCATCTACAAAACTCCCTCCAGCTTAGTTCTCCTAATGTCATTGCGGCACATTGTTAAGGATGCCAGCAGCAAACAGGAGGAAGGGAAACAGACCCTTTTCCCATTCCTTTCTCCACCTGTCAGATAGACTTCTTTTGCTTATCTAAACCACAGGTGCCATGTAAAATGACTGTAGTTATAGAAACATTTTTGGAAGCTTTTTGACAGACAGTGTAGCAAAACAGTAGCTTCTCATAGCACAGGGAGTGGGATGGGTTTGTTCAGCAATAAGGGAAGCATTAAAAGATCCTGGAACCTGGAAATATAGGGGAAATGAGACAAAAATCTGTTCCCTTTATAGCCTTGTGTTGATGCCAACGGCACTTTGTTCACTAACTTGAATAATAATATAGCTTGTTTTGTCTGGAGGTAGAAGAGAGTACAATTTTTCCCCCTTGTGAGCCAGAACATACATTGGGTAACATCATTGAAATATGAAAATGAGATTTCCAGGAAACATTTCTGAATGAAGCTGCAGTTAACCACCTTTATAATTTCTAAGCTACAAAAAAAAAGCCGTGTATCACTAGAGAAGCCATAAAAATGCTGCTGCAAGGTCATCATGTTCACTCTTTCTCTCTCCTTCCTCTCTCTTGCTTGGCTATGTGTTGTTTAAGAAGAGAATTTACAGTTATGGACACTCTGGACAGTGTTCCTTGCATATAGAGGAGGAGGTGAGGATGATGATGATGATGATGATGATGATGATATCCTACATTTTCCAGGAATCAAAGTGGCTTAAAATCAGTTAAAAGCAAGAGAATTAAAAATAAATAAACAGCACAAGCATATTCTGAAAGCCCTTTCCCCCTGAGCAATCAGCCCTCCAAACCTGCTGAAACAAAATATCTTCACCTGTCTATGAAAAGATAGCAAGGAAGGGGGCATTTTAGATCCTTAGGAACCAGGGATCAACACCAAAAAGACTGTTTCTACCAGATGTAACTGGAGGCCGGGGGGGGGGGGGGGATAGAAATAGGGCACAAAGAAAGAGGCTCTCCAGAAGATCTCAGAACCTGGGCAGATATGGTGCTATTGTCCCGTACAGACCACCAGTTTGTGGAGGCCTGGGGCCAAAATTAGGGCTCGGGAAAGTGGAGTATCTGCACACAGCGACCACCATGAGGATGCAAGTGCGGCGCAGCGTTCACACATTGTGGTGCTGCACTTGCATCATCGACATGCCACAGTGTGCCAATGCCGCACTGATGGCATCTGCCGCGGGAGGGCGCTTTTGTGGCTGCTGCAAAGTCCATCAGCAGCTAAAGCGGGCACCTCTAGCCAGCTCTTTCGGGGTGGTCTGTCAAGCCCTTGAAACTTGGATCTTATTCATACAGCACTTTGAATTAATACCCAGAAATAGACCGCAGCCACTGGAGCTGTTGCAACAAAGAGGTTTGAGTCTTTTCTTATCTGCAACAGATATGCAGAAGTTAGACCAGTGTGTCTCTAGTGAAGAGCAACTTTATTTAACTAAGGAATCTAAAACAAGAGTTTAAGTAACTACTCCAGGCTGATCAGAGTGCCACTTATAGCTTACCAGTAAGACTGCAATTAAGCCTTCATGACAAGATCATTGATAACATCCCCTCTGAAAGCACATTACTGGGACTAGAATTTGCTGTTTGATATAGGGAAGGGCATGTTTGGGTTTTAGGTTCTGAGATTAGAATTTGTTATTAAGATCTGGTATAAATGTTTAAAATGTTGCATATTATTGTACTTTTGAATTTTGTTTTGTTGTGTTCCTCTTGCTCTTACAAATAAGCTTGGCCAAAGATAGCACAGAAATAAACTATGGTTGGCCATCCGTTTTTATGGGGGGTTCTTTTTCCAGACCTCCCCCCCCCACACACACACAAATGGAAGCTGCACATATTCAAGCCCCATAGGCTTGAATGGGGCCCCCCACCGTCCGCATGGCTGGGACATGTGTGCCATTGAAAGTAGTGGAGGTTACCCCCCACAGGTATTCAAAGTTGCAGATCTCAGATTCGTGAGTTAAGAGGGGTGACTGGTATATTAAAACAAAGCAGATACTATTCTGTGTCATAAGGAAATAAAAAAGTAACCTGAGGACACTCCTCCCATTCCCAATCAAGGCTTGCTGGAATACATCAAATAATACTTATGGGTGGTGGAGTGTGGTTTTCTTACTGTTTCCAATCCAGGCAGTTTACCTGCTGCACTTTTTCCATTGGGGTCTGTGTGAATATATTGTGGGTTCATTTCCTACACATGGTTCAATTGTATGTGCATCAGAATGTTTTTATACACACATACTGAATTGTGAGTAATGTCAGAGACCATGAAGTTGGGTTTTTCCTCTCACCCCCTACCACATTTAGTGGAACAGTCAGAGAAAGTATATGATCTCAGCTTCCTAATGGTTTGTGGCAAAGAGCTCTTCTTGGCTCTAATACCACAGGTTACCCTCTTACCACATTAAGTACAAAGCAGCAAAAAAAATACATATTTAGCTGGAATCAGTAAAACCTCAAAAATGGAGTGCTAATTGATATCCCTGAGCTCTGTTCATCGCTATCTGAAGTTACCTTGTGCATAGCCTGCGACTGTTGAAAGTACTGGCTTTTGTAGTTGCATATCTTTCTGGAATCTGTTAAAGCAGAACTGTTTGAGTAAAATTACAATATTCTTCTTCCTTAACCACCACAATCCTGAAACACTAGCCTCTTGTTTTACCCACACACAGCCTACCTATGATGTTATTTATTTATTGCTTACAGAAGGTCATGAAGAGATAACTATTTGTAAAAAATGGCTCTAAAATAATTTGGTGTGTTATTGCATTTCAAATAACAAACCTACTACCATATGCTTTCCATCTCTCCTCTAGGTAGCTCTGCCTTGGAAAATGGTATATAAACCAAACACAAAGAAAGAGGGGAAAAAGGTCTAGGTACCCAAAAATTGAACCATCCTCCTCTTTTTAATGCACCATAACAACAAATAACATGTTTGGTTAAGTGCAGTAGATTTTCTGTTAAGGAAGTCAGTGCCAAAACTATTTCAGAGAAACAGATGGCAAATGTCAAATCAATCTGAAAACATGTGGAGTCATTACACATTGCAGTTCATTCAGAGACCGTGGGTAGGTGTTGAAGGAAGGACTGGAGGCAGAGTCTCATCAGGCTTTACCAAGTAGTTGAAGCACTTTCTATACTTTCTTACAATACGTTCTATAGAAAGAGAAACATTACAACAACTTCCCATTAACAAAATTGTAAGACGATTTGCAAATAAATACATGCTGCAAATATGAATATAACTTAAGAAACTATCTTATATGTTGAATGTGATTTTTATGTAACAAATGTGATTCAATATAGTTTATGTTTTCAAGAATTGCTGTTTATAAACTATTTGTCTATTCTTAACATTTCAAATTTTTTAATTTTTGTGGATGAAAATGAAAAAAAAACACCTTTATTTTGAATTTTTCTTTTTTCCCACTTCCTGTAAAAATTTGTTAATCCTGTTTTCATAGGCCCTAATTTTTAAAAGGTCTTAGGTATTGTGCCTAAAGTGCCTAATGGATACAATAAATTATCTACCAGAAGCCCTGTTCTGTTCTTCCCTCCTTTCATAGAATCCTAGCATCTCAGAGTGGGGAGAGGCCACAAGGGACAGTTAGTCTAACTCCCTGCCATGCAGAAATACATGAAAGATCCCATTAGCTTCTGTTTAAAGACCGCCAAAGATGGTCCGCCAAAGACTATCCATTATTGTATTTCTATTAACTAATTTAGAGATTTTTGCATTTTGGTTAAAAAAGAATATCTAAATTGTTAAAAAATCTAGTGGTTGAGGTCTGAGATGTGGTGGCATGCGTTCATCTTCTTTTGCCGAAAGCCCTTTAGATATATAAGATGCGGCGCTACAACTCCTATGAGGCATTGTATAGGACCAAGGTAGATAGACCAAAAGGCGGGCTAAAGGCCATGTTTGGGGGCATGGTGTTTAGACAACACATGCCCCAAACATGGCTGGAAGCCATGCAGAGTGTATCTGGCTGATAAAAGCCATCTGCAAAAGAAGTGGAGAAAGTCTGCTTTTTGCTGGCATCGCCCATTTGGGACGCATGGTGCAGCCCAGTTTAGGACCAGGCCTGTGTGGTTGCCACAGTTTCAACTGACTGGAGTGGGAGCAGCCTCTTACTGCTCCTTTTTGCCTCATCTGCAATGCCCCCTGTGGAAGACAGAAGAGATTGTCATTGAAAATTATTTCGTGGCTTGTACAGAAAATCCCAGCCAAAACAGTAGTCAGTCTCCTGACCTGTAATATTAATATGATTTCAAACCCTAATCTATGGATCCCTTCATATATCTTCTACGATTTGGCATGAAAAGCAGCAAAATGGTAGATAGACTATTACAGACTTTTTTTAAAAGACAGAAAGCAGAAGCAAGATGGCTTAGTGAAACCTAAAGGCACAAGATCTCATCTGATCTTGGAAGCTAAACAGAGTCAAGCTCTTGTACTTGGATGGGAGACTGCCGATGAATACCTGGAGCTGTAGGTTATATTTCAATAGCAATAGCAAGTACATTCTGTACCACTTATCAGTGCACTTATGCTCTCCCTAAGCATTTTACAAAGTGTAAGCTAATGCCCCCACAATCTGGGTACTCATTTTTAGCGACTCAGAAGGATGCAAGCCTAAGTTGAGCTTGAGCCCTTTTGCTGGTATTGAACTTACAACTTGTGGTTTGTGAGCGAGTGGCTGCAGTACAGGCATTAACCACTGTGCACCAGGCCTTATTTGAACGAGGTACTGTAAAACCAACTCTGAGTATACCTTGCCTTAAAAAAAACATGAATTCATGGGGCTGCTGTAAGTCAACAGGCAATTGAAGACTTACAACACAGCTTCACAGTCACAGCAGCAATAGTTTGCTCCTCTCTCTTCCACCCCAGAAAGTAAAAGAATGGGTGAAACAGGAACATCACATTGCAAGATCCCCTCGATGACTTCTTGATGACACAAATCTGCAGTAAGGGAGCCTACAAAAACCCAAAGTAAATCAAACTGCTGCTTGGGTAGACATTAATAAAGACTCCTCTCAAAATCTCTGGAGTAAAATATTCTAATTCACCACTAACTTGGCACTTTTCCCATTTCACATTTTGTGGTTAAAAAAAAAGTTATTTTCCCCCAGTGGTGCTTATAGGTATTTTCCCCTTCTACAATAGTTTTAAATTTTTGAAAATGCTATCATATCTTTCCTTTTAAATCACATGGGCATTAGACATGTCCAATAAAGTTGCATGGTGTTGGAAAATTGCCTGTGTCCAGTACTCTCTTCTCTAGCTCTTCTGGTAAAATCCCAGTACATTGATGCTTGAGATGGCTGCCTATAGTACGCTCAAACTGCTTAGAAGCATTTAAGAACAATTTTGATGGCAGGGTTAGGAGTGAGAATAGTGTCTAGATCAAGGGAAGTAATAGTGCCACTCAATCTGCTTTGGTCAGGCCCCACCTGGAATCTGTTGCAGTTCTGGGCACCACAATTCAAAAGCACATTGAGAAACGGAGTTATGTCCAAGGAGGGCGACTAAATTGTGAAAGGTCTGGAAACCATGCCTACGAGGAATGCTTAGGGACTGGGGATGTTTAGCCTGGAGAAAGAAGTTAAGAGGTGATATGATGCCCTGTTTAAATATTTGAAGGGATGTCACACTGAGGAGGGAGCAAGCGTGTTTTTGCTGCTCCAGAGAACGGATCCGGAACAATGGATGCAAGCTACAAGCAGAGAGATTTCACCTCAACATTAGGAGGAACTTCCTGACAGTAAGGGCCTGTTCGACAGTGGAACACACTTCCTCGGAGAGTGGGTGGAATCTCCTTCCTTGAAGGTCTTTAAGCAGAGGCTGGAAGGCCATTTGTCAGGAATGCTTTGATTATGATTTCCTGCATGGCGGGGGTTGGACTGGATGGCCCTTGTGGTCTCTTCCAGCGCTATGATTCTGTGATTCTATTAGTCTAAGCCCATTTCTTGAGGTCAGTTGACAGTGAATTTAAACAGCAGCACTTGCTTGCATCAGCATGCCCACAGGCAGTGCACCATTGGTTCATATGATGGCGGGACATTCTGCAGAGCTCCAGTCTACAGATGGCAGCCTGTTGATACCATGGGCTCACTGTAGAATAATGCATGTCTTATGTGAATCTGGTTTTTCTAAAGTTTCAAAATTTAAATAACAGTATTTTAAAGTATGATGTGATTTTCAACTAAACATGATTGTGAGAATATGTAACATTTAAATAATAATAATAATAATAATAATAATAATAATAATAATAATAAATAATATAGATTTATTTCTATCCCACTCAATCACGGGGAATCTGGGCGGCTAACAGCAGTAAGAAAATACAATACAGAAAATACAATAAGATACAAATAATCCCTTCCAACCCTGACCAATACTTAAACAAATAATATTAATAAACAATTAAATACAATGCAATCAATGAAAAATAAAAGCATTACAAGTCAATGAAGTTCATCAACAATGCCTTCCCAGTCCCACAAAGGTATCTTAATCAGTACCTGGAAAAGCTCCGACTGTTTTGTATTCAAGTAGATTCATTTGTAGTGTTAGGTGATTATTATAAGAACATTCTATTTCATCAAGCTTTGCATATATACAGGAGAGAGAGCCAGTATGGTGCGGTGGTTTGCATGTTTGCACTACAGTTGTGGAGACCACAGTTAAATCCCCTCTCAGCCAACATATGTACAGCCACTGAGTGACTTTGGGGAAGTCACAGCCTGTTATAGACTGGTGTTATGCACCAACCTCAGGGCAGAGTGGAACATGGCATCCACACGACATATGCCCGACACGCCCTGACACACCGTCATGCTTGTGGGCCTGACTATGGCATGGTGCTGTTTTTGGCACTGCCTCCGAGGATGCAGTATAAAAGGAACACCAGAAGCTGCGGCCACCTTTGAAAGGTCCCTTTCCATGGCACAAAAAGGAGCCAATGGGGCCTGTGGGCATGTAGTTGCCTGGGGCCCAAATCCGGTGCTGAAAGAGGTGCTGCAGGCCACCCTTAGGGGTGGTCTGTTTTAGCCCCATAACCTCAGAAAAGGCAAGGCCTCTCTAGTAAACCTCTCTGAATAATTTGCCAAGATGAAGACTCTACTGAGGAAATGTGCATTGTTATTTGTTTTTTAATTGTCTGTTATTGACCATTTCTTTTTTCATTTTAATACAACAATTGTTGTTTTATTGTGAACACACAACTAGGTCAGAATTTAGCTCCCTCCAGCTCTCGTTAGTGCT